>NW_026712230.1:12644244-12874187 GCF_030504385.1 Musca domestica
ACCAAAAATCGTTTCGAATGATTTAGTTTTTCCCAAAGTACCCTTCCGAGGGCTATACACATTACTCTAGTTGTTGTTGTCATACTTCGTGTCTATGTATTTGTTGTGGTTACATTTAAAGGATTATCGAGCAATAATAAAGTAATTTGAGACAAAATATTTTGTTGCTGTAATTGCTAAAGGCCTCGGTTTGTCTGCCTATTTAATTGTTTGGATCTCATGTGCGGATCAAAAAGGATTCATGTTTGGATGAATGTGTGCACGGACAGACAAACACATTTCCATTGTTTGATCAGTTTTGTCATTTTATTTAGAGAAAATAATCGGTTTTTCGAAAATCTGTTATTGAATATCGACCCTATGTTCTGGATTAAAAATAAAGAAGTAAATGAAAAACAAAGGATTACCATCCATTTTCTTGCATTCCAGACTAGCTCAAATGTAATTTGAGATTTTGTTTGATATTTTTATTGGGTGTTTATTTTTCCTGCAAAGGTTTATAGCTTATTTTTAATGATGGCGAATCTGGTGAAAAAAATATGAAGGGTTATTAATATTGATATGCTAATAAAGAAGAGACATTTATTCCTATAAAAGACAAGTAAAAAAGTATCGGTCGGTTTTGCCGACAGATGTATACCCTCAGCCCTCCTCACCCTCTATGGAGTGGGTTTTGAAAGAATGGGTTAATATTGTCCATTTCATATCGGACCTAAATAAATATGATATAAATATTATTATAGCAGATGGATATACCAATTGTAACGAATCGCTGAGTTGTTTCGTAATTTATGACAGATAAAAGTATTGAAAATTGTGTCCACTTGTGGGTGTGGTACCAGAAGGTGTTCGCAGATATATAGCATCAAGACAACAGATCTGGTGTTAGCAAAAATGTTTGTATGTGTGAAATTTGAAAAGAGTTGGATGCTTTTTTCGCTTTCTTTGAGCGTTATGTTTTTCAAAATTAGATTATTGCTTCACTTTCTGTGCAGAAAATGTATATTTTTAAAAATTTCGACCATTTGTGTGGGAGTTATGAGAAGGAGTGGACCGATATATTCCATCATAACACCATACCTTGGTTTAATATAAATATTGGGATGTGTGGAATTTGAAGACAATCGGACTCTTACATCACATTTAATGATAATTGTAATTATTCAAAATTTTGACCATTTGTGGGGAAGGTACATGAAGGAGTGAACCGATATTGTCCATTTTTACACTTGACCTAGCATTGATGCAAATATTAGGATTTGCAAAGTTTGAGCAAAATCGGATTATCCTTTCTCTTTCTGTGCAAAAAATATATTTTTGCAATTTTCATCTTATTGTGGGGGAGGTACCAGAAGGAGTAGACCGATATTGTACATCTTAACACCAGACCTTGGGTTAATATAAATATTTGGATGTGTGAAATTTGAAGACAATCGACTCTTACATCACATTTTATGAAAGTTGTAATTATTCACAATTTTGACCATTTGTGGGGGAGGTACTTGATGTCTCATAGGCTTCCTTTTTAGTATGGCCCCCATATAACGGCTCCAACCATCCTAGTACCGATCTTACTGGAGTTTGTAGCTTAAAGTGGAATACGTTTGAATTCATATATTTTTGCATAAAAATGATTCTTTACGCAATGGTGGTGGGTATTAGAAGTTCGGACTGGCCGAACTTAATGTCTTCTTACTTGTAATTTTTAAATTTTAATTTGTCAAATGTAAAAATATAATCGAAAACATTTTTAAAATTGTCAATAAGTAATTAAACGTTATTTACTCTAAAACAATATTTGTCAATATTTTTTTTAAGTTCCGTAAGATACCCTGAACACTATAGATTTATATCTTGCAAGTATTTGTTTTCATCAGATGGAGGTTTTTCTACTGTGGCACCCCTTTAAAATATACCCAACTTCGTCGTGAAATAATCAGTCTAGTGGAATTAGTTAATAACTTTAACCGCTATATATTATACTATGTCCAAATTTAAAATTGTAGATGTCTGTCCTGTCCAAACCAAAAATATTGTAACTTGGTATGAGTAATCATGAAAGAAACCCGCCAACTATTACCTCAGATTTTGTTTAATCTGTTAAAAAGGTAAAGGTAATCATCAGCTGCTTAAAGATTTAGTAGACGACTTTTAAAACTAATAACAACAAGCCATCACACATGCGATTATTTCCTATTAAGCGTTTCCAGAACTAATAACAGTCCAAGCCACCGATCATTGTCTTCAATGGCTTTATGAATAGTTTTCAACACAAAACTATTTGTATATCTTTCAGACGATTTTACTCGAAAATGTTCAAATAGAGGGATTAAAGATTTTTGTAAAAGATTAAGGGGATGATCAGCGTCAACCGTAACACCCATTCCACATTGCATATTCCTTCTCACATATGTAAAAGATAATAAACACAACAAAATGATTGTGAACGTATTATGGGAGTGCAGATAGATCATCTCAATAAAGCTGCCAGTGATGATGACGATGAGAATATTGATTTTAGGAGACAAGCCTGCATGCATGATTGGTTGACTGCCTGCCAGCCTGGCTGGCTGGCTGCATTTTCAAACTATCGATGGCATATTAGAGATTTTTGTCACTAAAACAATCCGGCTCATGTCATAGATGATGACAATAAATCCCACATCCGTTACCACCAGAGATGAAAATGTGCAGATTTCGATTTTCGATGAACTGCAAACCAACCCATGAATTGAGATCTTCTTTTCCGGTTGTGTTTGTACGTGTATGTGTGTGTGATAGTTTATATGTTTGTATGTTTAATGACATTGCAAAAGTGCCGAAAACTGAGTGAATATCTAAAATCCATTGATTCAATAGAAATATTTATCACAGACGTGTATTTGTTTGCATGTCTGTAGGTATTTTGTCACATATGCATTTAAGAGTTCATTATCACATTTGCCAATTGTTGTCGAATAGGGAACTGGTTTTGCCACCAAATCCCAAAACACCGGTGCACCCTCGGGTCCTGTTTAAGTGTAAAGCGATAATGTTTGTTTGATTGTCCAGGGGATTGTGGGCAATTTGTGTTTGTGTGTCTCCCTTTCTTTCGTTGAGGCAGGATTATGTGACACAAAGCCAATACGATTGACTGAACAAATTGTCCAGGGAACTTAATGGCTTAGCAGGAAGAGTGTATTAAATGCATTCCCAGACATATAAGAGAAACAATTTGCAGTCCTTCAATACGGCTTACTTTTACACCTTCCACCATAGTATGGAGGGTATATTAAGTTTGTCATTCCATTTGTAACACCTCGAAATATACATTTTAGACCCCACAAAGTATATATATTCTTGATCAGCATAAATTCTATGTCGATTTAGCGATGGCCGCCCGTCTGTCCGTCTATCCTTCTGTGGAAATCACTCTAGCTTCCGAATGATAAATTGATAAAGTTCTAGTCCAATATATATTATGTCTGCAGAAATTTTAGTATTGAAAATGTGCCATGAAAATGGACCAAAACGTGGACCATCTTCGTATAGCCCCATATAACGGTACCTCCCGATATTCTGTATTTTGATGATTTTAACTACATAATTCACCGATTTTTTTTAAGTTTCGCATTTGATTATTGTAATGGCTTATGACAAAAGTTACCTATGCAGGTCTATGTCGTCGTATAGACCCTAATGTAACGGCAACATTCGGTATTTTTAAGATTTTAACAGATTTTTTAACGGATTTTATTGTTTTTGAGAATTGCCAAATTCCTTCCAAATGGTGAAGGGTATTCAAAGTTCGTCACAGCCGAATTTACAGCTTTTGTACTTGTTTGTACCGGAAGGAAAGTATAACTTTTAAAACTCTAATATAGAAATATCCGCAAAAATTAAAAGGAAAGAGTTTGAAAGTTTCAGTCAGCGATCCGGAAGATATATCTCAGCATTTAACCATTTCTTGATTTATATCCTTTTTCGGGACTACAATTTTAAACTAAATCTAATGTTAATAGAAAAATAGCAATTTTAAAATTAACTATAGAATAAATTCGCATTTTATGATCGTATGATTTTTAATCATTTTCACCATTTGTGGCAGAGCTATCTGAACAAAACAAAACATCATCATGCGAGACCTAATCTAACCGACCTATCTAATTGTAAAATGCAGAGTTAGGAGAAAATCGTACAAATTTCATGAGTGATTGTAATTTGAAACTTTGTCATTTTTTCTCGAAATTTCATTTTTTTCCAATTCCATTTTTTACCATACCAGTATGGAGCATGGTACAATGAAGACAAGGTAGGCTTACTTTGAAAAAAATGCAAGTATAGAGGTCTTCCTGTTTGGCTTGTAATGTCAGAATTACTATTAAAACAATAAAAAAGCAAACAACTTGTTGCAATGATTTTGAATAAATAATTTAAAATTTCTTTTCAAAATCATGTTTTATATATCTCTTATGGTTTACTTCGCGACAAAAACTGTAGATTTTGCCGATGAATACGTTGCAAGAAGCATCTTGAAAACACCCGAATTTGAATATTTTCTGAACAATTTTTTTATTATTGAAAAGAATACACACACATAAACAAATGAAGTTGACATATTAAGCCAGAAAAATAAAAAATAAAATAATATGGTAGTTCTGCCCTACCTTGAATTCATTGTACCATGGTATGGAGGGTATATTAAGTTCGTCATTCCGTTTGTAACTCATCGAAATAATAATTTTAGACCCAACAAAGTATATATATTCTTGATCAGCATAAAACTCTAAGACGATTTTGCCCTGTCCGTCCGTGTGTCCGTATGTTGTAATCACGCTACAGTCAAAACAAATTTAGATAGTAAGCTAAAATTTTGCACAGAACTGTCTTTTGTCATATCGGTCCACGAAACTGTATAGCACCCATATAACGGTATCCCCGATATTCGGTATTTTGATGATTTAAGCGACTTTTTAATGGAATTGTCTGAAATTCTACACAGGTAGATCCTTGTGAGTATATTGCCCCTGGAAGAGAATATATAACATATATATAGTGGTTCCTCTCGATATTCGGTATTTTGACGATTTTAGCCACATTTTTTTAACGGAATTGTCTGAAAACTCACACATGGAGTTCCTTGTGAGTATTTTATCCCTGCAAGAAAGTTATCTATATGGGTCCACGATATCGTATACCCCCCTACAACAGTACCCCCCGATATTCGGTATTTTGATGACTTCAGCCAATTTTTTAATGGATTTGTCTTAAATCCAAATAAAAAGTTTCTTCCAAGTACTTTTCGGTATTTTTATGACTTTTGCGACATTGTTCACCGGAATTGTTTCAAATTTCGTATATAAAGTTCAGAACCGTTACTACACAAATTACTTATGCATGACCACGTCTTCGTATAGCCCCCATATAACGCTTTTTATTTGAATGGTATTTTTCCATGAAAGATGACATTCCATACTAAAATACAAAATTAGAATTTTAGGACCTTCCCGATATTATTTTTTGAACTCTATATACTCTTCGGATATGGTATGATAATATTTTCAGTTAATTTTTACATCACTGTTTATTAAACTTTTTTATTCTAAAACACTCTTAAAGTGAAACATTTCTAAAATTTATAACTGTGTTTTAGAAAACTGAACAATGTATGGCTTTAAAATTTTCGCAACTGAAGTAGAATGTGATATTCTATAATAGTTTAAAAAACATATAATCCAAAAACGAATTTATTTATTTATTTTTAATTTATCTCCGTTTTTTGTGATTTCACACCTCAGCGTAGAATTTCGTGCTGAACATAAATATGTATTTTAAGAAGTTCCAAACGGAAAGATAGTTTTATTAACTCTATTCTCTATATTTAATAAACTCTACATTTTGAACAGGAATAATGATTTGGAATTACTTTATTTTCTTTATTTTGATTATTATTAATAAAATATTTCAAATTAGAAAACATGAGAATTAATTTTAAACATTTATACATTTTAGCAAACCTATTTTTATACCCTACAACACTATGTGTTGGGGGTATTATAAGTTTGATTGGGCCAAAAATTATGTAACACCTCGAAATATTGGTTCCCCACATAGGAAAGTATATATGGATCTTCCTAGCTCGCCGAGCTGAGTCGATCTAGCTATGTATGTCCGTCCGTCCGTCTGTCCGTCTGTCCATGTTAATTTGTAATCACTCTACAGGTCGCAATTATGGCCCGATCTTCACGAAATTTAGAATGTAGGTGGGGCTTGGACCAGAATATAACCCTATTGCTTTTGGAGATAATCGCCAAATGTTTAGGGGATAAAATGGACCAAATACTGAAGAAATGTCGGATTTTGCAGTAGCTATACAGGTCGCAATTATAGACCAATCGACGCGAAATTCCGCATGTAGATAGAGTTTAGGGCGGGGAAGAAGCCTACTAATTTGGGTGGTCATCGGACAATATTTAGCGGGTAAAATAGACCATATCTTTTGTGTTGAAAAAAATCAAAAATTTTCATTAAACCGCGAATATTTTAAATTCCGGCGAATTCACAAAGCCATCACAAGGTAACTTCTGACCTTTACATTGATGTTATGATCCAACAAATCGGATATATAGCAAAATATGTGCGATATATATGTCTATAAAAGGAGATATGCTTGAAAGATCTCTCATATGTCGAGAACGGCTGAAATGATTTCGACAGTTCTCATTAATTCAGAATGGCCTCTTGACAGGAAAGAAAAAACGTCTAAAAAATCGCAAAAAAAATATCTCTCTAAAGATGAAAATATTGATTTTGTAAAATTTTCTCATATTTTTTTCAATTTGTCATTTTTTTGGCATATTTTCATTTTGAATTAAACATTTGGTAATATTTCTACAGCTAACAAAACTAAGTAGTTAGGATATCAGGATATCATATACAGATCTCATTTATGGCCCGATTCTTATGAAATTTTGCATGGGGATAATAGAAGCCTACTCTTTTTGGAGATGATCGCCATATATTTAGGGGTTGAAATGGACCAAAAAACTGCAAAATTGTCAGCAGGTCGTAATTATCGCCCGATCATCACGCACATTTGAATGGGGGTTACCGCACATTGAAAAAGCCAAGCAGTTTCGGATGGCCATCCAAAAATATTCAATGTGTGAAATAGTTTTGTAGACAAAATACGAAAATGTCCATTCCAGTGACTTTTTAGAGAATTCACAAATACAGAAAAGACGCACTTCCGACTATTTTGTTAACGCTGATTTCGTTTAAGAAGGTAGTCAAATTTCTGTATCTCGTATAGATGCGTTTCAGTCAAAAACCAATAATAAATGTTAATCTTTTGCCACTTCTGAGAGATTATAGGACTTTGGGAAATATTAGTTCCAGATCTAGGAAGACAATTTACGTGCAACATCTACCAATAAATTGGAAATGAGCAAATTAGTTTAAGTTGCTATTATTCGAAAATTAGAGAAGGAAACCTGATGGTTTTCTTGTATTATTTGTTACAATATCTTGTGGAATTATTTCGAGTATCTTACTTATATAAACTGTATCGTTTATTATATATACTTGTTAACTCTTAACTTCAAAAAATCTAAAGCCTTAAATAATTCAAACAATAACTAATCAAATACAAAACATTGTATATACAAATCTATACAAGTATGCACCCGCTTACAGATCCCCATAAAACATTCTCATCAGCATATAAAATACTTTGTTTGCTACATTTTCCAAAGCTGAATGTAATAATCATGCAATTTACTGAGTGCGAGAATTCATCCACCCATTCACTTGACAAATGCAAGTGACCTTTTCGCCATTACACTTTGTGTTTGAATATGCAAACGACAATAACAAAAAAGCCAAAAAAAAGTCTCAACTTTGTAATATAATAACAAAAAATGCCAAAAAGGAAAGGAGAACACCAGCACAGGAGGTGGGAGTAGGTGAAGAGAGTGTTACACCGCACAAGTACCAGTAGCAAGAAAAACTTCACGAGGAAAGTATAATAGAATTCCTTTTAATTTAATGTAATTTACATTTTTTCTGCTTCTCCTTCATGATTCTCGTCTCCGTAACAAACCACAAATGAAATGAACGAAGGAACGAAAGAACATTCGAAATGTTCCAATGAATGAAGAGGAAAAAATCCATTTCATTTTAGCACTGGCACTCATCTGTAACTCTGTCTGTCGGTCATGTCACGACAAGAATTATACCGAATAACAATTCAAACGATACTCTAATTTGTAACATTCATTATAGTGTACAGACATGCTTTGGGTTCCGACATGCCATGGCTAAGAAAGGAAACACTGTGAACTAATGGAATAGGTTCAGGGTTGATATGCCAGTCAATAAAGTAGTTGATAAGTATTTATAAATTAATGAAACTAAATTTATACAGAGTGAGATGAAAAAACTGCGACAAAGTCAAACGCCATAATTTTTACATTTTTTTTTAATTCTATTGAATGAAAGCAAAAAATGTCGGAAGTATCATTAAATATTCGAATAAGTTTAGATTAGACACTATTAGGCACGTATTATGGCCCTTCAAACAGCCAATGAAACCATCACACACTGCTCGAATGTTGCTCTGCGGTATTTTGGCTCATTCCCGGCGAAGCGCTTGCTTGATGTGATCGACACTTTGGTATTTTTTGTGTCAACCTTTCTTTCGTTATATATGAAGCGAGGAACCACATTTTGTAACCACTCTTGAGTGGCACGGTGTCCAAGGTCTGCGGCCAAAATGTTTGCGTGCCCAAGGCTTTAATACACCCTCCAGAACATTTTCGCGATAATATTCGGCATTTATCCTGATGCCACGGTCGAATAATACCAGCGGAGAGCGACCATCAGCGGTTATGGCGGCCCACACCATCACCATGGCCGGCGCTTGAGTTCTGGTGGCCAACCGAAGGTGCACATTTTCAGTTGACCTCTTTGGCAAGTAAACACGATCAATAATTTGGATGTTTACAAACTGCTGGACAACGAATGTTTTCTCATTGGAGAAAACCAAATTCTGCACTTCACCACTTTCGGCCAAGCGAAGCAACTCTTTAGCTCTTTTGGGTCTATTTTCTTTCTGTTGCGGTTTATTTCAATGGCTTTACCACGAGCTCATTTTTCAATATTTGACGAATGGAATATTGCGATATGATCAAGTCGCTTCTTTACTTTTCGAACCATTTCTGGTGATGTTGCTGTTTTCTTCCGTCCGCTTCCTTGACGTCGGGCTACGCTACCAGTATCACGGTAAGGAGCGATGGTACGGGACACAAAAGATTTATTCACATTTAAATGCTGGAGTGCTCTATCGATAGCCAGTTATGGTTTTCCAGCCAAATATAAACAGATTACACTATCACGCTTGAATTCCATCACGAATTCTCACCAAAATGCTTTTGTACTCTTGTAAACAATATAATTAGCTGTCACAGGCATTTAACACATGTCGGACGAGTGGCTTAGAAGTGACAGCAGTCTGAAGTTGGTTGCAGTTGTTATACCCTACACCACAAGGTGGTCAGGGTATTATGTCTTTGTACATTTGTTTGTAACAGGCAAAAGGAAACGAGATAGACCCATAGTTCCTTTTGATGATCTGCATAGAATCACTTTCAGAGTTGATTTATGCAGTCCGTCTGTCCGTTTGTCCGTCCGTCCGTCTGTCCATGTATTTTTGTGAACAAAATGCAGGTCGCATTTATTATCCGATTGAGATGAAATTTTCCAAACAACATTTGTTTGGCCCAAGGAAGAACCCTATTGAAATTGGAGATAATCGATAAAAATTTAGATATAGCTCCCATATATATCTTCGTCCGATTTGCCTTTTATTGTGCACCAAACGTGTAATATCAGCCCGAATAGTATGGAATTTTGCACATGCAACCAAATTAGGCCTAAAAATAAGGATGCCAAATTTTATGGAAATCGGTTCAGATATAGCTATAGCTCCCATATATATTGTTCATCCGATTTGTTATTTTTGTCCTCCGCAGCCGTAATATGCACTCTGTAACAAAAATATTTGGGGAAATATATCAAATGCAGCTCAGAAATACCTTTGCTAAATTTTATCGAGATCGGTTCAGATTTGGATATAGCTCCCATATATAACTTCGTCCGATTTACCTTTTATCGTGCACCAAACGTCTAATATTTGCCAAAATGGGATGGAATTTGGCACATACGACCGAATTGAGTCTAGTATGCAAAATTTGGTGAAGATCGGTTCAGATATAGCTATAGCTCCCATATATATTGTTCATCTGATTTGTAGTATTTGTTACCCACAGCCGTAATATGCACTCCGTAACAACGATATTCAGGAAAATATATCAAATACAGCTCAGAAATATCTTTGCCAAATTTTATCGAGATCGGTTCAAATTTGGATTTAGCTCCCATATATATCTTTATCTGATTTAGAATTAATTTTGCACCAAATGGGCAATACAAGTCCGAATTTAAAAGATACAAATGCTTCGGCGTATTAAGTCATTTAAATTTTAAATTATAATCGTAGGGTGTATGATTGAATTCTCCCATAAAAACTTTTACTTGTTATGTGGAGCTCAACTAAATTAGCAAAATGGTGTAGGGTATCATAAAATCGGCCCCGCCCGACTTTAGGACTTTCTTTACTGGTTTCATCTCACCCTGTATAAGCATAAAGTCTTAGTATATTTCAAATATCCACAATATAAGATCAAAACAGTTAAAATGTGTGTGAGGTACCGGATATCGTCGACAGGAGTATTCCATTTTCATACTTCATCTAAAAGCCCACATTTATATCCAATTTTATCGAAATCATAAATTTCATATTCATATCAGGTTTCTGGTTGAGAGAAATAGTTAGATATAGCAAGTTGTAAAGAATCGCTGACTTGTTTCGCAAGTTATGACAGATAAAAGTATTGAAAATTGTGACCCTTTATGTTTGTATGTGTGAAATTTGAAGAGAGTTGAATGCTAATTTCACATTTGTTTTTCAAAATCCTGAACCTTATGTGGGGGAGGTACCAGAAGAAACGTTCTGATGTCTATCATTTTTATAACAGATCTTGTCTTGATGGAAATATTGAGATGTACTAAGTTTGAATGGAATGGTATGTTAATATCACGTTTTATGTCCTTCAGGGATGTTCAAAATGTTGACCCTTTGTGGCGGAGGTACCAGAGAGAGAGTAGAACGATATATCGCATCTTCACGACAGATCTTGTGTTAGTGGAAATAATGGGATGTGTAAAATACGAAGAGAACCGGATGCTTTTTTCGGATTATATGATCGTTTTGGTTATTAAAAACTTTGATCTTTTGCGTTGTGAGTGGTCCGATCTCTACCATCTTTTTAGCAGATCTTGTGTTGATAGAAATATTGAGATGTGATATTGAGTTTTATAAGCTTGATGGATATTCAAAAGTACTTTGTGGGAAAATGGCTTCCGAATGTCTTCAAATTACACACATCACAGTAACCTTAGATATAGCGTGAAGATGAAACATATCGGTGCACTCCTTCTGGTACCTCCCCCATAAAAGGTAAAAATTTTGAAGCTCATAAAACACGAAATTAACATCGGATTGAATTCAACACAAGATATGATATAAAGATGGTAGAGATCGCAAAATGCCTTCTGATACCTCCCCCATAAAGCTATCATTAGAAATATCAAACACCAATTTTGGCATTTAAGTAACGCTACTTTGATATAGCACTTTTTTCGAATTCTACATACATGCTGATGTAGGATATAAAAATCAAAATCGAATAATCATCTACCTATTTGAAAACATTGCAGTTTTCCAAAGATTTTCATTCCACAAATAAATTTTTCTGATATGAATAACTACAAAATACCGTTGGGGCATTTCAAGGGAAAGCAATTCGGTCAAAGGTATTCGAAGGGGGAGCTTTACATTTCAACTCCTTTATTCCTGGGAAATCCAAGTGCAAATCTCTTCAACCCTTCAGGAAAGCAAAAAAAAATATTTTCAGAATGGTTTTCAGTTTCGTTGTTGTGTATATGTTTTGTATATAATTTCCCAAAAAGATGAAGAAGAAGAACAACAACAGAAACAGCAAAAATGAATTTCTCAACACTAACAACGAAAGAATAACAAACAGCACAGAATAACAATGCGCATGAATAGACTACGAAACATAGCATGAACGAGACAAGACAGATAATAACGGCGTGATGGTTAAAACGGCAGCTGGGTTACCACAGCATATTTCAATTTATTGCCAACCAATACCTATTGAAATGAGCAAAAATAGAATGAAAAATTATGAACTGCAAATACCAATTTTTATCAAAATACCGAATAACGGCAGGTTCCGTTATATGGGGGCTATACCAAAACGTGGACCCATACAAACAATGTTTCGCCACAGGAGCTAGAACCCATTATGATCCACAAATACTAATTTTAAGACAAATCCGTTAAAAAAATATAGCAAAAATCATCAAAATACCAAATATCGGGAGGCACCGTTGTATGGGGACTATACCAAAACGTGGGCCTATACATACACACGAGTTAGAAACAAATACCAATTTTTAGACAAATCCGCGAAAAATGTGGCAAAAATCGTCAAAATACCTAATATCGGGAGGTACCGTTATATGGAACCTTAGAATTTTATGCTGAATATGAATATATATACTTTATGGGGTCTACGACGAATATTTAGGGATGTTACAAACGGAATGAAAAGTTAATATACCCTCCTTTCCAAGAAGGAGGGTATAATTAAAAATTTATCTTGTTCAGAGACTAATAATAAAATTTGATTTACTTCATCTTCCCTTAACACTTTCCCCAAAAATTTAGTATTATCGGACATTTTGACGCACAGTAGAAACAAACAAAAACACAAACATAGAATTTACACTCTTAACATATAAATGTCGAATGTAATTTTCATAAAAATATTTAATATTTGTTGTTAGGACTCTATTTAAAACGGAGTTGCTAATAATATTTTGAGGATCAAAGAATAATACCGAAGACACTACAATCCAAATTGTAAGGTTTTTAAGAAGTTTTAATCCGAAATTTCAAAAAATGTGGAAGTGTGGAGAATTTTGTGATGTAACTTTCAAAACGTCGATAAACGCCTCTTCTATTTTAACTTTAATAGGTATATATATATATATATATATATATATATATATATATATATATATATATATATATATATATATATATATATATATATACATATATATATATATATGTTATGACATATATACATATTATGCACTCAATGATAATGTTAATGTTAGACCCCTCCCCCCTAAATGTTAGACCCCTCAAAGTATGTATATTTTTGATCAGCATAAAATTCTATGTCGAGTTAACGATGTACGTCCGTCTGTGGAAATAACTCTAGCTTTCCAACAAATGAAGTGGGTTGATGAAATTTTACTCAAATTTATATTATGTCTGCAGGACTTATGGTGTTGAAAATGGGCCATGTAGGTCCACGTTTTGGTATAGCCCCCATATAAGATTAACTCCCTATTTTCGGTATTTCGATGATATAAGGGACATTATTCACCGGAAATTGATTCAAATTAGGTATATGAAGTTCGTAATGGATATTACAGCGTATGACAGAAAATTCTCTATGCAAGCCCACGCCTTCGTACAGCCCCCATATAACGGCACCTCCCTATATTCGGTATTTTCATAATTTAAGTGACATTATTCACCGAAAATATATTAAACTTGGTACTTGAAGTTCATAATGGATATTGCAGCGTATAACCGCCATGTAACGGTACCTCCCGATATTCGGTATTTTGATAATTTTAATGACATTATTCACCGGAAATTTTTCGGACTTGGTATTTGAAGTTCCTAATGGATATTACAGCCAATGACAGAAAATTGTCCAGCTCCACGTCTTCGTATTGCCCCCATATAACGGTACCACCTGATATTCGGTATTTTGATTAGCGACATTATCACCAATTTTTATACCCTCCACCTTGGAAAGGAGGGTATATTAACTTTGTCATTCCGTTTGCAACATGTCTAAATATTCGTCGTAAGCCCCATAATGTATATATATATTCATAATCAGCATAAAATTCTAAGTCGATTTAACGATGTCCATCTGTCTGTCTGTCCGTCCGTCTGTCTGTTGAAATCACGATAGAGACCACATTATTTAACGTAGAGCGTCAAATTTTAGCAGAATACTTTGTATTGTGTCTAGGATGGTTGGTATTGAAAATGACATATATCGGTCTACGTTTTGGTATAGTCACCATATAACGGCACTTCCCGATATTCGATATTTTGTTGGTCATAGTGGGTTCTAGATGCGGTGGCGAAACATTGCATGTATAGATCCACGTTTTGGTATAGCCCCCATATAACGGTACCTCCTGATATTCGGTATTTATTTAAGTTCGGCCCGGCCGAACTTAATGTTTTTTTACTTGTGTTTCAAGTTTCGCATTTGAATATTGAATGGCTTGTGACAAAACTCGCCTATGCAGGTCCACGATGTTGTATAGACCCTAATATAACGGCTACATTCGGTATTTTTAAGATTTCAACAGAATTTCGACGGACTTTATTTTTTTGAAAATCACCAAATTCGTTCCAAATGGTGGAGGGTATCTAAAGTTCGGCCCTGCCGAAAGGGGATAGCTTAATTGTTTCATAAGCTTTACCATAAATCGAAGGGGATATTATCACTTCACCTGCAACAACCCAAACTATTAACAATTAAATTCTAAATAGGTTTAACGATGTCTTTTTGTCAATTGAAATCGATAAATTTATACACAATAGTTAACATTATGTCTAGCATGATTGTTATAAAAAGCGACCTTGATCGATCATCTTTAGGCATAGACCTCGTACAGCTGTATGGTTATCGATTTTCAATATTTCGACTTTTTCAACCAGAATTTCCAACTGAATCGGTCGTAATTTCATATGGTAGAATTTCTCCTCACAAAATCCAGCATTTGTCCTCCTCTTTATTTCCGGTATTCTAAGGGCTTGATAAGCAATTTCAAGCAAATGTTTACAAAAATTATGGTCCACTATTTGGTATATTTTTAAGGTTTCTACCATGGCAAAACAATAGAAAGAGACTTATTTGCTAAAACGAAAATGGCAACCCTTTTCGGACGTACTCATCTATGTCATTTTTCAAATATCGGTATTGGAATTCTGTAACTCATTTTCTTAGTTACCGAAAAAACTCGGTAACATTCCAATGCTTATAATTTCGGTAATCAACGAAATTTGTCGGTAAGTTAGCAAGGAAATTAAAGTGGTCGCTACCGATAAATACAAATGTTGTCAACTTTTATTTCTTTTTTATATCAAAATTTTGCTTAGAGAATTCTTTAGAGTTAGAGAATTCCACTACTGAAATATTTACTCGTCATACGCACGTGGCATACTTTACAAAAATAATAGGTAATATATTATTATCTGCGTTCCTAGACACAGTTATATATTCCATATCTTTGGAAGACAAATTTTATTTATCTTGTATCAAGCTTGAAAATATGAAAATATAGATTTTAAGCTCTTCTTTTAAGGATAAAAACCCAGTATAACCAGATGAAAATTGTTGGAAAATCTTCACAATACCTGATATATGAATTCTGTACTAAAACGAAATCTTGCTCTGAAAATGTCCCTCAGTGAAATTAAGGCCAATTCGATCGAAAATTCGGGATGACAAGTTCTACTAACATTATAGGAAAACAAACAGCGATATTGTTCATCTTTATACTTGTCCTAGCTGCAGCAAAATGGTTCTTTGAAGCAAAAATCAACCATTCAAAAATTAAGTCAAATATTACTAATAAGGCTAGTATTTTAGTTTTTGTTTTAGATTATATTCTTCCTTGTATTTTGTACCCTTTAAAAGGAGTGAAAAGTACAGAATATGTGCTTGGAAATAAGTGTAAATATTAATTTTAAATTTTTTAATTAAATTTTTTAAATAAACTTGCCAGCTGCAAGCTCATTTTTAAGGAAAAACTACAGAATACTAATTTGACAATGAAGGAGTATCAAATCAAAAATTCTGATGGTGTGATAGCATCAAGTTACCTTGGTAATTCGCCATGGTTTCTGCATCAGAATTCTGAGCTGCTGATGAAATCATAAACGGCAACTCTGTTCGACAGTAGTATTCCAAAGTCATTCATATAAATAAAGAAGTAGACGACAAGCAATCTGAACCTTATTTGGAAGAGAACATGTAGAAAACAATAACAACGAATATATTGTCTGGAAGAAACTCTTGGCAATGCTAAGAGCTCACTCCCCATAGAAAACAACTAACAGCAACAACAAATAAAAGAGATATCTACAATGAATGCGCACAATATGCTACTGTTTAACTCTGCATAGTACTCACAAAACAGGCACATAAACAAACATACATACATACTTACAACCACATCTAGAGAGCCATAAGTAGTAGGGAGGAATTTACAACCATAAGGTATCCATGAAACCAGCCGTTTGTTCATTGTTGCTGCAGCTGAGAATTTCTGCTGCTACTGCCGCGAACGATAACTATGGCTGATACCTAGCCTTGTTGTTGTTTTTGTTGACCGCTCGATTGGTGCCTGTGCATATTTTCCCCGAAACCGAAAAATCTACAACACAAATGTGGAAAAAAGTGGTGCGTAACCATAATAAATGAGGATGATGACGATGATGATACACTCCCTTGGCTTAGTGGTTATATCGAAAAGAGGCCCTCATAACTCCATGGGTTGGAAAGAGATAACTGCTGTTCCATTTGGAACTTAAGTACGAAAAAGGGGAGGATATAAAGTATGTTAGTACGCTCCGACTTGCTAACCAAAAGGGAAGTGTCACTCTCTGGCGTGTGTGAATGGTTGGGTGTGAGTGAGTGGGTGGGTGGTGTCATCCAACAATAACGGAATTTGTGATGCTATATAATCGTATCGGTTTTTGTTGGTCGCCAACAATAGTCTTCACTCAGACAATGTGTGTATATAAGGGGTTTTTGTTGTTATGTTTATATATGTATGCCTACAACGTAAATGTGTGCGGGTATTTGTGTTATGTGTAGTAGCCTCAAATGATATTAATACTTTGTATCTGTTTCTTTCTTTTTTTGCCACATTTCTACTCACAATTATGTGTGTATTGTAGGTATATATACATACATATAGTACGTATCTCTTTTTTAGTTAGTGATATCGGTTTTTGGCGTATATATTTTTCCCGATATTTGTGTGATGTAGGTAGGTATCTCCCTGGTATCCGAATATACTGGAGCTCATTTTGATAGGGAATGCATACATGTGCGTGTCGAATGTTTTGTAGTGAGAAAAGATGAGGTAAATGAAACATTCTACTTTCAACATTACAAATAATTTGAAAAACAAGTAAGCAAAGGCTAAAGTCGGACGGGGTCGACCAGTTGATACCTTACAACACTATAATATGTAAAGAGTAAAGTTTCAGAAGATCTGAAGCCTAGAATAAGGATTCCTCTAAGAAACATCCCCATATCTACCACTGGGTTTTGATCCTTAAAAGGATGAAATAAAAAAACACGTACAAATTCGCCAATAAAATGTGATTTTTTATATCATGAAATTTTTTCAACATATCTATATATATAAATGAAAGTTGTGTTAGTTACTACGCTTATAGCTTAAGAACCGCTGGGCTGATTTTAACGATTCATACAAATTCGGATTTGTCTCCTGTCCGGAAAGGATAATATACAAAAAATTCGCGTAAAAAATGTAATATATTTTATTTTTTTTTATTTTATTTTGCATGATTTTCTCCATTTTGACTTACTTTTGTCTGATGTATATTTGTAGTATTTTTTATATTTTATTTTTGAATTCAAATATTAATTAATTAATACCAATTTATTTAATTGACTTGATTTCTTGAGAACTGAAATTTATGGCGGGTTACATGGAAGTGTAGTACCGAATTATGTGGTGGCGGAACGGAATAGATGATATCGAAATAATTTAACGCGGTCACAACAAAATTAAAAGATAATTACTTTTTCAAAGTCGCTAAAAAATCACGAAAAAGAGATCTCATTGCAAAAATTCTCAAATCGGGAAAAATCGAAAAAATGTTAATGGAATCGAACTTTAAAATAATAGTACATTCTATTGACAAAATTGGAAGAGATCTTTAAACATTTGCTGTAAAAAATCAGCGAACAAGTTGAAGATTTTTTCAATTTGTTATTCTTTTTTTGCCAATTTTTGTAATTTGTATTATCATATTGAATTCTGTGGATTTTTTGTGAACAAAATAAAGAATAATTTTTCACTATATACAATATTTCACAAAAAAAAAAAAAAAAAAAAATGCGAAATAGGACGTTAACTGACATCTACCCTTCAACTCCAGGGCCTACATCGTGGTTCAGCTGGAAAATGCGAACACATTTAAGCAAACAGAAATGACCGAAAAAGCCTAATGTGGCTCATTTCAAAGCGTGGATCAACTTCTTTCATATGACAACAATCCGTCCAATGAGAGCTCAAAATGCAAAATTCTTTGGGAGTACAATCAGTAAAATACCAAACATAAAGGGTGCAAAATAGTAGAGTGAATGGGACTTTTAGTAAGAAAAGGATTTCTATCCTTCCAGAAATTCTTCCCAAACATTCAAGATACCTTAAATCGCTTTTGCAGGTCATGATATCGATCATAACTCACGGATAAGTGTACAACCCGATTTCATATTTATATAACCATCGTATGATTTAAGCTAATTTTGGGGTCTTGGTCACTTTTTTCATTTTTTTTGGCCCTTATTTGGCATCTTTGTTTCTAAGGGGGTAGAGAACCTCTTCGCATAAAATTTGAAATTTTCAGAGTAGGGCCCATATTAGTCTTGACCACATATAGCACATCCACACATTTGAAGCCCACGGTTTAAATATTGAAGCCCACGGCTTAAATATGGGTACAGGTATTTTAAAACACTTTTAAACGACCAGTACGTGAACACTTATTTCAGTCATATCTGTGAATAATTATGCTTTGGCAGATATGCATAATAGACAAAAACTACGGGCCGGCATCGCGGACCGGACCAGCTAGTATATATATAAAATAAAGTTGTGTTACTTAATACGCTTATAACTCAAGAACCGCTGATCTGATTTTAGCGATTCAGACAAATTCCGAATTCTCTAATAATCAAAAAAAAAAAAAAAACATTTCATTTTGACTTTTGAAATATGCAATCGTAGTGCATGATTTTTTTCGATTTTGACTTACAATTTTCGAATGTACATTTGTTTTTTTTTTTTTTTTAATCTCTAAGGCACTTACCCTGCCTAAGTTCGGCATGTCCCAGTAGTCGGCACTTTTTATTTTTAAGCTCAAATAAATGAAACTATTATAAATAAATGTATTTTGTTTACTTCAAATATATTGCCTGCTATCTTTGTGTACAATTTCGCTAAGAAAATATGATTTATTCTAATAAAAATTAAATTTTTGTCTGTGAAGGTCCTCAACAATCCATATTCTTAAGAAAAGTACAATAAAGACGTCGAATCAGTTTAACTAAACAAATTTTAATGAATTAATTTATTATTATTAATTATTCTTACAAAAAATTTGGTTTGCCGACTGTTGGAATATGCCATTCGCCAATTGGCAAGTGTTGCCGACTACTGGCAAACTTTATTTATTATTGCAAAAACTATACAAAATTTCGAATCTGAATAAATTAACTTTGTAAGAATTGAAAAGTTCCACTCAGAATGGTGAGCGATTAAAAACGCGAAAATCCTAAAAGTGCCGACTACTGGTACACTTACCCTATGATGTGTACTTGTGTGGGTAGTACAAAGCGACAACTGCTATTTATAGATTTTATGTATTTGTCGGGTAAGTGGAACTATTCGAATAATATAATTTCAGAAGAGGATATAAAATAACAAATTATTATATAATTCAAGAACGGCTAGACGGATTTTGACAAGTCGCGTGAAAATATGCCAATAAAAATGTGAATACACTGAAAGAAAAATGCTTCGTTGTATCAATGAACCGGTTTCGTTGATTTTTTTTCATTGATGCAATGAAAAGCTACATTAATTTAATAAATTTTTTGTTCATGCAATGAAAACTTACGTTGCTTTTAAATTCAATGATTTTTGGTTTCATTGAATATATGAAACGAATTTCATTAATTTTACAAAACTACTTATTTTTACAAAATTCAGTAAAAAGTGTGAATATAGAAATTATACATAATAGCGCTGTCTTATACAAACAAATATATATGTGATAATTGTTATATTTAAATTTGTGCTCCAATTTAATGAGGCAGTTTTACGAAATGGTTAAAACGTTACGTTATGGAGTTTGTTCTTACACCAAACAAATGATACATTGAAAATTTCATATCAATTGGACAATAAAGGCAATCTGCATTTTGTTCATAAAACCAGTAAAAAAAGTCCTAAAGTTGGGCGGGGCCGACTTTATGATACCCTACACCACTTTGCTAATTTAGTAGAGCTCCACATAACAATTAAAAGTTTTTTTGGGAGAGTTCAATCATACACGCTACGATTATAATTATAATTATAATTTAAAGTTCAAAGGACTAAATAAGCCGAAGTATTTGTATCCTTTAAATTCGGACTTGTATTGCCCATTTGGTGCAAAAATAATTTGAAATCGGATAAAGATATATATGGGAGCTATATCCAAATCTGAACCGATCTCGATAAAATTTAGCAAAGGTATTCCTGAGCTGTATTTGATATATTTCCCTGAAAATCGTTGTTACGGAGTGCATATTACGGCTGTGGGTAACAAATACAACAAATCGGATGAACAATATATATGTGAGCTATAGCTATATCTGAACCGATCTTCATCAAATTTGACATACTACCTTCTAGACACAATTCGATCGTATGTGCCAAATTCCATCCCTTTTGGGCAAATATTAGACGTTGGGTGCACAATAAAAGATAAATCGGACGAAGTTATATGTGGGAACTATATCCAAATCTGAACCGATCTCGATAAAATTTACCAAAGGTATTTCTGAGCTGCATTTGATATATTTCCCCAAATATTGTTTTTGCAGAGTGCATATTACGGCTGTGGAGGACAAAAATAACAAATTGGATGAACAATATATATGGTAGCTATAGCTATATCTGAACCGATTTCGATCAAATTTGGCATACTTATTTTCAGGCCTAATTTGGTCGTATGTGCAAAATTCCATACAATTCGGCCTGATATTACACGTTTGGTGCACAATAAAAGACAAATCGGACGAAGATATATATGGGAGCTATATCTAAATTTTTACTGATTATCTCCAATTTCAATAGGGTTCGTCCTTAGGCCAATAAAATGTTGTTTGGAAAATTTCCTCTCAATCGGATAATAAATGCAACCTGCATTTTGTTCACAAGAATACATGGACAGACGGACGGATGGACGGCATAAATCAACTCAGAAAGTAGGGTTTATCTCTCGTATTTCTACCTGTTACAAATAAATGCACAACGACAAATGACCCACTACCACAGTGTGGTGTAGGTATTAAGAAGTAAAAAAGCAAAGTTCGGCCGGACCGAGCTTTTAATACCCTCCACCATTTTCAATTCACTGAATCAAGGAGGAATTTTCATTATATTAATGAACAATTTCGTTAATTTTATATTAATGAAACTCAATGAAACTTTTTTCATTTATTCAATGAACCTCTACGTTTGTTCAAAATCAATAACAAATTTCATTCATTTCATTAATGGAATGAAGCTTTTTCTTTCAGTGTAGCGATCTTTCATGTCTAAAATTTACATTTAGCTTTCAGGACGTATATCGTGTTTCAGCTGGAAGATGCGAACTCATTTTAACAAACCGAAGCATTTGTATCTTTTAAATTCGGACTTGTATTGCCCATTTGGTGCACAATTAATTTGAAATCGGATAAAAATATGTATGGGAGCTATATCCAAATCGGAACCGATCTTGATAAAATTTGGCAAAGATATTTCTGAGCTCTATTTGATATATTTTCCTGAATATCGTTGTTACGGAGTGCATATTACGGCTGTGGGTAACAAATATGACAAATCGGATGAACAGTATATATGGGAGCTATAGCTATATCTGAACCGATCTTCACCAAATTTGACATACTAGCTTCTAGACTCAATTCGGTCGTAAGTGCCAAATGTCATCCAATTTGGGCAAATATTAGACGTTTGGTGCACAATCAAAGATAAATCGGACGAAGTTATATATGGGAGCTATATCCAAATCTGAACCGATCTCGATCAAATTTAACAATTGTATTTCTGAGCTGTATTTGATATATTTTCCTGAATATCGTTGTTACAGAGTGCATATTACGGTTGCGGAGGACAAAAATAATAAATCGGATGAACAATTTATATGGGAGCTATAGCTATATCTGAACCGATTTCGATCGAATTTGGCATACTTATTTTCAGGTCCAATCTGATCGTACATTACACGTTTGGTGCACAATAAAAGGCAAATCGGACGAAGATATATATGGGAGCTACATCTAAATTTTGACCGATTTTTTTGACAATTTCGATAGGGTTCGTCCTTGGGCCAAACAAATGATTTGTGCAAAATTTCATATGGATAGGGCAATAAATGCGAACTGTACTTTGTTTACAAAAATACATGGACAGACGGACATGCATAAATCGACTCAGAATGTGATTCTATGCAGATCATCAAAAGGAACTATGGGTCTATATCGTTTCCTTCTGCCTGTTACGAACAAATGCACAAAGACATAATACCCTGACCACCTTGTGGTGTAGGGTATAATGACCAACAAAACGTGGACCTACTTCTTTCATATGACAATAATCTGTGCAATTAGAACTCAAAATGCAAAATTCATTGGGACTGCAATCTGTGAAATACGGAATGTAAAGGGTGCAAAAATAGTAGAGCGAAATGGACATTTAGTAAGAAATGGATATATATCATTCCAGATATTCTTTCTAAACTTTCAAGATACCTTTAAATGCTTTTGCCGGTCATTGGTATAACCATCATATGAATTAAGCTATTTTTGGCTTAATTCATTATTTGCCATCTTTGTTTCTAAGGCGGTAAAAACCTCTTCTCATAAAATTTTCAATTTTCGGAGTAGGGCCCATATTGGTCTTGACCACATTCATCAATAGATTTGGCTAAAAAGTTTGTATTTAGGCTACTCTGGGGTAGAGAACCATCTTACAGATAATTGTCCACATGAACATTAAAAATTACGAATATTACAAAGTAACATTAATTAATTAATCGTCATTGAACTATGATGAAATATATAGACTTTATGGTGTCTCCAACGCACAATTTAAATGACAAAAAAATTAATTCCCATCTTACGGTAATGGGTGTAAAAGTGTAATTATCTTTGACTATTCTGAAATCACTCTGCTCTCAATTATGAGGTGGACAAAACTAAATACCACGTAGTACGTTATTCTAAACGTTTGAGCTGAGTTTTCACATTGGCCTATTATAGATGTTCCGTATCATATATATGTTTTTAATACTCAAATTAAAGCCCATGGCTGAAAAATAAGATTCAAAGTATCTAAAACCGACGGTAGGTAAACTTCTATTGTAATTTTTACCATGAATGTTTATTTCTATTTAGAAATTGCTATGAAGTCAATACTTATAATAAAAATTGTGCCGCTTGCATAAGTCAGATCTGTGATTTGTTTTGCTTTAAAAAATATGCGTTACAGACTAACAGCACGGTCCGGCAACGCGGATCGGGCCAGCTAGTGCTTGATAAAATCACATATTTAGCTTTATTCCTTCTCCTTTCGAATAATCATTATAGATGTGGAACCAATACTTTCCAAAAACATATGTCCTCTTAAAAAGCATCGGTATCTGATGAAGCAGATGTTTCTTCTACATCAAATACCTTATTTTAACATTAATGTTTTTATATAAATATATATATATATATATATATATATTATATATATATATATTATATATATATATATATATATATATATATATATATATATATATATATATATATATATATATATATATATATATTATATATTACATATATATATATATATATATATATATATATATATATATATATATATATATTATATATATATATATATATATATATATATATATATATATATATATATATATATATATATATATATATATAGATATAGATATATATATATAAGAAGATGTGTGAGTTATTACGCTTAAAACCCAAGGACCGCTGGTTTACAATTCATGGGAGACTATTCACCATTCAAAATATTTACTCATTGCGGGGGATTATTATCATATAACTGCTATATTCGACATTTTTAAAATGTTAACAGATTTTTTTAAGGATTTTATTTTTGGAAAATTTCCAAATTCGTTCAAAATGGTGGAGGGTACTCAAAGTTCGGCCAGACCGAACTTACTGCTTTTTAACTTGTTATGTATCTATTAATCTATTTTTAAATATTTTTTAAAATATATTTTTAAATTGATTAATATATTTTAAAATAGATTAATAGATATTTTAAAATAGATTAATAGATACATAAAAGCAATAAGTTCGGCCGGGCCGAACTTTGAATACTCTCCCCATTTGGAACGAATTTGGAAATTTTCAAAAAATAAAATCCTTAAAAAATTCTGTTAAAATTTTAAAAATACCGAATATAGCCGTTATATTGGGGTCTATACGACCTGGACCTTCATAGGCATTGTTTGTCGTAAGCCATTACCATATTCAAATTCAAAACTTGAAATAAACGATCAATAATGTAGCTAAAATCATCAAAATATCGTATATAGGAAGGTAACGTTATATCGGAGCTGTGCGAAGACCTGGACCTGCATACACTATTTTCTGTCACGGGCTGTAGCATCCAATACCAACTTTAAATACGACATCTCAAACAATTTCAGTGAGTATTGTACCTAACATCGTCAAATACCGAATATAGGGAGGTACTGATATATGGGGCCTGTACAAAGACCTGGACCTGTACAGAAAATTTTGTGTCACAGACTGTAGTTCCCATTACGAACTCTAAATACGTAATTTGAAACAATTCCGGTGAATAATGACGCTAAAATCATCAAAATACCGAATTTTGGGAGGTACAGTTATATGGGGGCTATACGAAACGTGGACCTGCACAGATAATTTTCTGTCATAGGCTGTAGTATCCATTACGAATCTAAAATACCAAATTTTTAATAATTCCGGTGAATAATGTCCCTAAAACCATCAAAATACCAAATATGGGGAAGTACCGTTATATGGGGGGATATAGGAAGAAGTTGACCTGGAAAGACAATTTTCTGTCTTAGTACCCATTTTGAACTTCAAATACCAAATTTGAAACAATTCCGGTGAATAATGTCGTTAAAATCGTCAAAATGCCGAATATCGGGAGGTACCGTTATATGGGGGCTATTTGAAAACGTGGACCTACATGGCCCATTTACGAACTTAACCTGCCTACTGGAAAAATAAACACATGTGCAAAGTTTTAGCCTTCTATCTCAATTCGTTCGAAAGATAGCGTGATTACAACAGACAGACGGACATGGCTAAATCTACTTAAAATTTTACGCTGATCAAGAATATATATATATACATATATATTTCATATTTCGATTCTTCCTCTGCGACATAAAAAAATTATATAATTCTATTTATTTCATTTTCTTTACGAACGATAAAATAAATTATACTTTTATTGCAGAGGACAATTAGAATTTCTGTCTTTATAGTTCTAAGGCCTACTGCTTTTAGAAAATCATTTATAACTTATTTCGTTGATTTCCAGTGTATCCATATTGCTCACTTCAAACTGTAATGTGAAAAAAAAAAATAAGTCTGTCTGCCTTAATGTGTACGTATGTATGTGTGTATATCGTTTGTGGTACTTACCTCGTATTCTCTTTTTGAGAATATTGTACTCATTCCATTACAGACATACATAATGTGTACAATACTATGTGTATGTTGTTTGTATGTACATTGGAGCGTATTCGTTTATGTAACTCAGAAGGTAAATGGAAACTTTTCTATGTACCTACCCAAAAACACAACAACCCGACTGTTGTGTGTATTACCATACACCACTATTGGAAAGGATGAGGGCTACATTGATATGTATGAATCTGTGGATACAACATGTATTTATCCGTGTATCTTTTCATTTGACTTGTGGTTAAATTCATTTAAGTGATGCTATTTTGTTATTTATACTACAGTGTTGCTGTCAAAGCTATACCTGCTGCCGTCGCCTCGGCCTCTGTTTGGTGCTGCCATGAAACCAAGCTGTATTGAACGAGTTTTTTTTTCCAAAATATGGATGTCTGATGAATTGCTATGTGGCATACAAATGTGTTCAGAAACAACGACAACACCAACATCATCAGCAGCAGCATACAACAAGACACAATGTATTTGAAACTGTAATGATATTTCAATTAAATTGATTTTTGTTTCTCTTTTTGTTCCCCGCTCTCTGTCTGCTGCACTTTAAATTCAATGACTGGTTGAATAATTTAATGTTGAATAAATAATGAAATCTCTTTTAAATAGTGAGGCAAATTGTGTGTGTATTTAATTTATTTTTCGTAATAGATGTATATAAGTGTATCGAAGTGTAAAACAAGACATTTCCGTCGCAAAAAAATATAAATACAAAATATTACAAAAAATAAATGGGAAGGAACAGCCAGTTTGGTCTAGCAGCGTTACCTAAAATCATCGCTAAAATGTTCAATATATGTACTTAAATTAGTGTTACCGAAATACGTCTGGCCTACAAAATTTCAAAGTTGAACAAATTTAATATTGACAGAATTTGTTTTTCCTTTTTATACCTTACAACACTTTGTGTTGGGGGTATTATAAGTTTGATTGGGCCAAAAATTATGTAACACGATCTTCCTATCACGACGAGCTGGGTCGATCTAGCTATGTGTGTCCGTCCGTCTGTCCATGTTAATTTGTAATCACTCTACAGGTTGCAATTATGGCCCGATCTACACGAAATTTAAAATGTAAGTGGGGTTAATGTCAGAATAATTTTCCTGATTTTGCAGTTGCTTTACAGGTCACAATTATAGACCAATCGAAGCGAATGTTAGCATGGGGCTAGAGCTTTGGGCTGGGCAGAAGCCTTCCAATTTTGATGGTCATCGGGTAATATTTAGTGCGAGAAATAGACCATAACATTTGTGTTAAATATAAGTCAAATTTTCCATTAAACCGCGAATATTTTTAATGCCGGCAAAATCACAAATAGACGAAAAGGTCAGTTCTGACCGTTACATAGATGCCGATAGTAAATATATCGGATATATAAAGCGAAATATATACAATGTATATATACAAAGGAAGGGGATGTTAGCTAGAATGCTTATATCTCCAGAATGGCTGGAGCGATTTTGACAAATTTTGTAAAATTAGAATGCCCTTTTGGCATACAAGTATAAAATCTAAAAAAATCGCATAAAAAGATACCAATAATGATGTTAATATAGATTTTGTAGTATTTTGTGACACTTTTTTATTTTTTCATATTTTTTATCGCATGCGATTTTTTCAATTTGACTTATAATATTGAAGTGTATATTTTGTAATATTTTTGCACTTTACAACACAGGTTGGTGTAATTATGTATATACAGATTGCAATTGTCGTTCGATCCTCACGGAATTTTTACAAAGGTAGGGTTAGGCTCAGAAGGGCTTCAAAGATGTCCGCAATATACTTAGGGGTTGAAATGGACCGGCAACTCAAAATGTTCCTGATTTTGCAGTAGTTATAAAGGTCACAAATATAAACCAAAGGACTCGAAATCTTGCATGAAGTTAGAATGCGGATAGAATGGACAACTACTTTTGTGTAAAAAATACCAATATTACTTACATGTGTTATCCGAAATACACAATAGGCGAACTTCTGGCTTTTTTATGCTGATTTCGTTGACGAATATAGCCAAATTCCTTTTGGAGATGATCGCAAAATATTTAGGGGTTCAAATGAAGCAAAAACAGAAAACAAATCCTGATCACACAATTGAAGCCAATCGACACGTCCGAGAATATAGTTAAGCACAGTGAAGGATTCTAGCATTTTGGATGATCATTGGATTATATTTAGCCGTAAAATGGACCACAAAAACTAACATCACGACGGAGTGCATAAATATTTGGAAAATGTCCCTGGTCAAAATGCTAAGGGTAATATTTGGGCAGTGCTCCGTGACATAATTTGAAAAGCGAAATGAGGGGGGCTTCTCACATATTGTAGTGTTGTAGGGTATCACATGGTCGGCCCCACACGACTATAGACTTTGCTTACTTGTTTAGTATGTTAAAAATATGAACGAATAATAGAGACTATTTGAATAATAGTAATAGGAAAACATTAAAAGCGTGTCTGAAAATAAGGACCTGGAGTATTTTGGGTAAAACATCCGTACAAAACACTTTACCACACTGGACAAGTTTAAGAGTTTCGATGTAATGATATAGCATGATAATGAATATACAATACAACATTATGTGCTGGGGTTATTATAAGTTTGATTGGGCCAAAAATTATGTAACACCGCGAAATATTAATCCAACGAAATATTGCATTGCGATGGTGTTAAAGTCGGATTTGAAGTCTATTGTCGAGGGCTTGAAATAGATCAAAAACAAAAATTTTCTTGATTTTGCAGTTGCTCTAAAGGTCACAATTATAGACCAATCGACTCGTAATTTTGTATGGGGCTAGAATTTAGGACTGGACAAAATCCTTCCAATTTGGATGGTCTTCGAATAACTTTTAGCAGGTGAAATAGACCATAACTTTTACATAAAAAATACTAAAAGTGTAATTAAAGTTAGATCGCTTATAAGTCAAAAGCGTTTGTATAGATTTTGTCAATTCTCGCCGATTCAGAGTGGTTTTTTGGCAGAAAGGAATAAAATCTAGAAAAATCGCACAAAGAAATGCCAATAAAAAATGTAAATATTTTTCTGTAGTATTTTGTGATATTTTTCATTTTTCATTGCAATTTCTTGTCGCTGGCGATTTTTTTGGATCAGAATAGAAGACCGTTGGTTTAGAAGATGTTCGCAAAATATTTTTTATTTAAAATGGATCAAACACCTAAAAATTGTATAGATTTTTGCATTCGCCCTACAGTTCACATATAAGAACCAATAGACATGAAATTTTTATGAGGTTAGAATTTAAGACAGCGCTGAAGCCTAGCATTTTGAATGCTAAACGAATAACATTTAGCTGTTGGAATTATCCACAATTTTTTTTTTTTTTGGAACGGATTCTTTAGTATCAGTCGGTTTTGCCGACAGATATATACCCTTAGGTAATGCATGTTTGTTTACATATACACTAGAGCCCCGACTTGCGTCGTTAATGGGGACCGGAGAATCGCGACGCAACTCAAAACGACGCAAACAGAATCACCTTTTTCTATACATATACAAAATGCACTGAAATTTAATTTATTAGGGATAATATTCAAAACAAGTAAGAAAAGGCTATAGTCGTGCGGGGCCGACTATGTTATACCCTACAACACTACAATATGTTAGAAGCCCCCTTATGCCCAAAACTATATTGGAAGATTTCGCTTTTGAAAGTAGGATTTTGACCAGGGTCATTTGCCTAACATTTACGCACTCCGTCGGGCCTTTAGTTGTTGTAGTCTATTTTACAGATAAATATAATCCAATGGTCATCCAAAATGCTAGAATTCTTCCCTGTCCTTAACTCTCTTCACAGGCGTGTCGATTGGCTTCAATCGTGTGATCGGAAAAACATTTCTCTTTTTGATTAATTTGAACCCCTAAATATTTTGCAATCATCTCCAAAAGCAAGAAGCCTCTCTGTATCTCCAAATTTAGACTCATCCATAGATTTGCTTGTCTACGATATTTGGCTATATTCGTCAACGAAATAAAAAAACAGAAATTCGCCTTTTGTGTATTTCGGATATCGCCTGTACGTAATGCTGGTATTTTTTCACACAAAATTAGTGGTCCATTGTACCCACTGTTTTAACTCTCACTTTATGCGAGATTTCGTGTCCTTTGGTTTCTATTTGTGACCTTTATAACGGCTGCAAAATTAGGACAATCTTTAGTTGTTGGTCCATTTTAACCCCCTAATATATTGCGGACATCTTTGAAAACAATAGGCCAAGCCCTTCTGAGGCCAACCCTACCCTTGTGAACATTTTCGTGAGGATCGGACGATAATTGCAATCTGTATATAAATAATAACCGTAACCTGTGTTGTAAAGTGAAAAAATATTACAAAACAAACACTTCAATATTATAAGTCAATTTGAAAAAATCGCATGCGATAAAAAATATGAAAAAATAAAAATATGTTACCAAATACTACAAAATCTATATGAACATCATTATTGGCATCTTTTTATGCGATTTTTTTAGATTTTATACTTTTATGCCAAACGGGCATTCTAAATTGACAAAATTTGTCAAAATCGCTCCAGCCATTCTGGAGATATAAGCATTCTAGCTAACATCCCCTTCCATTGTATATTTACATTGTATATATTTCGCTATATATATCCGATATTTTTACTATCGGCATCTACATAATGGTCAGAATTGACCTGTTCGTCCATTTGTGATTTCGCCGGCATTAAAAATATTAGCGGTTTAATGCAACCACTATTTCAACCACTAACTATTATCCGATGATCATCAAAATTGGAAGGCTTCTGCCCAGCCCCATGCTAACTTTCGCTTCTATTGGTCTATAATTGTGAATTGTAGAGCAACTGCAAAATCAGGAAATTTTTCAGTTTTTGGTCCATTTCAACCCCTAAATATTATGCGATCATCTCTTTTGGGTTATATTCTGACCTTAACCCCACCTACATTCTAAATTTCGTGAAGATCGGGCCATATTTGCGACCTGTAGAGTGATTACAAATTAACATGGACAGACGGACAGACGGACATACATAGCTAGATCGACTCAGCTCGGCGAGATAGGAAGAACCATATATACTTTCCTATTTGGGAAATCAATATTTCGTGGTGTTACATAATTTTTGGCCCAATCAAACTTATAATACCCCCAACACAAAGTGTTGTAGGGTATAAAAACAAGTATGAATACATTTTTATTTACCCCATTTACTTCAAAAAATGTTTTTAATTATTATAAAGAAATAACAAAACAGTAAATTAAGAAAAATCATAACAAAAAGCCTTTTCTCCCGATTTAAAACATTTTATTACGTCCAATTTTAGTTCCAAACTTATTAATTTTCTTTTATTTTGACACATTTTTTACATCCTTAATGTACTCTGGCGAATCACACACGAAATTCTTACCACAACCAGACAGTTGTTCTAAGCACCACAAAGAAAGAGGAATTCCCCTTATTTCACGCAATTTGAAAATTTGTTATCGTGCAGGTGACGATCAGTGTTGTCAGAAGTTGTTAAAATGCTAAACGACAGAAAAGATGATAAATCAGGCACTACAAATGCAAAAAAATAGTAATCCACAATGTAGCTCGGACCGACGCAACTTTAAATTGCAACGACTCAAATCAAATTTTCTGGTTTTTTGAAAAGCGACGCAACTCGAAATGCAAATCGGGACGATGCAAGTCGGGACCCTAGTGTATATATATTGACTTGCGTTATGATTATTCAAATTTCAAATTTCTGACCCTATGCGGGGAGGTTTCGAGGGAGTGGACCAATATTATCCATTTCATATCTGACTTAAGTCTGATATAAATATTACAAGGTGCCATATTTATCCTGTATCGACAACTTCCTTCACTTTATTTGAAATATGCGATAATTTATGATTCTATGATTGAAAGAAACAGTTACATAAACCAAGTTTGAAAAGAGTCATTTTGAGGGATAAAATAATTCAAAATTTTGACCCTTTGTGGTCAAAAGGAGTTAACAGATTTATTCCATCTTCATACCAGATCTTGTATTAATGGAAATATTAGGATGTGCAAAATTTAAAGAAAATCGAAGAGAACAGTGTTGGCTGGTTTGTTCGGGATACCATAGTATTTCGTATTTTGGTCTTAATGGTCTATAGGAATAATTGTTAGTCAAAAGTTTAACCAGAAGGAGAGGATCGAGATAGATCTGTGATTGAAAGAAGACCTTACTTTAATAAAAAAAATATTGGGTTGTGTGAAATTTTAAGATAATTTGACGCTCAACTTGCATATTTACCATCTTCACAACATATCTTGTGTTGGTAGAAATATTAAAATGTGCCGAGTTTGAAAGGTATCGGATGCTCAATTCCCATTTTACGAACGCTGAATGTTTATTCAAAATTTTGACCCGTTGTGGGTCAAATCTTCACAACAGATATTGTGTTAATAAAAAATTTGGAATATCCTAATATTATTTCATATTTTGTAAGAATTGTTATTATTCTAAATGTTGGGCCTATTGTGGGAGAGGTACTTGATGGAGAAAGCCAATATTGTCCATGTTCGCACCTGACCTAAAACTGAACAAATTGCTGGGATTGATAAAGATTGCACAAAATTCGATTCGCATAACCTCGTGGATCATGTGACATTATTTCAAGACAATTTGCTTCGTCAAATACCCAAGCTTCTCTAGAGATTTTATGTTTTTGGAAAATACCGATTCCAGACCTATGACGATTTTTCGAAAAGAGCAGCAATTTGGTCTAATAGTTGCTTTTGTTATATAGTAGATATAGAGATGTTCCTTAAGGGAACCTTCATTCTTTCAGATCTACAGAAACTTTCCTTTGACATTTCAGAAAAAAGCAACACAAAAATACGTAACATACACAGCTCCTGAAATTATGAAAAAATTACTTTTTTGCCAAAAATGCATTTCTTATCTTCCTTAAATGTTATACAAACAAGTAAGCAAAGGCTATAGTCGTGCGGGCCGACTATGTGATACCCTACAACACTACAATATGTTCGAAGTCCCCTTATATCCTAACCCATATTGGAAGATTTCGCTTCTGAAATTATGATTTTGACTAAGGACATTGGCCCAATATTTCTGCACTCCGTCGGGCTGTTAGTTGTTGTAGTCCATTTTACAGCTTAATATAATCCAACGATCATCAAAAATGCTAGAATTCTTCCCTGTTCTTAACTCTCTTCACAGGCGTGTCGATTGGCTTCAATTCCTGATCACAGGAAATACATTTCTGTTTTTGGTTAATTTGAACCCCTAAATATTTTGCGATCATCTCCAAAAGCAAGATGCCCCTCCGTATTTCCAAATTTAGACTCGTCTATATGATTTGTTTGTCTACGATATTTGGATATATTCATCAACGAAATCAGCATAAAAAGCCAGAAGATCGCCTTTTGTGTATTTCGGATATCGCCTGTAGGTAATGCTGGTATTTTTCCACACAAAAATTAGTGGTCCATTGTAGTCGGTTTCTATTTGTGACTTTTATAACGGCTGCAAAATCAGGAAAATTTTTAGTTGTTGGTCCATTTCAACCCCTAATATATCGCGAACATCTTTGAAAACAATAGGCCTAGTCCTTCTGAGCCCAACCCTACCCTTGTGAAAATTTTCGTGCCGATCGGACGATATTTGCAATACTTATATATTATCCCCAACCTGTGTTGTAGGGTGAAAAAATCGCATGAGATAAAAAATATGAAAATATAAAAAAAATGTCACAAAATACTACAAAATCTAAATTAACATGATGATGATTTTTCTGCGATTTTTTTAGATTTTATACTTTTATGTCAAGAGGGAATTCTGAATTGACAAAATTTGTTAAAATCGCTCCAGCCATTCTTGAGATATAAGCATTCTAACTAAAATCTCCTTCCTTTGTATATACACATTGTATATATTTCGCTATATATAACCGATATATTTACTATCGGCATCTACGTAACGGTCAGAATTGACCTGTTCGTCTATTTGTGATCTCGCCGGGATTAAAAATATTCGCGGTTTAATGGAAAATTTGACTTTTATTTAACACAAATGTTGTGGCCTATTTCACCCACTAAACATTACCCGATGACCATCAAAATTGGAAAGCTTCTGCCCAGCCCTAAGCTGTAGACCCATGCTAACTTCGGCTTTGATTGGTTTATAATTGCGACCTGTAGAGCAACTGCAAAATCAGGATTTTTAGTTTTTGGTCCATTTCAACCCCTTAATATTATGCAATCATCTCCAAAAGAAATAGGGTTCTATTCTGACCCTAGCCCCACCTCCATTGTAAATTTCGTGAAGATCGGACCATAATTGCGACCTGTAGAGTGATTACAAATTAACAAAGACAGACGGACAGACGGACTGACGGACATACATAGCTAAATCGACTCAGCTCGGCGAGATAGGAAGATCCATATATACTTTCCTATGTGGGAAATCAATATTTCGAGGTGTTACATAATTTTTGGCCCAATCAAACTTATAATACCCCCAACACATAGTGTTGTAGGGTATAAAAATGTACATTTTTATAGATCAGCTTTCAGCTCATAAGGTTTTTTGTTTCTCCTAAAAAATTATGTTTTTTTTTTTGGTTTACGACATTCAGCATTTCTGCTGACGACAACCAGTGAGAAAAGGACAAAAGTGGGGCCGGACGATTAGATTATACCCTTCACAACTACACGTATTTAGCTGTTCTACACGTAACACAGATAGGTATATATTGAGAATTTCTGTGAAGTAAATCATACCAATTATGATCGTTATTGAATAAGTATAAGGGCTTTAGAGAGGTTTAAATTTGGAATCGGATGGACCAATTTTTGGAAGCTTTATCTAAACCTTAATCGATTTATACTAAATTGATGGAGTTATTTTTTGCAGCTGTATGTTGCAAATATCATAGTTTGAGAAGGTAAACATTTAACATCGGATGAAAGATATATATGGGACCTGTAGTTACATCCAATTCCAAACTTGGCCGCCGAAGAAAATTTATCGAATATTTCAAACTTTATACACCAATCCACGCCGAATTTAACATGGGGCTATAGTTAAGGTCTGAACAGAAGTCTACCGTGTTGGGGGGTGAGATACCAGAAAGTTTCGCAGAAATACATCTTCTTAAAAACAGATCTTGTGTTAGCAAAAATGTTTGTATGTGTGAAATATGAACAGAACCGGATGTGTAGTTCGGATTTTATAAACGTTTTGGTTTTTCAAAACTTTGACCCTTGGTGGGGGAGTAATGGTCCGATCTGAATGGAAAGGAATGATCTGATCTCTATCATTTTTGTAACATTTTTGTAACAGATCTTGTGTTGGAAGAAATAGTGACATGTGTCATGTCTAAATGGATTCGGATGTTCGGATATTCAAAATTTTAACCCTAAATGTTAACCAAAAATGTTGACCCTTTGTGTTGATGTAGTGGACCGATATTGTCCATTTTCGCATCTGAGATAGGACTGATGCAAATATTAGGATATGCAAAGTTGGAGCAAAATCTGATAAACCTTTTCCTTTCTGTGCAGTAAAATATTGTTTGAAAAATTCGACCTTTTGTGGCGGAGGTACCAAAAGGAGTGGTTCGATATTGTACATCTCCGAACTTAATATAAGTTTGATAATAATATTCCGATGACCCAAATTTGGACCAAATCGGATACTCCTTTCGAGAGTTACAGTACGTATCTGCCTGCAGACAGACAAACAGACGGACGGATATCGCTAGATCGACTCCAAATGTCCTGACACGGATTTTATCTAAAGAGACCTAGGGTCTAAAATCCTTATTTCGATAAGGTACGTTTTGGCCGAATCAAATGCTATATACCCTCTCTGGCCATATGGCTGAGGATATAAAAAACGACTAAAGTGAGTCTGGACCTGAGAAGGTTTTTCAATGTATTATAGTGATGTGGAGGGGGGGGGGGGGGGGGGGGGTTAACACGTGGTCTGCCAAGCACGACTGTAGCCTTTGCTTACTTTTTAATAATTATATTCCTAATCTAGCTGCTTTTAGAACTTCAGAACCACCTATAACCTCTGCCGTCTTATAATGGATGGTATATGATATGAAAGCCCCCAAAGAAATCATCTTCCAAAATGATTGCTTGGGAAAAGTTAAGACACGTATCCACAAACACACACATAATGACACTTTATTGAATACCAAGACAGAATATCCATTGATTGAATGAAGATTTTTAGGCGTAAAGCCACATACAACGATGAAAGAAGGCATGCGACGATAAGACGTAGACTATGGAGGAGGAGGACAACAATGATCAGGTTACAAGCAACAAAGCACGTGGGAGTAATTTTCTTGCAATTAGGATGCGATTACCGTAATGTGTCTTTGGTATACACTCACACCCGCACTCGCTCATGCCAACTTGCCTTGGTATAGCTTGACACATGAACTTAAAAATTGTATCGGATTTTTTGTTGTTGTTGTTTTTTTTTTTTTTTTTTTTGCAAGTGTGCCCCTGCACACGAAAGGGTAATTGAAGAATGGGTTATGGTTACGACCGGTCTTACTCTGGTTGCCTTGATGCCAGGCGATGTCGTTTGTTCATTCGGTCCGTCGTCCATTCGATTCAACCAACTGTGAAATTTGATGTAAAACTTGGCGTGAGAGATGAAACAAGGCTGGAAAGCTGACAGATATGGTGTGTTGCCACGTGTCTTTGAGCCAAAGCTAAAGTCAAGGCATATAATAAGCATATGGATGGAATGGAAATTGAAACAAAATATGTGTGTAAGAAAATGTGTGTGCGTGTGAATGTGTTCGGGCATGTCCTACCCACATTTATTTACCGACTCACTTGCATTAACAAGACATCTTACAACACACCGAAGGATGAAACCATTCAACGTAAAGACTTTCTTTGTTCTTGTGGCATTTTGGTTGTTACTGTTGTTGTCGTCGTCGTCGCCGCTGCCACCACTGCCGCTGTCTAATATGTTGCAAACAGATCGGCAAAAGCTCGCCTTGCCTTTCATATTATTTGTGGTTCCTTTGAGTGTTGGGATTTTTTCCTTTATAACTGACATTAAGACTTTTATAAGTTGTGAATATTTACACAAAAACAAATAAAAAAGAAATTAATATTTTGTAGTAGGGCCGTGTGATAAGTTGGTAGTCAAATTGGTTAATGTTATTTAAAACCTGAAGAGCGGAGTTTTTTTGAGCCGAATAAGCCATCAAAGGGTAATGTAAACACACAGACTTTTGCAATAGCTGTCGGTTCAAAGTAATAGTTTATTGCTTAAAATCAAACTAAGTAATTTTGCCTACAACCAAAACTCGGTGTCGACAAATGAAGAAAAATATAAAATACCAAGAGTTGTTGATGTAGATCTACGATTTGAAACAATCAACAACCAGAATTTAGACCTTCAAAATAACTTGGATCGGGCCAACCGTTATTAGGAAATCATATCGAGTATTGACAGCAACCAATTTCAGACTGTTGTCATTTCTAAGCCACTCGTCCGACAGCTGTTAAAATTATTCCACAAGTGGTTTTCCAGAGCACTCCAGCAGTAAAATGTGAATAAATCTTTTGTGTCTCGTACCATCGCTCGATACCGTGATACTGATAGCGTAACCCGACGTCAAGGAAGTGGACGGAAGAAAACATCAACATCAGCAGAAATGGTTCGAAAAGTAAAGAAGACGAAAAATGGCTCGTTAGCTAAACATATCACTATATTCCATTCGGCAAATATTAAAAAATGAGCTCAGTTTAAAGCCATTGAAATTCCAAAAAGTGCAAGAACTTACACCGCAACAGGAAGAAAATAGACTGAAAAGAGCTAAAGAGTTGCTTCGCTGGGCCGAAAGTGGTGAAGTGCCGAATTTGGTTCTCTCCGATTAGAAACCATTCGATGTCCCGCAGTTTGTAAACAAACAAAATGATCGTGTTTACTTACCAATGTGCGGTTGGCCACCAGAACTCAAGCCCCTGCCATGGTGATGGTGTGGTCCGCCATAACAGCCGATGGTCGCTCTCCGCTGGTATCAGTCGACCATGGCATCAGAAAAAAGGCCGAATATTATCGCGAAAAAATTCTGGAGGGTGTATTAAAGCCTTGGGCACGCAAACATTTTGGTCGCAGACCTTGAATGCGCCACCCAATAATGGTTACAAAATGGCCACCAAAATCTCCGGATACCAATCCGTTGGACTATTGTATCTGGAGTATTTTGGAAAGCAAGGTTGGCACTAAAATTTACCAAAGTGTCGATCACGCTTCGCCAGGAATGCGCCAAAATACCGCAGAGCAACATTCGGGCAGCGTGTGACGGTTTCATTGACGGTTTGAAGACCATAATTCTTGCCAAAGTTGGCCAATTCGAACAAATGTAGTTATTCTAAAATTTGATGCTATTTCCGAATTTTTTTTCTTTAATTCAATAAAATTTAAAACAAATATAAAAATGATGGCGTTTGACTTTGTTGTAGTTTTTATATCTCGCCCTGTATACCTAAAATTAACAGGTTCGGGGAAATCTTAATCCGAAAATGTCCAAAAGTCTGGAATATTTCCCCTCTATTTAGGTAACTTTAAGATGTAACACAATCGTCTTCTTTTTTAGCTTTATGAAGACTGGATTTTCCACGTAATTATGTTTTGTGTTGCACAGTGTTTTTAAAGTTTAAAATATCTAAATTGAAAGAAGTCGCAATCAAGTTCGCTGCTTTAGTGAAGGAATTTTCCAACTTCTAAAAAAATAAAAATAACTTATTTAACTGCATCCATGTTTCCATTTATTATCACAATTTCTTATTTTCTTTATCTCTCTCTTTCCATTTCTGAGCACACCCGCCTCGTATTCTGTAACACAAAATAAAGGCATCACCAGTAAATCTATCCCGTTTTAAGCGTATAACAACAAAGACTTTCCTTTACGCACATCTTAAGAATTGTTTACGCTGAATCTCGAGAGTATGCTTGTCAAATTCATGTCAAGTTACTTTTCAGCAGCAGAAGCCGCAGCAGCTACAGGAGCAAACCCTCGGCAGGAAGGTGGGGTACGGCAGATACTGATGGTGGTTGATGATAAACTTGCAACTGTTGTTTCAATCGAAAGAAAATTACAACGAAATTGAAAGCTGTTCGAAAAGGGAAAAGGCAACCGTGATGAGAAAGGAGAAGAAGGCCGGTGAGGCTGGCAAAACGGAAGGGCGTTAATGCTAAGAATACGGATAACATCTACAAGGATTTACATGTAATTTAAATGTTGTTCTTTATTATTTCTTCTTTGTAAATCCTTGCAGTTATCCTTGCCTTCACACTCGATACACACCGACAAGAAGGAGATTGATTGACTTTTTCTTTAATCTTAAACAAATTGTGGGTGTGGGATTGAGAAAAGAACTCCATGGTAGGTGGGTGGGTGATGGAAAGGAGGAGGATGTTGGGAGGCAGCAGAGGGGAGATGTTATCGCTGCCTTATCAAATAAATAGAAAAGGATGCTAAATACATGTTTTACCATGTCAAATCGGAAGACAATCAACACGTTGTGATCACCTTCTATCCCCAAATCTCATTCCCAAATTCATATCGCTCTTCCACTTCTGTTAATCAAAAAAATCTAGTTTGCTTTGTGAATTCGAAAAAGGAAAAAGCAAACCTTTCCCTAAAAACAAAGAACATTTCAAACGGCAATGGTGTTGGTGTGGCGTAACGACCAACTACTAACATTCCTTTTTTGGTGGCAACATTGTTATAACCTTTTGCAACACCTTGTTTTTCTATGGTTGTGGCATGAATGGCATCAAATTTACATGACACGTGATTCGGACTCATATTGGGCATTGGAATTGGAGTCAATTGTCGTTCATGTTCAAAGGGCTGCAATCCAATACTTTTTTCGGGCTAAATGACAATGATGTAGTCTGTAATTTGTTGGAGTTTTTTTTATGCTGCCGCTGATGGTTGCAACGCGAAACGTGTTACAAATCCTGTTAATTAATAATCATTCGTTTAATTCCACGGTCAGGTAACAAAGAACCGTTCAAAGTCAGTCAGACCAAAAGCAAGCAACCATGAGATTAATAGGAATTAGGAATAACATTGCAATAATATATATTAGCGAATAATTCAAATTACAAATACGTACAGTAAGCAGCTACGTTTCAAAAGGTGTTTCTTTCCCTAGAAAACTTCTTAAGGGCCTTTTACATTTTTATACCCTCCACCATACTATGGAGGTCGATTTAGCGATGTCCGTCTGCTTATCTTTTGTAATCACGCTATCTTTTGAATGAATTGAGATTGAAGGCTAAAATTTTGCACACACGTTTATTTTACCAGTAGGCAGTTTAAGTTCGTAAATGGGCCATGTAGGTCTACATTTTTATATAGCCCCCATATAACGGTACCTCCCGGTATTTTGATGATTTTAGCGACATTATTCCCCGGAATTGTTTCAAATTTGGTATTTGAAGTTCAAAATGGATACCGCAGCCTATGACAGAAAATTTTCTGTGCAGGTCCACGTCTTCGTATAGCCCCCATATAACGGTACCTCCCTATATTCGGTATGTTGATGATTTTAGCGACATTATTTCCCGGAATTGTTTCAAATTTGGTATTTAAAGTTCGAAATGGAGACCACAGCCTATGACAGATAATTGTCTGTGCAGGTCCACGTCTTCGTACAGCTCCTATACAACGGTATCGGTATTTTGATGATTATAGCGTCATTATTCACCGGAGTAGTTTCAACTTACGTATTTCGAGTTCGTAATGGGAACTACAGAAAATTGTCTAGGCCTAATATATCAGTGCCTCCCTATATTCGGTATTTTGACGATTTTAGGTACAATACACACCGAAATTGTTTATGATGTCGTATTTGAAGTTCGTAATGCATGCTACATCCTTGAACAGAAAATTATCTATGCAGGTCCAGGTCTTCGTATAGATCCGATATAACGGTACTTCCCTATATAAGGTATTTTGATGATTTTAGCTACATTATTCACCGTTTATTTCAGGCTTTGAATTTGAATATGGTAATGGCTTATGACAAACAATGCCTATACCTAAGACTTTTAGACCTAATGGACTATACAAACAAAATGCGTCCTGTATATCTTGAATCGTGCGAGTTATTCGTTATACAGAGAAAAACTTTTCCTTAGATAAAACGCATTCGAAAGTTCTGCTTTGGAAAAAAATTTAAAAATCTAAAAGAGCTCCATAATTTATTCAATCAAAGGAAAATCTTCAGAAAGGGTTCTGTAGGAAGAATTTTCTAAAGTTGTTAAATAAGGAAAACTCCATGAAGTATGCATTGAAGAAATTCCCCATGATAACTTATATAAATGGAACTTGAAAAGAATAAAGACCCAATGAGGCTTCCATTTAAGAAAGAACTATAGAGGTTATTTGAAGAAACAAGAACTGGATAAGGTGTGGGGTACATACTAAAAATTGAACATTTTATGAGAAGAGCTTTTCTACCCCCTTAGAAACAAAGATGCCAAATAAGCGCAAAAAATGACCAAGTCCCCGGAAATAGCTTAAATCATATGATGGTTATACCAAAACGTGTTCATTTTTTGCAAGGAAGGTTCTTCTCAAATTTCCAACATTCGCCGAAATTAGTATGAAAAATATGGTTAAAGCGTAAAATATGCTCGTAATCGAGTTGTACCCTTATAAGGGATTATGGCCCATATCATGACCTGCAAAAGCGATTTAATAAAAGTTTAGGAAGAATTTCTGGAAGGATATAATAACTTTTACAAAAGTAATTTAATAAAAGTTTAGGAAGAATTTCTGGAAGGATATAATTCTTTTTCTTATCAAATATCCAATTCGCTTTACTATTTTCGCAACCCTTATATTCGATATTTCATTGATTGCAATCCCAATGAATTTTGCATTTTGAGTTCTCATTGGACGGATTATTGTCATATGAACGAAGTAGGTCCAGCTGAAGCACGATTTAGTTCCTGGTGTTGAAAGCTAGATGCCAACTTTAGACATGAAAGATCGCCAATTAACATCGCATTGCGCTCTCATTTCATTTTTAATATTATTCATTTAGAATTCAAAACAATAAAAAATGTAAACTTCAATATAGTATGTCAAATTGAAAAAAAAAAACAAGTAAGCAAAGGCTACAGTCGAGCGGGGCCGACCGTTGAATACCCTACAACACGAGATACTCGAAAGAATTGCACAAGATATTGTGACAAATAATAAAAGAAAAAAAACAGGTTTCGTTCTCTAATTTTCGAATAATAGCAACTTTAACTAATTTGCTCATTTCCAATTTATTGGAAGATGTTGCACGTAAATGGTCTTCCTAGATCTGGAACCAATATTTCCCAAAGACCTATAATCTCTCAGAAGTAGCAAAGGATTAACATAACTGAAACGCATCTATATGAGATACAGACATTTGACTATATTTTTCAACGAAATTAGCGTTAACGAAATGGTCAGAAGTGCGTCTTTCCTGTATTTGTGAATTCTCCAAAAAGTCTCTGGAACGGATATTTCCGTATTTTGTTTACAAAAGTTGGCAAACTATTTCACAGATTGAATATTTTTGGATGGCTATCCAAAACTATTTGGCTTTTGCAATGTCCGGTAACCTCCATTCAAATGCGCGTGAGGATCGGGCGATAATTACGACTTGCTGACAATTTTGCAGTTTTTTTTGTCCATTTCAACCCCTAAATGTATGGCGATTATCTCCAAAAAGAGTAGGCTTCTATTCTGACCCTCATCTTATCCCCATGCAAAATCTCGTAAGGATCGGGTCATAAATGCGATCTGTATATGATATCCTGATATCCTAACTACTTAGTTTTGTTAGCTGTAGAAATATTACCAAATGTTTAATTCAAAATGAAAATATGCCAAAAATATGACAAAATTGAAAAAATATGAGAAAATTTTACAAAATCAATATTTTCATCTTTAGAGAGATATTTTTATGCAATTTTTTTAGACGTTTTTTCTTTCCTGCCAAGGGGCCATTCTGAATTAATGAGAACTGTCGAAATCAGTTCAGCCGTTCTCGACATATAAGAGATCTTTCAAGCATATCTTCTTTGATAGACAAATATATCGCACATATTTTTCTATATATCCGATTTGTTGGATGTTAACATCAATGTAAAGGTCAGAAGTAACCTTGTCATGGCTTTGTGATTTCGCCCGGATTTAAAATATTCGCGGTTTAATGAAAAAATTTGAATTTTTTCAACACAAAATATATGGTCTATTTTACCCGCTAAATATTATCCGATGACCACCCAAATTGGTAGGCTTCTTCCCCGCCCTAAACTCTAGCTACATGCGAAATTCCGCGTCGATTGGTCTATAATTGCGACCTGTATAGCTACTGCAAAATCCGAAATTTTTTCAGTATTTGGTCCATTTCAACCCCTAACCAATTGGCGATCATCTCAAAAAGAAATAGGGTTCTATTCTGGCCCGACCCCGACCTCCATTCCAAATTTCGTGAAGATCGGGCCATAATTGCGACCTGTAGAGTGATTACAAATTAACATGGACAGACGGACGGACGGACATACATAGCTAGATCGACTCAGCTCGGCGAGATAGGATGATCCATATATACTTTCCTATGTGGGAAACCAATATTTCGAGGTGTTACATAATTTTTGGGCCAATCAAACTTATAATACCCTCAACACATAGTGTTGTAGGGTATAAATACGCCAAAATTATTTTTTTATTCACATTTTTATTGGCATATTTTTAAGCTAAGCTGTTCAGCTGTTAAGCTGTTCTTGAGTTATAAGCGTAGTAACTAGCATAACTATCTTTTATATGGTGAAGATCATTTTTTTAAGATTATTATTCCTTTCGATTTTTCCTTTCAACAAAAAGTCGATCTTATCCAATCAGCTGCAAATCAGAAGAAAATACGATTTTTCTATTTTTATATCCTACACCTTGGAAAGGAAGGTATATTAACTTTGTCATTCCGTTTGTAAATTTCTTAAATATTCGTCGTAGACCCCATAAAGTATATATATTCATAATCAGCATAAAATTCTAAGTCGATTTAACGATGTCCGTATGTCTGTTGAAATCACGATACAGCCCACATTATTTGACGTAGAGCGCCAAAATTTAGCAGAGCAATTTGTATTATATCTAGGATGGTTGGTATTGAAAATGAGATATATCGGTCCGTGTTTTGGTATAGTCCCCATATAACGGTACCTCCAGATATTCGGTATTTTGATGGTTTTTGCCACATTTTTTCACGAATTTGTCTGAAAATTGGTATTTGTAAGACATAACGGGTCCCAGTTCGTATGGCGATACATTGCATGTATAGGTCCACCCTTTGGTATAGCCCCCATATAAAGGTACCTCCCGATATTCGGTATTTTGATTATTTTTGCCACATTTTTTCACGGATTTGTCTATTTGGTATTTGTTGATCGTAATGGGTTCCACCTCCGGTGCCGAAACATTGCATGTATGGGTCCACGATTTGGTATTTTGATAGTTCTTGCACATTTTTTCACTAATTTGTCTAAAAATTGGTATTTGTAGGTCATAATGCGTCCTAGGAAGTTTGGCCCGGCCGAACTTAATGTTTTTTACTTGTTTTTTTTTTCTTTTTTTTTTTTTTTTTTTGGTTATAAAATAAATTCTAAAATAAATTCTAAACAAGCAAGCAAAGGCTATAGTCGGGCAGGATCGAACTACAACGCTAAAAAAATTTCTGCAAATCTGAAGATTCCACAAAAAAGCATCCCTATACCTACTACAAAATTGAAGCAAATGCTGAACCTAAAGCTCCTCTTTACCAATAATCGTCAAAGATATGGAACCAATATATTTCAAAAACATACGATTTCTAAAAAAGCAAAAGCAATCACATTTTATTGACACCAAAAGCCCATTCTGATTTGGTCAGAATTGTCAAAATACGGCTAACCGTTCATTCGTCCAGACCAGTTCTCGAGCTATAAGCGGCCTAGCTAACATCCCCTTCTTATATCCTACACCACAAGGTGGTCAGGGTATTATGTCTTTGTAACAGGCAAAAGGAAACGAGATAGACCCATAGTTTCCTTTGATGATCTGCATAGAAGCACATGCTGAGTCGATTTATGCATGTCCGTCCGTCCGTCTGTCCATGTATTTTTGTAAACAAAGTTCAGGTCGCCTTTATTGCCCGATCCAGATGAAGTTTTGCACAAATCATTTGTTTGACCCAAGAACCATATTGAATTTGGAGATAATCGGTTAAGATTTAGATACAGGTCCCATATATATCTTTGTTTTGCCTTTTATTGTGCACCTAATGTGTAATATCAGCATAGACAAATTAAGGTATAGACTAAAAAGTTTTAAAATTTACCCCTTCCGGCAGATGTCACTATTGTTGATCTTGGACCAGTCAAGTCACTCAGGGCTAGTGAAGTCACTCGACTTCGAAAACAATTTATTCATTTTTCTGCTATTTAAGTTCTATATTTTTATATTTCACGTCATATTTGGAAAATGTAAAAATAAACAAAGTCACTGTTTCGTTTTTAATTGATAAATAATAAAGAATCATAAAAATATTCAATATTTTGTATTTTGAGAGAATTGAGTGAATAGACTTTTGCTCTCTCACAGCATGAACGACATCTATTGAAGCACTTTTTTCGAAGATAACAGATGAGACAACTTTTTAGTCTATACTTTAATTTGTCTATGATATCAGCCCAAATAGTATGGCATTTTACACATACAACCAAATTAGGCCTAAAAAAACATGCCAAATTTTATCAAAATCGACCGAATTGGGTCTAGGAACAAGTATGCCAAATTTGATCAAAATCGGTTTATATATAGCTATAACTCCCATATATATTGTTCGTCCGATTTGTTATTTATGTCCTCCGCATCCGTAATTTGCACTCTGTAACAACGATATTCGACAAAACATATCAAATACAGCTCTGAAATACCTTTGCCAAATTTTATGGAGATCGGTTCAGATTTGGATATAGCTCCCATATATATCTTTATCCGATTTCAAGTTAATTGTGCTCCAACTGGGTAATACAAGCCCGAATTGAAAAGACACAAATTTAGTAGAAATCGATTCAGAGGAGGATATTCCTCTTTTTTTTACATAATATAATATATAGTCTTTTCACCCGCTAAATATTATTCGATGACCATCCAAATTGGTAGACTTCTGTCCAGCCTTTAGGCTTTGCCCCATGCAAAATTTAATTGTGACTTCTAGATCAACTACAAAATGGAGAAACATTTCTGTTTTTGGTCCATTTCACCCCCTAAATATTTCGCCATCATCCGTTATGATTCTCCGAAAATCATAAGCTTTTATTCCGACATTAACTACACCTCCACGCAAAATTTTGTAAGGATCGGGCCATATTTGTGGTCTGTAGCGTGATTGCAATTTAACGTGAACAGACAAAAAAGCACATAGTTAAGTCGTCGAGCTCGGAACATAGGAAGATCCATACATAACATTTTAGGCCCAGGACCAACATTTCGAGGCCTTACATATTTTTTGGCCCAATCAAACCTATTTACCATAACACATATGTCGATACCATAGAGAGAAAAGCAATTATCGTTGTAAAAATGTTTATAATCTTGCAGTTCTTTAACGGTATAAAAACATTTGCTCTGTTCCAGAACCTGCAAGAGTCTACTGGTTTTGCATTTTTTTTTCGAAATCATAAAAGGAAAATCGGGTATGGTAGTAAAAGATTTTACCTTCTTGCAGTTTATGATCATACCAATTAATTCTGGTATTCTGTTTCACCCAAATAAATATAAAAAGTCTACAAACATTCCGTAAATACTAAATTAAAAATCGATTCAAAAAGCCAACTTATCAACTCAAAATGCCGATACATCGATTAATCGAAAGTCGGTCTACGTATAACCTACGCTAATAGATACGGTTATTTTTGTGGAGAGAAAATATTAAAATAAAGGAGTTCCTCAAATCTAAATGTGTTCAATCACTTCCCTGTCAGACCAATTAATAACCTTTGCTCTGAAATAGTGGGAAAAGTCTCTTCGTATGCGTTTTACCGTCCTAGGCCACTACTGATAGTGTTTCATCGTTAATGTCAAATAAATTTACAGATCTATTTATCTTCATTAGCGCAGTTTTTATTTATGTATACCACCTTTGACTTACTTAAAATTTATTAAATATGTGATCTGGGATGCCAAGTTTGTGGTTTTTTCCGCTACTTGTGGTGTATGTTTTGCTCTTAGCAAGTAAAGATTTGTTGTGGGTTTTAACAACTTGTCTGTAGGGATTTTTACTTCAAACGGGTTGGCATCCCTGCATCTGATGTTGAGAAATTAAGATAAATAATTTAGTAGAGTTTTCCACCCCAAATCGATGACTACATCCTAGCGCCACAACAAAATCCTGCAACCATATGTTACTGATACGTTGCAGTTACGTTAACCTAAACGTATGTTATATATGTTGCACTTTATTGTCGACCAACATGAATATGAAATACTCTGCTACCGATAATATTTGGTTTTCACCAAAGACACAATCCTTATTAGAAAAGGGACAATGTTGGAATTCCAATTTAGAAAAGTAAAGACATACACCGTTGAAAACTGTTCTCACAAGGATGGTAATGCAGTTCCATACAATTATAAAGGTATAATCAGCGTTTCTAGATGGCGCTGAACACCAGTTGACAAACAGACTAAACTGCTCTATCATTTTTAACTTGCTTATCAACAATATGTTTAAATTCAAATACTACTAACTGGCTATTTCCTAATATGGTAATGCAGTTATGGAAGTTTATAACGAGCTTTTCAAACGCGGGGCGTTGCCTAGATGGCGCTTATGATATTAGTGTATTTTTGTCAATTGACACATATTCTTCTATTCATATAAAAGAGGAAAATGTTTGTACATTTGAATGTTCCTTCAAAGTTCCGCACATACTATAGTACCCCCTGAAAGTAATATAGGCTATTTACATTTTTTAAATTCCACTTGGAACTGGAGATTTAGCATCAGATATACACAGTATTTAAATTTAGAGTGTGTAACGGAATTTGGTATAAAAAAAAAATTGACAAATTATAGTGAAATGTGTTCAGATTTGGATGTAGCTCCTATATGCATATATTCGGCCAAATTCATGTATTTGATGCACCAAACTCACTGTTTGCAATTACATTTGGAATATGTATCGGAATTGGTCCATAAAAATATTTGCCAAATTTTATTGAAATTAGGTTATATAATTTGTAGCATCAAACAAGCTATGTTTCCACAATTTCAATGAAATTTGGAATATTTTATATTAAAATCGATTCAGATTTGGATATAGTTCCTATATAAACTTTTCGGCCGATTTTGGGTACTTGATGACTAAACGCGCTATATATCTCCAATTTCAATGAAAATTGGAATGAGTGACGGAATTGGTCTAAAAATATGTTTAGTCATTTTATAATGAAACCGGTTTAGATTTGGACATTATTAAGAAACATAGATCCACCATGCCTTTGTAATGGTGCAAGGCTAACACAACAATTTAAATGAGTCTACTTTAATTATGTGGAAGTATGTAGCTTCAGATGTGTTTCTACCTCGAATCCCTATAATAGCAACAGAAATACCATTCAAATTTAAAATATTGCAGTTCATTTTTTAATGTAAGTCTCGGAACAAAAGAAATGTACAAACTTGATAAGTACCATAAAAAGTATAAATTTCCGTTTTCTTTCGAATTCGCCGCAAATTTTTTTTTGTAATATTACTGTCTAATTGCCAGTCAGTGTTTTGGAAAATTTGATTGAATTCGGTTTGTTGATACCCTAGTATGCATTTTTAGTAGAACTCCTGCAACAAAAAAATTTATTTGAAGTATTTTAAGTAGATCATACCACTTATTAATCTTTGGCTTTAGAGCAGTTATAATTTTGTTTCAGAGGGAACTTATATCGAATTGATTTTTACTAAATTTGAGGTAGACATTCTTATACCAAATAGGATTTTTATAGAATGCATGATATCACTTCGAGAAAGGTTATATTAAAAACCAGTAAAGAAAGTCTTAAAGTCGGGCGGTCATACACGCTATGATTATAATTATAATTTAAAATTCAAAGGACTAAATATGCCGAAGCATTTGTATCTTTTAAATTCGGACTTGTATTGCCCATTTGGTGCACATTTGAAATTTGAAATCGGATAAATATATATATGGGAGCTATATCTGAACCGATCTCGATTAAATTTGGCAAAGATATATCTGAGCTGTATTTGATATATTTCCCTGAATATCGATGTTACGGAGTGCATATTACGATTGTGGGTAACATATATAACAATGAACAATATATATGGGAGCTATAGCTATATCTGAACCGAATTTCACCAAATTTGACATACTAGCTTCTAGACTCAATTCGTTCGTAAGTGCCAAATTCCATCCCATTTGGACGAATATTAGACGTTTGGCGCACAATAAAAAGTAAGCCGGACGAAGTTATATATGGGAGCTATATCCAAATCTGAACCGATCTCGATAAAATTTAGCAAATGCATTTCTGAGCTGTATTTGCTATATTTCCCCAAATATTGTTGTTACAGAGTGCATATTACGGCTGCGGAGGACAAAAATAACAAATCGGATGAACAATATATATGGGAGCTATAGCTATATCTGAACCACGATCAAATTTGGCATACTTATTTTTAGGCCTAATTTGGTTGTATGTGTAAAATTCCATACTATTCGGGCTGATATTACACGTTTGGTGCACAATAAAAGACAAATCGGACGAAGATATATATGGGAGCTATATCTAAGTTTTGACCGATTTTCACCACTTTCAATAGGGTTCGTCCTTGGGCCAAACAAATGATCTGTGAAAACTTTCATCTGGATAGGGCAATAAATGCGAACTGTACTTTGTTTACAAAAATACATGGACAGACGGACAGACAGACGGACGGACGGACGGACATGCATAAATCGACTCAGAATGTGATTCTATGCAGATCATAAAAGGAACTTTGGGTCTATCTCGTCTCCTTTTGCCTGTTACAAACAAATGCACAAAGACATAATACCCTGACCACTTTGTGGTGTAGGGTATAAATATATATAGCAGCCGAGTTCCACCAAATGGAAACGTTCGTCCCGAAAGTCACTCCAATTGGGCTGATATCAGCCATTGTTTGCACAATAAACCTGAAATCGGATTAAGGATATAAATGGGAGCTATATCCAAATCTGAGCCCATGTCTATAAAATTTGGCAAAGGTATTTCGGAGCTCTATAAGATATCTGTTACCAAATATCATTTTTGTCGAGTGCATATTACGAATATGAGGGACTTAAAGACCAAATCAGATTGCTTCTGGACTGAATTCGGTCTGATGTGCCAAAATGCAGGTCATTTCGACTGATTTTAGTCATCTGGTGCTTAATTAACCCGAAATCGGTTGAAGATATGCATGGGAGCTATATCCAAATCTGAACCAATCTTGATAAAATTTGGCAAAAGTATTTCTGGCTGTATCTGAAATCTGGTACCAAATATCATTCTTGTGCAGTACATATTACGAATGTGAGGGATTTAAACACCAAATCGTATGAAGCATATATATATGAGCAATAGCTATATCTCAACCGATTTTCACCAAATTTGATGTACTTGCTTCTAGACTAAATTCGGTCGGATGTGCCAAAATTTGTACTGAAATTGGCCATTTGGTGCACAATTAACCCAAAACCGGTTGAAGATATATATTAGAGCTATATCTAAATTTGAACCGATTTACAAATTTGAAGTACTGGGCCTCAATTCTTGTTCTATGAAAATGTGAAATGAAAACTTTTATAAAGAGAAGAAATGTCAAATGAGAAATTTTATAAAGGAAATTTTCTTTATTTCATATTTTCATAGAACAAGAATCAAGCCCCTGGTTTATAGGATGAATTCTGTCGGACTTGCCAAAATGCAGTCCATTTGGGCTTATATTATCCATTTGGTGCACAATAAACCTAATCTGGACCGATCATGATAAAATTTGACAGATTTTTTTTCGAGCAGTATATGATGTCCGTACCAAATATTATTCTTCTGGAGTGCATATTACGCATGTGAGGGGCTTAAAACCCCGAATCAGATGAAACATCTGAACCGATTTTCTCCAAATTTGATTTATTTGTTTCTAAACTCAGTTCAGTGGGATGTATCAACATACAATTGGTGCACAATTAACCCGAAATCGGTTGAAGATATATGGTAGCTATATTTAAATCTGTTCCGATTTTCACCACTTTCGATAGGGTTCGTCTGTTGTAATCACGCTATATTTCGAACGAATTGAGATAGAAGGCTAGAATTTTGCACATATGTTTATTTTTCCAGTAGACAGTTAAGAAGTTAGAAGATGACAGTTAAGTTCGTAAATGTGCCATGTAGGTCCACGTTTTCATATAGCCCCCATATAACGGTACCTCCCGATATTTGGTATTTTGATGATTTTAGCGATATTATTTCACGGAATTGTTTCAAATTTGGTATTTGAAGTTCGTAATGAAAACTACAGCCTAAGACAGAAAATTGTTTGTGCAGGTCCACGTCTTCGTATAGCCCCCCTATAACTGTACCTCCCAATATTCGGTATTTTGATAATTTTAGCGTCATTATTCACCAGAATTGTTTCAAATTACATATTTAGAGTTCGTAATGGGAACTACAGTCAGTTACATAAAATTGTCTAGACCTCATACATCAGTACTTCCCTATATTCGGTATTTTGACGATTTTAGGTACAATACCCACCGAAATTGTTTGAGTTGTCATATTTGAAGTTCGCATTGGATGCTACAGCCTGTGACAGAAAATTGTCTATGCTGGTCCAGGTCTTCGCACGGTACCTCCCTATATACCATATTTTGATGATTTTAGCTTCAACGTTTATTTCAAGTTTCGAATTTAAATATGGCTTATGACAACGAATGCCTATGTAGTTTCACGTCGTATAGACCCCAATATAAGGGCTATATTCGGTATTTTTAAAATTTCAACAGAATTTTTTAAGGATTTTATTTTTTGAAAATTTCCAAATTTGTTCCCAATGGTGGAGGGTATTCAAAGTTCGGCCCGGCCTAACTTACTATTTTTTAACTTGTTAACTCTACTTTCGTAATCTGTTGAATTTTTCCTGTAATTTTTGAAATTTTTTTATTTTATCGCACAGTGTTATATGATAGTAACGGCATCTAAATATTGTTGACGGCAAACTTTATTTTGTTCCAAATCCTATGGCATTGGGTCTTAAAATAAAAACCAAAGCGGAAACACTACCCTTATTGTAAAACTGCATTTTTTTCATTTTAACAGTATCCTCTGCCATAATATATATGTGGCTTTCAAGTCTCTCACACAAAGCTTTTACACACAACAGGACAGCTTTCAATATGACACGGCTGTGTCGTTATTTCAGAACTCTCAGTTCGTTGTCAACGGTTGTACGCGCGTGTTGTAATTTCGAACTGTAGCAGGCACAACTGAAGGAATTCGGAATATTACAACTACAAAAGAAAATTTCTTTTTTTACAAAGAAGAAAAGGGAGCATTGCTCGGGACAAACAGATTTTAAAAATTTGTGTGTAAGCAAATCTGTGGAAATAGTGAATTTTCTAAAAGAAAAATCCATAAATATATTTGGAAATAAGCAAATCAAATAAATCTAAAATGAAAAATGCAGATTATGTAGCAGTGAATGAAAGTTATATAAAAATAATCTAAAAGTGTATATCTAGGATTTGTAATTTCCCCCCCGCACCAACAGGACCTCCACAACCACCACCACCACCACCACCGCAGGAAAAATAACAACGAAGTATCATCTAAAAAACCAGGTGAATGAAAGTGGAACATGAATATTTTTTTTTTACGAAAAACAAAATCCTAAAACGGAAACACCTACAAAAGACTCAAATATCTACACCAACAACACAAAGAAAAAACTAACAAAAATTTGCTCATAAAGTTTTCCATAATTTGTTAGGAAAACCACACCAAATGGCCATAAAGAAAAGTGTGTCCTAACAATAAATAATTCGACTATCAGCAACACCCCACACCCCAACTCCAACCACTCAACAACTCCCCCACAATACAGCAACACATTTTGGCCCCATGACTGTCCAGCAACAACAAAACAACAAAAACAATAATGCGAACAATATAATAATTTTGGTATTTGCGTGAGTTGTAATGAAGACGAAGACAAGACCCACTCTGACAAAAAGGGAAAAAAATTCACCATGAAATCATACCTCCTTGATTAGTTACATTCAACAATTATACTAACCCGACATCGACGACGACGACGACAACGGCGAAGTAGACGTTCTACCCGCCAAGAAAACAAAAAGGAAAACAAGATAGGAAGACAACAACTTAAAGCCTTAACATGAAAAACAACACACATACATACCTGCTGAAAACTTGTGCTTTAACTTTTTTCCTTTGTATAACTCGGAGCGGGGTCCAAGGGCGGGGGGGTTGTAAATAAGATTTAGTCCTTATTTTATCCTCGGGCTGTATACGACCGTGTATGTGTGTGTGGGGTTGCTATCGATTTTCCCGCCACAACTTGTTATACATACACAATTTACACACATACGCACACAGCGGCGAAGATTTCGACGACCCAACGACCGAGTTTTACGCACAGCAGTGCCCCAAAGTTGTAGACTGCCATCAGCACCAGTACCATAACCACAGCTGCAGCAGGCAACATCAGCTCCACCAGTAACAGTTACAAAAGTGTATCTGTTGCCATTTCAAGTCAAATAAAAACCCACACCACCCACCCCAACCCCCTAAAAATACACACAAAGAAAACAAATGTGTTACTCTAAGGATAACCTTTTTTTCGTAGAATTATAGACTGAAAGTTAGCAAACAAACAAAATTCCTTTTGATCTTTTTTGAGGGATGGGGAAAGGGGGTTGAATGATGTGACATAGCTAATGTTTAGGAATTTTTAAACAACAGGTTTTGGTTTTCAGTAGTTTAGTCTGAGTCACAACCAGAAGATACTTGGTATGTACCACTAAGAGGGGGCGACAAGTCAATTAGTGGGTCTCTTAAAAAGACCGGACTTGAATTGCATTGGAAGGTCATGAGAAGACATTTAAAACTTAAACACGGGAATATTTTGAAAGCAAGTTCTTCATAAAAGATCCAAGGGATTGCATATGAACCAAACCAAGGAGGTAGAACGGAACATACACACTACAGTCAGTAGAGTACTTATAAATATAAATGAAATCAGTAGTTATAGACTACCTAGATATATTACAGGCGACCAAAATATGGCAGAAAGGAATTTTTATACATGAAAATCAATAGAGCATTTCAGGGAACCTGAGAAAATAGTACTTATATTCCTATCTTTCTTATCAGAAAAGTTAATTGTTTCTAGTTTTCTCACTGCCACATTTTACCACACCTCACCTTGTACTTGATACGAAATATTTCTAGTTTTAGTGTCACTAATTAAACTACCTTATAAGATATCCTCCAAGGGCAATCAAAATGCAATCTGTGCCGAATTCTACAGAGAAAATTCAGTAGCTACCCTTTACATAACCGAACAAGTAAGCAAAGGTTATAGTCGTGCGGGGCCGACCATGTGATACCCTACAACACTAAAATGGAAGATTTCGCTTTTGAAACTCTGTGCTAAACCCTAACTTCATGCGAGATTTCGTGTCCTTTGGTTTCTATTTGTGACCTTTATAACGGCTGCAAAATCAGGAACATATTTAGTTGTTGGTCCATTTCAACCACTAAATATATTTCGGATATATTTGAAAACAATAGGCCTAGCTCAGAGCCTATCGGACGATAATTGCAATATGTATATAATAACCCCAACCTGTGTTGTAAGGTGAAAAAATATTACAAAATGTACACTTCATTATTATAAGTCAAATTGAAACAAGAAAAAAAAACATTAAGTTCGGACGGGCCAAACTTTTAATACCCTCCACCTTAGGGTACAGGAAACATTAGAAGAAACGTGGCAAAAATCATTAAAATGCCGAATATCGGGAGGTATCGTTATATGGGGGCTATACCAAATCGTGGACCTACATATGCAATGTTTCGCCAACGGAGCTAGAACCCATTATGACCTACAAATACCAATTTTCAGACAAATACGTGAAAAAATGTGGCAAAAATCATCAAATTTCCGAATATCGGGAGGTACCGTTATATTGGGGCTATACCAAAACGTGGACCTATAATTAGAATGACTCGCCACACGAACTGGGACCCATTATGATCTACAACTACCAATTTTCAGAGAAATTCGTAAAAAAATGTGTCAAAAACATCAAAATACCGAATCTTGGGAGGTACCGTTATTTGGGGACTATACCAAAACGTGGACCTATACATACAATATTTCGTCTCACGAACTAGGACCCATTATAACCCACAATTACCAATTTTCAGACAAATCCGTGAAAAAATGTGGCAAAAATAATCAAAATACCGAATATCGGGAGGTACCGTTATATGGGGACTATACCAGAACGTGGATCGATATATCTCATTTTCAATACCAACCATCCTAGACACAAAACAAATTGCTCTGCTAAATTTTGGCGCTTTACGTCAATTAATGTGGGCTGTATCGTGATTTCAACAGACAGACGGACATCATTAAATCGACTTAGAATTTTATGCTGATTATGAATATATATTTTATGGGGTCTACGACGAATATTTAAGGATGTTACAAACGGAATGACAAAGTTAATATATCCTCCTTTCCAAGGTGGAGGGTATAAAAATCGAATGCGATAAAAAATATGAAAAAATAAAACAGATGTCACAAAATACTACAACATCTATATTAACATCATTATTGGCATCATTTAATGCGATTTTTTACATGTTATACTTTTATGCCAAGAGGGGATTCTGAATTGACAAAATTTGTCAAAATCGGTCCAGCCATTCTTGAGATATAAGCATTTTAGTTAACATCGCCTTCCTTTGTATATACACATTGTATATATTTCGCCATATATATCCGATATGTTTACTATCAGCATCTATGTAACGGTCAGAATTGACCTGTTCGTCTATTTGTGATTTTGCCGGGAATAAAAATATTCGCGGTTTAATGTAAAATTTGACTTGTATTTAACACAAATGTTATGGTCTATTTCTCGCACTAAATATTACCCGATGACCATCAAAATTGGAAGGCTTCTATCCAGCCTTAAGCTCTAGCCACTTGCTCACTTTCGGTTCGATTGGTCCATAATTGCGACCTGTACATCAACTGCAAAATCTGGAAATTGTTCAGTTTTTGGTGCATTTCAACCCTTAAATATTATGCGATCATCTCCAAAAGCAAAAGGATCCTATTCTTTAACAAATGATCAAAGGGACTTTCCACAGCTGACCAGAAAAGACTCTTCGTGGACGACGAAAGTGAATTTTTAGACAGCAAGAAAGGAGTCTTCTTAATTAGCAATGTGACAAACAAAAACCAGTAAGGAAAAGTCAAAAGTTGGGCGGAGTCGACTATATGATGCCCTACACCACTATGCATATTTAGTAGAGCTCCCGTAACAAAAGAATTTATTTCAAATAGATCATAATACCTATCAACATTTGGCTTTAGAGCAGTTTAAGTTGACTTCGGGAGTGCATATTACGCATGTGAGGGACTTAAACCCCCAAAGGGAATGATTATGTGGGAGCTACAGGTATATCTGAACCGATTTTCTCCGAATTCGATGTGCTTACTTATAGATTGAATTTGGTCGGATGTACCAAAATTCAGGAGTTTTGGACTGATATTGGCCAATTGGTGCACAATTAAACCAAAATCGGTTGAAGATATATGGGAGCTATATATAATCTGGCGGGCACACTTAGAAAAAAATTGTAATCAGCTGGTAGCTCTATCTTAATTTTTATTGTTCCATGGCAGAAAGTATTTCGAATTTGGGTCCTCATTGCATGAAAAACATAATATACAAAAACTACACTGTTTCATCTCACATTAGGAAAATAACCTTATATTGAGGTAACGACACTAAGGCAGAGAACATTCACGCTATCATGGAACGACCGCTCCCAATTATTCGTATCTTGAAGATTTTACTTACAGTTTTCCGCTGAATGATCTACAGTTTGGTATCGTTGGTTTGTAGTCATTAGAAACCATTGTATAGCCCAAGAAAAAATCCTATGGAAAATTGATGTAATTTGACAAGATCTTTTTTGGCACATATGACCGAATTCGAACTCGAAGTAAGTATATGAAATATCCAAATACGTTGCAGCGTTCTAGGACTTTTGTGATTTCTTTACCATTTCTGATTGTTTATTACAACTGTTTTTAAAAACTTCCACTTCTTATTTCATCAAAAAGTTTTCGTTGGTGTCGTCCTGGAAAAATAAAGAATATTTGTATACCCTCTACCTTGAAAATTAGGGTATATTAACTTTCTCACTCCGTTTGTAACATCCCTAAATATTCGTCGTAGAACCCATAAAGTATTATATTCATGATCTGCCTGTTGAAATCACGATACAGCGCAAATTATTTGACGTTGAGCTTCAAAATTTGGTACAACAATTTGTATTGTGTCTAGGATGGTTGTTATTGAAAATGAGATATATCAGTCCACGTTTTGGTATAGTCGCCACATAACGGTACCTCCCGATAGTCGGTATTTTGATGACTTTTGTCACATTTTTCCACGGATTTGTAAAAAAAAAATTGGTATTGGTAGGTCATAATGGGTTCTAGCTCCGGTGGTATTGGTAGGTCATAATGGGTTCTAACTCCGGTGGTGGAACATTGTATGTATATGTATACGCTTTCGTATAGCCCGATATTCGTAATTTTGATAATCTAATTTGGCATTTAAGACTCGTAATAGAGAATAATCGTTGTAAAGTTGTCTACAGGGTTGTCCATATTCGATGGACCCATCTGGCAGCACCATAACTTTTGACAGAGATGTCACATCGCTTAATGACATACCGCGTTTGAAGCGTCAGTCCAAGCAGATTTTTACCATGAACCAATACACGCCAAGCGAGCGCTCTGAAATTTACATTCAACAGAAGAAGTCAATTGTGAAAACTCCACGTGCTTTTAAAACATTAAAAATGTGAGAAGTGCGTCTTCTAAGAACTCCATTAAGCGTTTATACGAAAAATGTTCGACTGGTAAGGCTCTTTCTAAACCGAAGAGGCCATATAAAAGTCGACCAAGGCGATCGGCCGAGAATATCGCTGCCGTACGAGCCAGTGTTGAGAGGTCCCCAAGAACATCCCAAAAACGCCGTTCTCAGCAGTTGGGCATGGCTCGGTCCACTTTACAACGGATTATTCGCAATGATTTGCATTTGTTCCCGTACAAAATTCAATTGACGCAAAGAATGTTGCCTGCGGACAAGCCTCGTCGATTGGAATGGGCCCAAAGAGTCATAGGTCCGTCGAATATGGGCAAACCTGTATATAAGTACCCGTTTTTGATACGAGCTGCATTATCCAAACAGTCTTATTGGTAAATGCAGTTTAAAGTGGAACACATTTGAATATTTTATACCCAATGGTGGAGGGCATTAAAAGTTCAGCCCGGTCTAACTTAATGTTTTTATACCCTCCACTATAGTATGGACCCCACAAAGTATATATATTCTTGATCAGCATAACATTCTACGTTGATTTAGCGATGTCCGTCCGTCTGTTCTTCTATCCGTCTGTCCATCTGTGGAAATCACTCTAGCTTCCGAATAAAATGAATTAGGTTGATAAAATTTTACTCAAATGTATATTATGTCTGCAGGACTTTTGGTAAATGGGTCATGTAGGTCCACGTTTTGGTATAGCCCCCATAAAATGGTACCTCGCTATTTTCGGTATTTTGGTGATTTAAGCGACATCATTCACCGGAATGATTTAAAATTTTGTATTGAAAGATCCGAATGGGTACTACAACCTATGGCAAAAAAATATCGTATGCAGGTCCACGTCTTCGTATTGCCCCCATATGACGGGTTTTTTAAGTGGTAGTTTTCGAATATTTTTTGAATTTTTTCAAATTCCTTTCAAATGGTGGTGGCATTAAAAGTTCGGCCCGGCCGAACATAGCTCATTATACCCTACACCACAAGGTGGTCAGGGTATTATGTCTTTGTGCATTTGTTTGTAACAGGCAAACGGAAACGAGATAGACCCATAGTTCCTTTTGATGATCTGCATAGAATCACTTTCTGAGTTGATTTATGCATGTCAGTCGGTCTGTCCGTCCGTCCGTCCGTCTGTCCATGTATTCTTGTGAACAAAATGCAGGTCGCATTTATTATCCGATTGAGATGAAATTTTCCAAACAACATTTGTTTGGCCCAAGAACGAACCCTATTGAAATTGGAGATAATCGGTAAAAATTTAGATATAGCTCCCATATATATCTTCGTCCGATTTGCCTTTTAATGTGCACCAAACGTGTAATATCAGCCCGAATAGTATGGAATTTTGCACATACAACCAAATTAGGCCTGAAAATAAGTATGCCAAATTTTATCGAAATCGGTTCAGATTTGGATATAGTTCCCATATATATTTTATCCGATTTCAAATTAATTTCGCACCAAATGGGCAATACAAGTCCGAATTTAAAAGATACAAATGCTTCGGGATATTTAGTCCTTTGAATTTTAAATTATAATTATAATCATAGCGTGTATGATTGAATTCTCCCATAAAAACTTTTAATTATTAAGTGGAGCTCAACTAAATTAGCAAAGTGGTGTAGGATATCATAAAATCGGCCCCGCCCGACTTTAGGACTTTCTTTACTGGTTTTTACTTGTTATATATTGCATCAGTAAATTCAGTAATGTAGCTATCTCTACCAAACCTAATGAAGTAGTTATTAATCGAAATGGCTTTCCATCGAATATGTATAAAATAAAATCCATTCTGATTATACCCCGAAATGTATGCATTGTTTTCATGAAATCCCTGATTCGAGTTAACTTTGATTAAATATCATCCCCCAATAACTGTCTTGTAACTTTATAAAAGTTACATTAAAAAAACTTGACATTTGAACAGAAAGTTTTTTTTTCGCATTCTATTATTGTTTTATGGAGTCCCAGAGACACTTACCTTTCAAAGATTAACTTAGACCCTTCTAATTTATGTCATTAAAATTTCATAAAATCAAGGAAAACATTTCGTTAACGTTAGCTTTTTTCACGTGTACCCTTTTTCGTGGCTGCTCGTAGAATATTAATTATGTTTTTTTTTCTCTTTCCTTTCGGGGAACAAACATGCTACTGCAAACCGCATTTTACTTCACACAAAGACAAAATCGCCATAAAGACACTGACTCATAGAGTTTAGTGTCTAATTTCTAAAAATATAATTCATTACCCACCACCCAGGTTTGTCATGATTATCATCACCTTAAACCCCACCTCCCATCATTCAATTAACTTGAAAATAATACTTTTTAATTAGAATTTTCAAGAAAATAAGAAATAAAATGGTGGTCATCGACCCCTTCAGGAACCGCCAAACGACATTTGTTAATTTGTCATTTGACTTCAACGAAAACAAACCTGGGAAACACTTCAAAAATGCCAAGTTTCATTAAACCTTAGGGTCAGTCAATGGCTGTTACTGATAGGCATTTTGGCATGACAAGTGCTAACCCTCTTTACGTCCATTCGAAGCTGCTAAAGAATCCTTGTTGAGCTATGACACAACTCGTTACTGTAAATACTTTGATTGCAATCAGATTTCAAAAGAACAAAATCAGATTTCAAAAGAGCAAAAAAAAATCATGTTTTCATAATCTTTTTAGTATAACCCAGTCGGTTAGCACTGTAATTGACCTACATTGTCCGCCACATTCATTTGCCCAGAAATGGAAATGAAAAGGATGACGACAAAAGGGGTCGAACATAAAAGTTTGCATATTTACAAGGGAAATCCTCCTCCTAATGGCTATGTACATACATATGTAAATGAGTAGCTTTTACTGTGTACGAATTGGTATTCAGTCGGCTGTGTGGCTTTGTTGGAATTCGATGTAGGCAGTATTTAACCAGTGGTGTCAACTTTGTAATAAGAGAAGCTCGCTAGGGCGTTGGAATTTCAATCAGAGGAAATAGATGAGGAAGTAATGGTATGGTGCTGTTGGTTGGTTGTATCAAACCGGGCGTGGAAACATTTGAAGGAATTAAATAGTTGAAAGAATTTAAGAAAAAATGGATAATTGGGATCCACTGTTCTACCCATGACAAATAAACGTTTATATAAACGTAATATGACTTTAGAGCGGTTGAACTTTGAAATCGTGAGGAACTTATACATGTTATCCCTCAGGTATTTAAATTTAAAACGATTTTCAATAAATTTGACAAAGCAGTGTATGTAACCTCTTGTAACAGATACCACGGCTATAGGGTGCATTTTATGATTCTATGAAGGCTTAAAAGAAAAAATCTATGAAACGTATGTATGGGAACTATAGCTATATCTAAATCGGTTTATTCTAAACTTGGTACAACTTATTGTAGTCGAGATTTGAACGTACGATCTAAAAATCCATCTAATTAGACAACCGTAGCATGCGGTATCAAATTAGAGTGAAATACAGGGCGAAATTAAAAAACTGGAACCAATTTCAGACTGCTGTCATTTCTAAGCCACTCGTCCGACAGCTGTTAAAATAATTCTAGTGACAGCTCATTATATTGTTTACAAGCGTACAAAAGCATTTTGGTGAAAATTTTCCAGAAAAAAAGTTATTTGTGATGAAATTTAAGCGTGTTATTGTGATTTCTTTATATTTGGCTGGAAAACCACAATTGGCTATCGTTAGAGGACTCCAGAATTTAAATGTGAATAAATCTTTTATGTCTCGTACCATCGCTCGTTACCGTGGTACTGGTAGCGTAGGCCGACGTCAAGGAAGTGGACGGAAGAAAACAGCAACATCAGCAGAATCGGTTCGAAATGTTAAGAAGCGACTTGATCGAAACCCACGTCGCATTGGACGAAAAATGGCTCGTGAGCTGAACATATCGCAATATTCCATTCGGCAAATATTGAAAAATGATCTCGGGGTAAAGCCATTGAAATTCCAAAAAGTGCAAGAAATTACACCGCAACAGAAAGAAAATAGACTCAAAAGAGCTAAAAAGTTGCTTCCCTTCACCGAAAGTGGTGAACTGCCGAATTTGGTTTTCACCGATGAAAAAACATTCGCTGTTCAGCAGTTTGTAAACAAACAAAATGACCGTCTTTACTTGCCAAAGGGACCAGCTGAAAATGTGCACCTTCAGTTGGTCACCTGAAATCAAGCGCCGGTTATGGTGATGGTGTTGGTGATGGGCCGTCATAATAGCCGATGGTCGCTGTCCTTTCGTTATTATCGACCGTGTCATCAGAATAAATGGGGAATATTATCGCGAAAATATTCTGGAGGGTGTATTAAAACCTTGGGCTCGCAAACATTTTGACCGCAGACATTGGACATTCCAACAGGACTCAGCACCATCGCACTCAGCACGCGCCACCCAAGAATGGTTACAAAATGAGGTTCCTCACTTCAATTCCAGCGCACAATTTCCACCAAAATCTCCGGATACCAATCCGTTGGACTGTTGTGTCTGGGGTATTTTGGAAAGCAAGTTTGGCACTGAAACACACCAAAGTGTCGATCACCTCAAGCAAGCACGTCGCCGGGAATGGGCCAAAATACCGCAAAGCAACATTGGGGCAGCGTGTGACGGTTTCATTGGCCGTTTGAAGGCCATAATTCGTGCCCCCTAAGGAACATCCTCATATCCACTACTTCGTTCTTTGGGAAGGACAGATTTCCCATTATATTTTAATGTATGTTTTGGTCCTTTTCATTCTCGAAATAATGTCACACAATCCTGAAAACAATTTATTTTGGCTTTCGATTGAAACCACAAGGTCATGCAAATCTTCGAAGCATCTGCCCTATATTTACGTTATGTGTCGTATTAATGGGTGATGAAAACAATATTTGAAAATATAGATTCCTGTATATGATTTCCTATATCTCCGATATTTGCCTATATTCGTCAACGAAATCAGCATCAATGTAAAGGTCAGAGGCGCGCCTTTCATCTGTTTGTGATTCCGGTAATTTTAGTATTTTTTTCAAACAAAATTCCATTTCCATGTCTACAACAAAATATTATGACCACCCAAAATGGTAGGCTTCTGCGCTGTTCCAAACTCTAACTTCATAAAAAAATCCCATCGGTCCTTGGTTGGGAACTGTAGTACAACTGCAAAATCTAGACCTTAGGGTCGGAATAGAAGCCTATCGTTTTTGAATATGTACATTTAGTAATTCAAATGGACCACAAGCGGAAAAACTTCTAATTTTGTCGTCGCTCCACAGGACACAATTAACCAGTAAAGAAAGTCTTAAAGTCGGGCCGGGCCGACTTTATGATACCCTACACCACATTCCTTATTTACTAGAGCTCCACATAACAATTGAAAGTTTTTTAACTCTCCAATCATACACGCTATGATTATAATTTAAAATTCACAGGACTAAATATGCCGAAGCATTTGTATCTTTTAAATTCGGACTTGTATTGCCCATTTGGTGGGAAATTAATTTGAAATCGAATAAAAATATATATGGGAACTATATCCGAATCTGAACCGATCTCGATAAAATTTGGCAAAGATATTTCTGAGCTGTATTTGATATATTTCCCTGAATATCGTTGTTACGGAGTGCATATTACGATTGTGGGTAACAAATATAACAAATCGGATGAATAATATATATTGAAGCTATAGCTATATCTGAACCGATCCTTACCAAATTTGACATACTAGCTTCTAGACTCAATTCGGTCGTAAGTGCCAAATTCCATCCCATTTGGACAAATATTAGACATTTGATGCACAATAAAAGGTAAATCGGACGAAGTTATATATGGGAGCTATATCCAAATCTGAACCGATCTCGATAAAATTTAGAAAATGTATTTCTGAGCTGTATTTGATATATTTCCCCAAATATTGTTGTTACAGAGTGCATATTACGGCTGCGGAGGACAAAAATAACAAATCGGATGAACAATATATATGGGAGCTATAGCTATATCTGAACCGATTTCGATAAAATTTGGCATACTTATTTGGTTGTATGTGCAAAATTCCGTTACTATTCGGGCTGATATTACACGTTTGGTGCACAATAAAAGGCAAATCGGACGAAGATATATATGGGAGCTATATCTAAATTTTTACCGATTATCTCCAATTTCAATAGGGTTCGTCCTTGGGCCAAACAAATGTTGTTTGCAAAATTTCATCTCAATCGGATAATAAATGCGACCTGCATTTTGTTCACAAGAATACATGGACAGACGGACGGACAGACAGACGGACTGACATGCATAAATCAACTCAGAAAGTGATTCTATGCAGATCATCAAAAGGAACTATGGGTCTATCTCGTTTCCTTTTGCCTGTTACAAACAAATGCACAAAGACATAATACCCTGACCACCTTGTGGTGTAGAGTATAAATCGATACGGAATTTTGCATGAGGTTAGAGTTTAGGACAGGGCAGAAGTCTAGCATTGCGTTATATTTATTGAGGCGAATATTTCGAGAATGACAAGTTCATATTTAATGATTTCTAAATTTTTACACAATATTTATTACTTCCCCAAAACCTGAGCCGTCTTTCACCCCAATTATATTTGTCAAGGGTATTGTCCTCTCACTCCTAGCTATGGATTTTTCATACCTTAACTTCGAAAGTCTAATTTTTCATATCGACAACTGTATGTTAACCACAAAAGCGCTACTTTGGCATTACTTTTCCATAGAAGAGTTCATTGTAAACATGAGTGCTTACATTCTCTTTTTTCCCTTCAGTCAGATTTTTGATATGCCACTGCCTTTTTACTTCATTCTTGTTGCCAACACAAAATGTCCATGAAAAAGTCCTTTTTTGACTGCGTTCAAAATTCAACAGAAATAAATGTGATTTGAATGCATACAACTGAGGACTCAAAGGATAAAGTTACACAAGAAAAAAAGAAAGTGGTAAATGCCAAAAGCAATAATCATCATCAGCATGATTGGCAAAACCTCAAAAATGCCACTTTGTACAACAAAAATGATATTGATTCGAAATCAATTATGTAAATGAAACTATTCGTAGAAATTTTCTTTCGGGAAAGTTTTTTAGTTTCGGTTATAAAAATGAAATGCATGAAACCGAAAAATGGGATGAATAGTTTAGTTTGATTGCTGAGAAAAAATTATCGAGAGGTTAACACATAAAATATGTATTAAAGTATCGGACTAGAAGGATGTGGCAAAAAAGGGTTCAAAGGGTTCAAATAATGAGAAAAAATGACAACTTTTATTTCCACTCTTTATAATTAGCAGCATCAACCCGCATCCTGTGGGATGTATTAAGGTAACTCTCAAACAAGGTTGAAGAGTAGAGTCGAACCGATAGGGGTGGAATATTAAAATTTAGAATTGGGATTACTGTGGGAGTGTAGAATTGGGGCATTTAGGAAGTTTTGGAAATTCGTTCTTATTTGCACTGAACTTACAATTTGGATCCGTGTGAACCGGAAGAGCTGGAATCCCGAAATTTGATATAAAGGTCGAATTTGATATTGTTAAAATATGGAGATGGTGTACTATAATTGTTCGAAAGATTATAAGTGGTAGTATATTGGTTAATAGGGGAGAGATGGAATTCGAAAATTTATATTGTAGTCTCTGCTGATGCTTAACAAAAATTTGGTATAAATGTGAAGGAATAGAGCCGTGAGGTTTAATATTGCGATAACTGTTGATGTCTAGGACTGAGATATGGAACGATTCTTTGTATAGTGCCCATATATAGTTCTCAGTAGGAACTTCAAAAACGAAATTTGAAACAATACCGGTGAATAATGTATCAAATTTCGTATTTGAAGTTCCTATTGAGAACCTAAGTCTTTGATGAAAATTTGACTGTGCAGGTCCCCCATATAACGGCACCTCCTTACTTTCGGTGTTTTTAGGATTTTTGCGACATTCTTCAGATCTGTTTCAAATTTCTTTATTGAAGTTCCGAGTTAGAACTTCAGTCCATGACGTAAAATTGGCTGTACAGATCCAGGTCTTCTTATTTGGCTGTACAGATCCAGGTCTTCTTATAGCCCCATATAACGGTACCTTCTTATATTCAGTATTTTTAGTGGCGTTAATCACCAGATCTGTTTCAAATTTCGTATTTGAAGTTCGTAATAGGTATTACAGCCTATAACAGAAAATTACATTTCAGATCCATGTCTTTGTATATCCCCCATATAACCATATCAACCGTTAGTTTGAGGATTTCTTTCAAATTTCATGTTTGCACTTCAGCATGCATGTGAAAGACCTCCACCATAGTATGGAGGGTATATTAAGTATGTCATTCCGTTTGTAACACCTCGAAATACACATTTTAGACCCCACAAAGTATATATATTCTTTATCAGCATAAAATTCTATGTCGATTTAGCGATGTGCGTCCGTCTACCCGTCTGTGGAAATCACTCTAGCTTCCGAAGGAATTGAAGAAGATTGAAAAAATTTTGCTCAAATGTATGTTATGTCTGCAGGACTTTTGGTATTGAAAATTGGCCATGTAGGTCCACGTTTTGGTATAGCCCCCATATAACGGTACCTCCCAATATTCGGTATTTTGAAGAATTTAGCGGATTTATTCACCGGAATTGTTTCAATTTTGGTATTTAAAGTTCGTATTGGATACTACAGCCCATGGTACAATGAATACAAGGTAGGTTAACTTTGAAAACTGTTTGACTTGTAATGTCAGAATTACTATCAAAACAATAAAAAAGCAAACAACTTTTTGCATTGATTTTGAATAAATAATTTAAAAACGCGAAAACTCAATGAAAGGTCAACATTTCTTTTCAAAATCATGTTCTATATATCTCATATGGTTTTTTTTTCGCGACAAAAACTGTAGATTTTGTCGATGCGTACGTCGCAATAAGCATTTTGAAAACACCCGAATTTGAATATTTTCTGAATAATTTTTTTATTATTGAAAAGAATACACACACATAAACAAATAAAGTTGACATATTAAGCCAGAACAATAAAAAAATTGAAATTATATGGTAGTTCTGCCCTACCTTGAATTCATTGTACCATGCTACAGCCTAAAACAGAACATTGTCTGTGCAGGCCCACTTCTTCGTAAAGCCCCCATATAACGGTACCTCCCTATATTCGGTATTTTAATGATTTAAGGGACATTTTTCACTAGAATTGTTTAAAATTTGATATTTGAAGTTCGTAATGTATATTGGACAGCCTACGACAGAAAATTGTCTATGCAGGTCCACGTCTTCGTATAGGCCCCATATAACGGTATCAACATTATAACCATTTGGTATTATAATACGTTTTGGTATAGCCTCTATATAACGGTACCTCCCGACATTCGGTATTTTGATTTTATATCGCATTTGAATATTGTAATAGCTTATGACAAATGTTACCTACGCAGGTTCATATCGTCGCATAGACCCTAATATAATAGCTACATTCGGTATTTTTAAGATTTTAACAGAATTTTTAACGGATTTTATTGTTTTTGAGAATTGCCAAATTCGTTCCAAATGAAAGTTCGGTCCGGCCGAACTTACAGCTTTTTTACTTGTCTAAGATTTTAAGAGAATTTTCAACAGATTCAATTTTTTATTTATTTAGTTATTATTATTATTATTATTATTATTATTATTATTATTATTATTATTATTATTATTATTATTATTATTATTATTATTATTATTATTATTATTATTATTATTATTATTATTATTATTATTTTTATACCCTACAACACTATGTGTTGGGGGTATTATAAGTTTGATTGGGCCAAAAATTATGTAACACCTCGAAATATTGATTTCCCACATAGGAAAGTACATATGGATCTTCCTAGCTCGCCGAGCTGAGTCGATCTAGCTATGTATGTCCGTCCGTCCGTCTGTCCGTCTGTCCATGTTAATTTGTAATCACTCTACAGGTCGCAATTATGGTCCGATCTTCACGAAATTTAAAATGGAGGTGGGGCTTTTGGTGATGATCGCATAATATTTAGGGGTTGAAATGGACCAAATACTGAAAAAATTCCTGATTTTGCACTTACTCTACAGGTCGCAATTATAGACCAATCGACCAATCGGAATTTCGCATGCAGCTAGAGTTTAGGGCTGGCAAGAAGCCTACCCATTTGGGTGGTCATCGGATAATATTTAGCGGGTAAAATAGACCATATATTTTTTGTTGAAAAAAATTCAAAATTTTTCATTAAACCGCGAATATTTTAAATCCCGGCGAAATCACAAAGCCATGACAAGGTTACTTCTGACCTTTACATTGATGTTAACATCCAACAAATCGGATATATAGCAAAATATGTGCGATATATATGTTTATCAAAGAAGATATGCTTGAAAAATCTCTTATATGTCGAGAACGGCTGAACTGATTTCGACAGTTCTCATTAATTCAGAATGGCCTCTTGGCAGGAAAGAAAAAACGTCTAAAAAAATCGCATAAAAATATCTCTCTAAAGATGAAAATATTGATTTTGTAAAATTTTCTCATATTTTTTCAATTTTGTCATATTTTTGGCATATTTTCATTTTGAATTAAACATTTGGTAATATTTCTACAGCTAACAAAACTAAGTAGTTAGGATATCAGGATATCATATACAGGGCATTTATTGGCCCGATCCTTACGAAATTTTACATGGGGATAAGCTGAGGGTCAGAATAGAAGCCTACTCTTTTTGGAGATGATCGCCATATATTTAGGGGTTGAAATGGACCAAAAAAACTGCGAAATTGTCAGCAGGTCGTAATTATCGTCCGATCCTCACGCACATTTGAATGGGGGTTACCGGACATTGCAAAAGCCAAGCAGTTTTGGATGGCCATCCAAAAATATTCAATGTGTGAAATAGTTTGCCAACTTTTGTAGACAAAATACGAAAATTTTCATAACAGTGACTTTTTGGAGAATTCACAAATACAGGAAAGACGCACTTCTGACTATTTCATTAAGGCTGATTTCGTTGAAGAATAATATCAAATGTCTGTATCTTATATAGATGCGTTTCAGTCAAAAACCAATAATAAATGTTAATCTTTTGTCACTTCTGAGAGATTATAGGTCTTTGGGAAATATTGGTTCCATTTACATGCAACATCTGCCAATAAATTGGAAATTAGCAAATTAGTTTAAGTTGCTATTATTCGAAAATTAGAGAACGACACCTGATGGTTTTCTTTTATTATTTGTCACAATATCTTGTGGAATTCTTTCGAGTATCTCTCCTATATAAACTGTATCGTTTATTATAGTGTTGTAGGGTATTTAACGGTCGGCCCCGCTCGACTGTAGCCTTTGCTTACTTGTTTTTTTTTTTTTTTCTCTCTCAGCTAATTATTTCCCATAAGCCCATCTCAAAAATTTATTTTATGAAGATAAGTTAAATCTCCTCTTGATGGGCTGAATCGTTCAAAAATTGCAAACTTCAGATTAATTTCATAGAATTATAGAATTTCAATAAACTGCTCAGTATCCAACATTTAAAAAAAATATCTTGCAAATTGTTATAATATTTCTCCCCCACCATCAACTTTTCTATCCCACTTTATAGTGGAACTAATAAATAGTAATGCAATTTAGGCAACATTAAATAAAATCTATTTATAAATGCACTTTCAGTGCATTTTACATTTTTTGCGGTGGTGAAGGAACCCCCCGTCAACTCACACCCCATTTGTAAAGCATGCAAAAAAGGGAAAAAATCAGACAATTCATAAATTTATAATTTAGTTAAGTCCAAACAAAAACAGCGCCAAATCAAATGATGCAGATTTGAAGAAAAAAAGTATCCATTTACCCTGCCACTGTGGCGTATTATGGCACTTCTCTTTATTGGATCAATTTAAATTCCGCTTGAGCCCAACAGCAAGCACAGAATACCCATACAAACACGCTCAAACACACTAACGAGCAATCGTTACAAATAGCTGTAGAAACGTGTGAGAAATACGCAAATGATGAATCGCAAGTCGCATAAATTCATCTCCATTCACAGAATGCAAAAACGTTCATTTATTTATCTCTTTTTGAGTCAGACCCCCTTCCTCCTACTTCCTCCGTTCAGCAGCAAGCAGCATCATTATTCGTGGCAATAACCAACCAGCCAGCTTACCGCCAACCACCCATCCATCCGCTCAACAGCGTAAACAAAGCACGTTTTGTAGTCATCTGTTGGATGTTTTCTTTAGCTTCTTCTGCTTTGGATATGCCCCAGTCATTCATTCATTCGTTCTTTATGAGCTTTGCACAGTGAAAAGAAAATTGGGGGGCCAACATGGAAAAAGTTTAAGTAGCAATTTAAAGGTGAAGAGGAATAAATAACAACAGATATTAACATGTGGGTGTGTTATTAACATGATAACAAGGGAGAGATACATGAATTACCCAATATTTTGCCAGATATTATACATAAGTATCCCATTTAAAGTGGGTTAAGCAAAAACGCCCATCTGGAGTCAGAACAGAGATTTTGTATTCTGTAATTTTTGTAGCTAAATTCAAAGGACATCATGACTTAACATGTGTTTTGGATTTCATTTCTGATCATTTACAGACACGCTGTGGATCGACAATGATAATTAAAAATACATTAAATATATTAGATTTAGCCCTACGATAGCGGTCTATTTTTAAACTACTACTTTTAAACTACTTAAACTAGGGCTACGGAGGGTATACATAATTTGATACAATCAAAACGTTCCTCATGGAAATAATGTTTCTAGGTGAGTTTGGACCAAATCCGTTTCAAGATATTTAAAGTCGATCTAGGGGTTATTACTAAAACTACATCGAGATCGGAGATATACAATACTGGTTCACTCCTTCTGGTACCACCCCTCACAAAAGTTCAGCATTTTTACATAAACTAATTTACCTTATAGAACGAGAAAGGATCGCAGAATTTTGAGCAAACTTTTGAGCAATAGTTTTATCAGAGTTAGTTCAGGAACGAAAGTGAAATATATTGGCTCACTCCATCAAGTACCTTCCCCACAAAGGGTAAGCATTTTGAATAATTATAACTCTAATGAAATGTGAAATAAGAGTCCTATAATACTGAATTTTCCCACATCTCAATACATTTGCCAACACAAGATCTTGCATGCAGACTAAATATATCTGACCACTCCTTCTGGTACATTCCCCACAAGGGGTCAACATTTTTGAATAACCATGACGCTCATAAAAGGTGAAACGAGCATCCGATTCTTTTCAAACTTCTTAATATTTCTACAAACACAGGGGCTGGTTAAAGATGGGATTCATCCACCTACTCCTTATGGTATCTCCCCTACAAAGGGTCCAAATTTTTCACCGCATTTTGATCGCATAAGATTTTTATACCCTCCACCATAGTATGGAGGGTGTATTAAATTTGTCATTCCGTTTGTAATCACCTTGATTCTACATCGATTTAGCAATGTCCGTCCGTCTATCCATCTGTCAGTCTGTGGAAATCACTCTAGCTTCCGAACGAAATGAAATAAATTGATAAAATTTTACTCAAATGTGTATTATGTCTGCAGGACTTTTGGTCCTTTGCGGTATTTTGATGATTTTAGCGACATTTTTTTACCGGAATTATTTCAAAATTGGTATTTGAAGTTCGTAATATATATTACAGCCTAAGGGTCAACATTTCAACAACAATAACAAAACGCCCATAAAATACGAAATAAACATTTGAATATCTTCAAAGTTCACACATCCCAATATCTTTACTAACGCATGATATGGTGTGAATTTGGTAGATATCGGCTCACCGCATTTTGATCGCATGAGATTTTTATACCCTCCACCATAGTATGGGGGGTATATTAAATTTGTCATTCCGTTTGTAACATATTGATTAGCATAAAATTCTATGTCGATTTAGCAATGTCCGTCCGTCTACCCGTCTGTCCGTCTGTAGAAATCACTCTACCTTCCGAACGAAATGAAGTAAATTGATACAAATTTACTCAAATGTGTATTATATCTGCAGGACTTTTGGTATTTAAAATGGGTCATGTAGGTCTACGTCTTCGTATAGCCCCATATAACGGTACCCCCCGATATTCGGTATTTCGATGATGTTAGCAACATTATTTACCGGAATTAGTTCAAATTTTGTATTCGAAGTTCGTAATGGATACTACAGCCCACGTTTTATAACCCGCATGGTGCCTCCCTAATTTCGGTATTCTGATGATTTTAGCTACATTATAATCAGATTTTTTTCAAATTTCGCATTTGAATATTGCAATAGCTTATGACAAAGAGCTTTTAGTGAAGAAAAGAGTTGCCACATTGCAGGATGTCTTTTAGTAAAAGTTTTACAGGTTGAAGAGCTTTCATTTCCTTCTGTATTTATGAAATGTCTACAAGATCTTTCACAGTTATACTGTAGATAGCAATCCTTCCATCTGATGCCAACTTCAGTCATGCAGAACGATTAACCGGATTAACGAGTTAAGTCAGAATTACTAAGTTCATATATATACTTCCAAATCGAGGGGCAATAATATAACGAAAATATAAATGTTTCTCAATGAAATAATAGGATTCTTTGGTATAACATTTTAGTCGATGTTAAAATTACACAAATTCGCAGTGTTGGATAAAAGAAAAGTGAATCAATAGAATAAAAGCTAAGGTGAATCAAATAAATGCTAAGGTACTGGTGGTGTAGGCCAGGTGACAGACAAAAACAGCCTATTGTTGTTAATGCTTTTTAATTATAACAAAACTGTGCTTTATTTTCAAATACAAGCTACATTCAAACCCCGGCATATATATATTCCAGCAAAATACATAAAACAAACAATAAATTAATCTAATTTTCTCTCTCTCTCCTTTTCTGTTTTATCTCTTTCTATGGCGCACCGATTCCGATGCTCACCCCAAAGCTGTCTGTCGTTGGTCAGGTCAGTCAGTCATCGTTCATTTAACAAAGATTTTAATAGAATCCAATAAACAAACAAGTCCAAAGCTTTTGGATTAGCAAACGAAGAAAGAAAAGCAACACAAAATACAAGAGAAACATTCCAAAGAGAAGATCCATTCCCTAAAAGAGCTGAGTAGAGACACTGCTGCTACAACGACGACAACAAATCTAAGCGAAACGGAGACTAGTAACATTTGTGGCAAGTTGTTCTCACCCCGACATCATAGACATCATTCAGCGTTGATTCAGTTTACAAAATGCCATTAATCAGCTTAGCTCGTTCGCGTGCGACATCGCCGTCATCATCATCCTCTTCATCAACATCGACGATGACAACAAAATTTCTCACAACCAACACCATTGTTCTGGTATTGTTGTTGACATCATTCACCCTCCTGAGCTGGCAACCGGCAGCAGCTCAGGGCAATCAGACGCCACAGCAAGTTTGTCCCGAGCACAATGAAATTGCTCCTTGTGTCTGTAGCGTGAAGAAGAATGGCCTGGATATCCTGTGTGAAACCACCGATCTGTCTCACATCACCAAATCGATGAGTACTCTGAAGGGCAAAAGTCCCATCATCTTCTATTTGAAATTGCGCCACAACAATTTGCCGAAACTTCAGGGTTTCCTGTTTCTGGCATTGGACATTCGTCATTTGACTATTCACAACAGCAGTTTGGCAGCCATCGAGGAGAATTCTCTCAGCTCTTTGGGTAAGTAGTGACATATAAAAAATATATATTTGTGTGTAGACTTATACGTCCAAATAACGTTACCCCCCATATTCGGCATTTTGATGATTTTAGCGACATTATTTACCGGAACTATTTCAAAGTTGGTATTTGAAGTTCGTAATGAATACTACAGCTTATGACAGAAAATTGTGTAGGTCCACGTCTTCGTATAGCCCCCATATACCGTACCCCCGATATTCGGTATTTTGATGATTTTAGCGACATTATTTACCGGGAATTTTTTAAATTTCCATGTGAAGTTCGTAATGTATACTTCAGCCCATGCCAGAAAATTGTCTGTGCAGGTCCACGTCTTCGTATAGCCCCCATATAACGGTACCCCTGATATTCGGTATTTTGATGATGTTAGCGACATTATTTACCGGTAGTTTTTTCAATTTTCGTATTTGAAGTTTGTAATGGATACTACATCCTATGCCAGAAAATTGTCTGTGCAGGTCCTCGTTTTACCATGGGAGTACCTGCAAATATTAGGTATTTTTATGATTTTAGCTACATTATAAACAGATTTTTCTCAAGTTTCGCATTTGAATATTGCAATAACTTATGACAAAAGTTGCCTATGCAGGTCCACGTCGTCGTATAGACCCTAATATACGGCTACAATCGGTATTTTTAAGATTTTAACAGAATTTTTAACAAATTTAATTTTTTTGAAATTGCCCAAATTTTTTTTTTTTTTTTTGAAGTCGGAATTATGTCTGTTTTTTTTTTTTTTTTTTTTTTTTTGGTTTTTTTTTTTTTTTTTTTTTTTTATTTTGAAAAATTGGTCGTCTATAGATACATTCTTCCTATAAAGGCGTCCTTCTGTTCTTCTATAATGACGTCATTCTGGTCGTCTATAAAGACGTCCTTCCGCTTGTCTATAAAGATTCCCTTCGTCTATAAAGATACCTTTCTGGTCGTGTATAAATTTCCCCTTCCGCTCGTGTATAAAGATGCCCTTCTGGTCATCAATAAAGACGCCCTTACGGTCGTGTAAAATTTTTTCTTCTCTTCGTCTATAAAGACGTTGTCCGCTTGTCGTTAATGACAATCTTATATTTATATTAAACACTATCCGGTTTTGATGGTCTATAAAGCTTTGGCTCACTTGATCTATTAAGCTATATTAAGCGTTATTTAAAATCTTCTCTTAGACAGTCTTTAAAGACTCGCCTTTACTGACTTTCTTCTGATCGTCTTCAAAAGTTCTCTCTTGGTCGTGTATAAAGATTCAATTTCTTTCAATTTATTCTTTGTTGCTCTTTCTAGGTAAGGGTCTCACTCAACTGGATGTTTCTCTCAATCAAATGAAAACGGTGCCCTCGACGGCCTTGAAACATCTTTATCATCTTTTAATTTTGAATTTGAATCACAACAAAATAACGGTGATTCATAACAATGCATTTGAGGGTTTGGATACATTGGAAATTCTGACATTGTATGAGAACAAGATCAACAATGTGGAACCAGAAGCTTTCCGGGGCTTAGAAAAGTAAGTACTACCACTAAAACAACTAAACAAAATTATGAAAATCTCTAAAATTTCAGGAAACTCAAACGTTTAAATTTGGGTGGCAATGAATTGACCATGGTGCCACAACAGGCACTTTCAATCCTAGACAACCTTAAGAAATTGGAAATTCAAGAAAATAAAATCAAAATCATTCGGGAAGGCGATTTCGCCGGTAAATATTAAAATGTCTGAATCATATTCGAAAATTTTTAATATTTCTCTATTTCCAAGGTCTTGAAAGTTTGGACTCCTTGATTTTGGCCCACAACATGATTACTTCGGTACCAGCCAATGTTTTCTCTCATCTCGGTTTGCTAAATTCTTTGGAATTGGAAGGCAATAAAATTTCCAGCATTGACAAGGACGCTTTTAAGGGATTGGAAGGTTTTTATGATCTGAAACAACAATCTATTCTTATTTCAAGAGTTGTTCTTAAAATGCTGTTGCAATTTCTATTTCAGAAAATCTTCAATATCTCCGTTTGGGTGATAACAATTTGCAAGCCATACCCAGTGAGGCACTGAGGCCGTTGCATCGTCTACGCCATTTGGATTTGAGAAATAATAATATTAGCGTTATAAGTGATGATGCCTTCACTGGTTATGGCGATTCCCTGACCTTTTTAAATCTGCAAAAGAATGAGTAAGTTAAACATGAATATAAGATTTAGTATTTTTATTTAAAAGAATATTAGGTTGTGTTGGAAAGAGAGACATTCAATCTTCTAAAACAAAGACAATATTTTGGGATTTTACAATCATGCTTCGTTGAAGGGTTGCAATATATTTAAAAAAAAAAACAAAGTGGATGTCGTTTGTTGATCTAAAAACTTTTAAAACGAACTAAACGAACTTTTAGGGTAAAGGAAAAATTTTTATATAAAATTATCTCAATTGAAGCGTGTTTCTCTTTAAACTTCATATACCAGTATGCTCTTTCGCATAATGCTGTTAAACTTATCAAAAAACCATCAAATCAGTGAGTCCGTTATTTGGAGCCAAACCAAAACGGGAACCTTTATCGACAATTTTATACTTTAAGGATTGCCATCTATCAAATCTTCTAAAATACGAATATCGGTGGGTATCGTTATCGGCAGGTACCGTTATATGGGGGCTATACGAAAACGTGGACCTATACATACAATGTTTCGCTACCGGAGCTAGAACCCATTATGACCCAAAAATACTAATTTTTAGACAAATCCATGAAAAAATATGGCGAAATCATCAAAATGCCCTTGTATAGGGGCTATACCAAAACGTAGACCTATGCATATAATGTTTCGCTATACGAGCTAGAACCCATCATACCCTACAAATATCAATTTTTAGACAAATCCATAAAAAATTTGGCAAAAAAATCATCAAAATACCGAATATCGGGAGGTACTGATATATGGGGGCTGTACCAAAACGTGGACCCATATATACAATGTTTCTCCACACAAGCTAGTACCCATAATAACCTACAAATACCATAATAACCTACAAATAAAAAAAAATGTGGCAAAAATCATAAAAAACCGAATATCGTAAGGTACCTTTATATGGAGGCTATGCCAAAACGTGAACCTATACATACAATTTTTCGCCACACGAGCTAGAACCTATTATGACCTACAAATACAAATTTTTAGACAAATCCGTGAAAAAATGTGGCGAAAATCATCAAAATACCGAATATCGAGAGGTACCGTTATATGGAGCTATAGCAAAACGTCATTTTCAATACCAACCATCCTAGACACAATACAAATTGTCCTGCCAAATTTTGAAGGTCTACGTCTACGAATGTTGGCTGTGTCGTGATTTTTGCAGACAGAGATAGGGACATCGTTAAATCGACTTAGCATGTTATGCTGATTATGAATATATGTACTTTATGGGGTTTATCATGAATAGTTAGGGATGTTACACACAGAATGACAAGGTTAATATAACATATTAAGCCAAGAAAATAAAAAAAATTAAAATCATATGGTATCATAGTCCTACCTTTATATCATTGTACCATGGGGCCGACTATGTTATACCCTACAACACTACAATATGTTAGAAGCCCCCTTATGCTCAAATCCATATTGGAAGATTTCGCTTTTGAAATTAGGATTTTGAGTAGGGACATTTGCCCTACATTTATGCACTCCGTCGGGCTGTTAGTTGTTGTAGTCCATTTTACAGCTAAATATAATCCAATGGTCATCCAAAATGATAGAATTCTTCCCTGTCCTTAACTCTCTTCACAGGCGTGTGGATTGGCTTCAAGCATCTCCAAAAGCAAAAAGCCCCTCTGTATCTTCAAATTTAGACTCATCTATATGATTTGCTTGTCTATGATATTTGGCTATATTCGGCAACGAAATCAGCATAAAAAAGCCAAAAGTTCGCCTTTTGTGTATTTCGGATATCGCCTGTAAGTAATGCTGGTATTTTTTCACACAAAATTTGTGGTCCATTGTACCCGCTGTCCTAAACTCTAACTTTATGCGAGATTTCGTGTCCTTTGGTTTCCATTTGTGACCTTTATAACGGCTGCAAAATCAGAAAAATGTTTAGTTGTTGGTCCATTTCAACCCCCTAACATATTGCGAACATCTTTGAAAACAATAGGCCTAGGCCTTCTGAACCCAACCCTACACTTGTGAAAATTTTCGGGGGGATCGGACGATATTTGCAATACTTATATAATATCCCCCAACTGTGTTGTAAGGTGAAAAAATATTACAAAATATTAAAAGTCAAATTGAAAAAATAGCATGCGATAAAAATTATGAAAAAATAAAAATATTTCACAAAATACTACAAAATCTATATTAACATCATTATTGGCATATTTTTCTGCGATTTTTTTAGATTTTATACTTTTATGTCAAGAGAGCATTCTGAAATGACAAAATATGTCAAAATCGGTCCAGCCATTCTTGAGATATTAGCATTCTAACTAACATCCCCTTCCTTTGTATATACACATTGTATATATTTCGATGTATATAACCGATATGTTTACTATCAGCATCTATGTAACGGTCAGAATTGACCTGTTCGTCTATTTGTGATTTGGCCGGGATTAAAAATATTCGCGGTTAAATGTAAAATTTGATTTTTATTTAACACAAATGTTGTGCCTATTTCACCCTCTAAATATTACCCGATGACCATCAAAATTGGAAGGCTTCTGCCCAGCCCTAAGCTCTTACCCCATGCTAACTTTCTGTCTATAATTGCAACCTGTAGAGCAACTGCAAAATCAGGAATTTTTTCAGTTTTTGGTCCATTTCAACTAAATATTATGCGATCATCTCCTAAAGAAATAGGGTTCTATACTGACCCTAGCCCCACCCCTATTCTAAATTTCGTGAAGATCGGGCCATAATTGCGACCTGTAGAGTGATTACAAATTAACATGGACAGACGGACAGACGGACGGACGGACATACATAGCTAGATCGACTCAGCTCGGCGAGATAGGAAGATCCATATATACTTTCCTATGTGGGAAACCAATATTTCGCGGTGTTACATAATTGTTCGCCCAATCAACACATAGTGTTGTAGGGTATAAAGATATATATTTGTCCTCATTTATATATAGGTATCATATAATATTATCTTCTAATATTCTTCAATGCCAAATGTACTCTACTTTGGAATTTGATGATTTTAGTACAGTTAAATCTAGTCCTTTAATACTGTTTATACCCATATAACTTGCCGATTTCAGGGATTTGGAAGGAATCAACAGCATTTTCGAGCTTATAAATCCACCGTCAAAAAAAAAAAAAATCCAATTTATGATTTATTACCTATACACCAATACCTCTTTATCTTTATATCGTCGTATTCCATTACATTTTCCAACCTCAATTATCAGTATTATTTAAAGGTCTTATCAACATTTTCCAAAACAAAAGTAATTTGAATTCGTAACTTTTAAAAGACCATGTTGTAAGTTTTTTTTTTATCAACCTCATGCATTCTAAAAACTTTATACAATAATCCTAGGATGATATGTGTTTATGTTTAATACTGCCACTAAACATTCGTCCTTCTGCTTGTTATTGTTACACTTTCTATAACTGCTAATTGGTTAACTGTTAACTGTTGGTTCCCCATAGCCGCAACATAAAAGTATGTTAAGATTTTGAGTGTTTTGATGCTTTAAGAAGTATTTTATAATCATAAACCAGTAAAGAACAAGTTAAAAAGCAGTAAGTTCGGCCGGGCCGAACTTTTAATACCCTCCACTATTTGCAACGAATTTGGAAAATTTCAAAGAAAAAAATCCTTAAAAAATTCTGTTAAAATTTTAAAAATACCGAATATAGCCGTTATATTGGGGTCTATAAGACGTAGACATACATAGGCATTGTTTGTCATAAGCCATTACCATATTCAAATTCGAAACTTGAAATAAACGGTGAATAATGTAGCTAAAATCATGAGGTGCCGTTAAATTGGAGCTGTGCAAAGACCTGGACCAGCATAGACAATTTTCTGTCACAGGCTGTAGCATCCATTACGAACTTCAAATACCACATGTCAAACAATTTCGGTGGGTATTGTACCTAAAATCGTCAAAATACCGAATATGGGGAGGTATTGATATATGGGGCCTATACGAAGACCTGGACCCGCACAGACAATTTTCTGTCACAGACTGTAGTGCCCATAACCAACTTCAAATACTAATTTTGAAACAATTCCGGTGAATAATGTCGCAAAATCATAAAAATACCGAATATAGGGAGGTACCGTTATATGGGGGCTATACGAAGACGTGGGCCTGCACAGATAATTTTCTGTCTTAGGTTGTAGTATCCATTTTGAACTTTAAATACCAAATTTTAAATTACTTCCGGGAAAGAGGTCGCTAAAATCATAAAAATACCGAATATCGGGAAGTACCGTTATATGGGGGCTATATGAAGACATGGACTTGCACATACAATTATCTATCTTAGGGTGTAGTATCCATTTGGAACTTCAAATACCAAATTTGAAACAATTTCGGTGAATAATGTCGCTAAAATCATCAAAATACCGAATATAGGGAGGTACCGTTATATGGGGGCTATACGAAAACGTGGACCTACATGGCTACTGGAAAAAGAAACATGTGTGCAAAATTTTAGCCATCTATCTCAATTCATTCGAAAGATAGCGTAATTACAACAGACAGACAGACGGACATAGCTAAATCGACTTAGAATTTTACGCTGATCAAGAATATATAAACTTTGTTGGGTCTGACATGAGTATTTCGAGGAGTTACAAACGGAATGATTGATTGGGCCAATAATTATGTAACACCTCGAAATAATGGTTTCTCACATAGGAAAGTATATATGGATCTTCCTTTCTCGACGAGCTGAATCGATCTAACCATGTATGTCCGTCTGTCCACGTTCATTTGTAATCACGATACAGGTCGCAATTATGGTCCGATCCTCACGAAATTGAAAATGGAGGTGGGGTTATGGTAGAAGCCTATTGCTTTGACTAATCGACGCGGAAATTAGCATGGGGCTAGAGCTTAGGGCTGGGCAGAAGCCTTTTAATTTGGATGGTCATCGGGATATATTTAGTGGGTGAAATAGACCATAACATTTGTGTTTAATAAAACTTTAATTTTCCATTTAACCGCGAATATTTTTAATCCCGGCGAAATCACAAATAGACGAAAAGGTCAATTCCAACCATAACGTAGAGGCCAATAGTAAATATATCGGATATAAATAACGAAATATATGCAATGTGTATATACAAAGGAAGGGGAGGCTAGCTAGAATGCTTATATCTCCAAAAGTGGCTGGACCGATTTTGACAAATTATGTCAATTCAGAATGCCCTCTTGGCATAAAAGTATAAAATTTCAAAAAATCGCATAAAAAGATGCCAATAATGATGTTAATATAGATTTTGTAGCATTTTGTGATTTTTTTTTTATTTTCTCATATTTTTTATCGCATGCGATTTTTTCAATTTGACTTATAATATTGAAGTGTACATTTTGTAATATTTTTTACCTCATCTTCCGATCCTCCAAAAAAAAATGTATAAGCGTAGGGTTAGGCTCAGAAGTGCTAGACCTATTCTTTTTAAAGATATCCTCAATATATTTAGAGATTGACCAACAATTAAAAATTTTCCTAATTTTGCATCCGTTATAAAGGTCACAAAAAGAAACGAAAGGACACGAAATAAAGGTAGAATGCACCACTAATTTTGTGCGAAAAATTACCAATATTTTCGTTCTACCGAAACGCTGAAAATAACTTAAAGGCGAAATCCGAAATACACAAAAGGCGAACTTCTGGCTTTTTTATGCTGACTTCAATGACGAATGTAGCCAAATATCGTAGACAAGCAAATCATATAGATGAGTCTAAATTACAGAGGGACTCTTGCATCTATATATGATCGCAAAATATTTAGGGGTTCAAAAGAATCAAAAACAGAAAAATTTTCCTGATTACAAAATTGAAACCAATCGACAACAAATTTTGCATGAAAAGAGAGTTAAGAACAGGAAAAAAATCTAGCATTTTGAATGATCATTGGATTTTATTTAGCTGTAAAATGGACCACAATCAATAGCAGCATGACGGAGTGGGTAAATATTGGGCAAATGTCCCAGGTCAAAAGCTAAGGGTAATATCTGGGACATCATTTCAAAGCGAAATCTACCAAAATGGATTTGGACATAGGGGGGCTTCTGACATATTGTAGTGTTGTAGGGTATCACATATAAAAATTCATAACGTCTCTTTAGAACCAGACCATTTATTTAAAAAAAATCTTTGAAAACAAAAGCAAAATTTACAAAATTTTTTAAAAATAGAAAAAAATGTATCTCTATTTCGTTTTTTTTTTTTTTTTATTTGAACATCTGTAATTAATAAACCTTTCTTTTAGTATCAAGGTATTACCTAGCATGATATTTGAAAATTTAAATTCTCTGGAAACATTAAATATTCAAAATAATAAATTGACTCGCTTACCGCAAGACATCATGGAGCACATCATCGACACGCTGCGAATAATCGATATAACAGGCAAGTACACAATATCTCCGGAAATAGCTCGAACAATAAAAGTTCTCTTATGACAACAATTTACTTTCAGATAATCCTTTGGTGTGCTCGTGCGAGCTAACCTGGTTCCCCAAGCTCCTGCAGGATCTCAAGAACAAAGACGATGAAATGGCTCAGAAAAAGAAACCCATCTGTCATATGCCCGTGGAGAATCGGGATTATTTCGTACAGTCGATGCCGCTGGAGAAAATGCACTGTGCCGGTCTGTCGTCCAGTGAAGCAAGTGATTTACTGGACACAAATGGTGTGTTGTTATGGCGTTTACTGCCAGTAAATATGCTTGTGACGTTTTTGTGTACTTTTTAAAGGAATCATGTGGTGGAAGTGGTAAACAAACGCACGCTACAATATATAACTATACCAACTACTACTACTACGACTATCGACACTCTCTTATTTTGTACAACAACAACAACTACTACACATGTATGTGTGAGACACCAATGAAAAGCTAAGTTAAAACAAACAACACGAAATGTTGCTAAAATAACAAATTGTTGTAAATTATTTGTGCAACATACAGACACGAGTTTTATGATCAGCAAGACGTACAGAAGAAACAATTACATATCAGAAAAAGAAACAGACTAGAATATCAACTACAACTGCAACAACATCCAAAAAAAAATTAGTTTTAGTACGAGCATTGCTATTTCTCGGGGTTTTTTAATGATGAGGAAAAAAAATAGCAAAGAAAAGGAATATATATGTACATCCTTATTATATTTATATAACATGTAAGACAACTGTTGAACACACACACACTAAACTTTACAATATATGTGTCTGTGTAATCTATTATTAAGGTTTGGATTTCTTTATTTCCCTTTTAATTTTTTTACACCACATCTAAATGTATTTATCAATCAAGTAACTTCTAGGGATAAATGGTTGCAACTTTTTGAAAAAAAAAAAAAAAAAAAAACAAACAAACATAAAACAAAATATCTACACTATATCGAAAACATATCACTAGTTTTTTAGGAAAACACTAATGGAAATGAGAAATTAACAAGTAACCTTTTTTGTAGCATACTTTATGGGGAATTCAAAAAAACGTACTATTAGTACTATTTTTTCGATACCATACACGAAAATTGGTTAATGCAGTACTTTTTTTAAATCCGTGCAGATTCTGGAACAGAGCATCTACACATATATATTTTTTTTTTTTAAATTATAAAGCATTTTATATATTATTTTTATAATTTATATGTTTTTTATTTAATTTTTATCTTTATGTTGATTTTTAATGATAACTAACATTATGTATTTATATTTAATTTTGTAATTAAGGATTATTTTTTACTTTATTTAAAATAATAAACTAATATAAACAATTTGAACATAATCACAATGTTAATTTATATTTTAAAAATATACCAAAAATGAATTAAAAAGTTTATTTTTAATTTTTTTGTGTTTAAATTTAAATAAAAGTTAATTTTTTTTTTTAAGTTTGCATTTTTAATGCTAAAAATAATAATTTATATTTTTTTGGAAGTTTTCACTGTAAGTTTCAGTGTAACGGGCCTAAAAGAAAAATGCGATCCTCAATAGACTCGAGGAATAAAATGGAGAATTGGGAGGAAAAATGTAATCCTCAGGTACCGAAAGATTTTCTATATATACTCCTAATGGTCGCAGAGTTTTAAATAGTAATTCTCAGGATTTGAATTTTCCCTGATAAATCAGAGACCTTTGTAGGATTTTTTCTATGGAAAAATATTAAATAATAAAAAAAATTATATTATCATGAATGAAAGAAACTTTTTTGGCAGCAAAAAAGAAAAATTACTCCAAAGAGACCTGAAGATTTTTTGTCTACGTAAACCTTGGGGAATCTGATGATATCTTAGGCGGCTTAAAGAATACTTTTTATGGAAAATTCTAAAGTTTTAGTTCTCTGGTTCTAAGTATTACTCTTAGAAAGTCAGGGATTTTTTTTTATGGGAAACATCTTACCCCATTTAGATGTTGAATTAAAAAGTTCTTCAAAGGAACCTAATGGATTTTTTCTGCAGAAAAATTAGACCTCAGTCTATCTGAATAATACTTTCTTTGTAAGAAATTCTAAAGTTGTATTCGTCAGGAATATGAGCATTCTTCTTGTAAAATGTCGGAGTTCCGAAGTTGTTTATTTTATAACATAAAGTGTAATTCTCATCAATACCGGAAATTCAGTCATAGGGAAATCGTAGCATTTTTATACCCTACACCACATAGTGGTAAGGGTATTATGTCTTTGTGCATTTGTTTGTAACATGGAGAAGGAAACGAGATAGGCCCATAGTTACTTTTGAGAACCTTCATAGAATCACTTTCTGAGTCGTTTTATGCATGTCCGTCCGTCCGTCTGTCCATGTATTCTTGTGAACAAAATGCAGGTCGCATTTATTATCCGATTGAGATGAAATTTTCCAAACAATATCTTTTTGGCCCAAGGACGAACCCTATTGAAATTGGTGAGAATCGGATCAAATTTAGATATAGCTCCCATATATATCTTCATCCGATTTCTGGTTAAATGTGCACCAAATGTCCACTATCAGTCCAAATTACCTGAATTTTGGCACACGCAACCGAGTTCGGCCTAGAAGCAAGTATGTCAAATTTGGAGCCAATCGGTTCAGATATAGCTATAGCTCCCATATATATCTTTCATCCGATTTGATCTTTAAGTGCATTTGTTTGTAACATGGAGAAGGAAACGAGATAGACCCATAGTTACTTTTGAGAACCTTCATAGAATCACTTTCTGAGTCGATTTATGCATGTCCGTCCGTCTGTCCGTCCGTCCGTCCGTCCGTCTGTCCATGTATTCTTGTGAACAAAATGCAGGTCGCATTTATTATCCGATTGAGATGAAATTTTCCAAACAATATTTTTTTGGCCCAAGGACGAACCCTATTGAAATTGGTGAGAATCGGATCAAATTTAGATATAGCTCCCATATATATCTTCATCCGATTTCTGGTTAAATGTGCACCAAATGTCCACTATCAGTCCAAATTACCTGAATTTTGGCACACGCAACCGAGTTCGGCCTAGAAGCAAGTATGTCAAATTTGGAGACAATCGGTTCAGATATAGCTATAGCTCCCATATATATCTTTCATCCGATTTGATCTTTAAGTCCCTCACATTCCTACAATGCACTCCACAACCGTGATTTTTGGTACCAGGTATTAGATAGAGCACAGAAATAGCTGTTTTAAATTTTATCGAAATCGGTTCAGATTTGGATATAGCTCCCATATATATCTTCATCCGATTTTGGGTTAATTGACCACCAAATGGCCAATATCAGCCCAAATGGCCCGAATTTTGGCACATGTGACCGAGATTAGCCTTAAAGCAAATACAACAAATTTGGAGAAAATCGGTTCAGAAACAGCTATAGCTCCCATATATATGTTTCATCCGATTTGGTGTTTAAGCCTCTCACATTCGTAATATGCACTCCACAAGAATGATATTTGGTACCAGATATAAGATACAGCCCAGAAATAGCTGTTTGTAATTCTATCGAAATCGGTTCAGATTTGGATATAGCTCCCATATATATCTTCATCCGATTTCGGGTTAATTGTGCATATAAGTCCAAATGGACTGAATTTTAGTACATCAGACCAAATTCAGCTTAGAAGCAAGTATATCAAATTTAGTGAAAATCGGTTCAGATATAGATATAGCAACCATATATATGTTTCATCCGATTTAGTGTTTTAGTCCCTTACATTCGTAATATTCACTCCAAAACCGTGATATTTAGTACCAGGTATGAGATGGAGCACAGGAATAGCTGTTTTAAATTTTATCGAAATCGGTTCAGATTTGGTTAAATGTGCACTAAATGGTCAATATCAGCCCAAATCACCTGAATTTTCGTACATAAGACCGAATTCAGTCTAGAAGCTTATACGTCAAATTTGGAGAAACCCGGTTCAGAGATAGCTATAGTTCGTAAAATGCACGATAGAATTATATAGATTTTGATTTTGTATCAAATATCTCATAGAGCTCTGAAATGCCCTGTATAAACCTTTTTACGAGAGCTCTACTAAATATGCATAGTGGTGTAGGGTATCATATAGTCGGCCCCGCCCGACTTTTGAGCTTTCCTTACTGGTTTTCTATAGAAAGAACTAACTTGAGCGAAATTCAAGAATTGTTTTCAATAAATAAAGAAATCCTCAGAGAATCTAAAAATGTTTTTGGGAAAATTATCCTTAGGAAAACCAATGAATTGGGTTACATTTTGTGAAAGAAAAACATTCTTTAGGTATCCTGTACTGTACACATTTTTTGAAATTTAATAACATTTCTTGAATTTACGAAAAAAGAATTCAACAAGATCCCTGGAAATATTCAAACTCTTAAAAAAAACTTCAGGATACTGAAGGTAACATTTTTTCACAGAAATTGCCTCAATTCCTCTGATGATATTTTTTTTCGCATTCAAAGTCCTTACAATATCAAAAAGTGAGAGATCTTTATAAACTTCTTTTTTATCAGAACAGCTTATATTTAAACTAATTTATGTATGTATTTTAACAACCAATCAGTGTTGTAATTTTCCCCCAAAGTAGTCTACGAAAAGTCCACTTAACTAATAAATTGAAACATTTTTCTGAGCTTCTTTTGAACAAAAAATAAAAAAAATTAAATTACAAATTTTACAATAAATGTGTAAAAAAGTCACTTGCCACGCAAATACTATTTCTACAAAGAAAACCACCTGCTTCAGAAACGGCAATTCTCAACCCAAGTTGTGTTAAAATGTTAACTGTTTTTTTTAAGACACAAAGGATATTGATGCAAGCAATGCGAAAAAGGGTCTCTAATGCAGTAAAAAATCATCCATATTAAATAATAAAAAAAAAATTAAGTCCGAATGTTGATCGATTTTATGTTTTGGAATAAAATATCTATAGAAAATGTTCCACCAGAATGCAAATTTAATTTTCCAAATTCTTTATAGATATATTTCACTTTTTAAAGGGACTTTGCGGAGTTCTATGTATCCTCTAAAAATACATGTATCAAATAGAACGGTTACTGCCTATGGAATACCAACAGAGTATACTCTGTATACCAAAAATATCGAAGATCTTAAATCTATGGTTCACCTATACGAGTTATACTAATTAAAAAAAAAACATGCTGAAGAGGGGATACGAAGGAAGTCTTTAGTTACACGATTTCTTTATAATTTCCTCGCTTGGAAACGACTTATAACCATATCGAAGTCCTTGTCCGTACCGTTGAAAGATTTACATCTACAGACACTCATACCTCGAACGTAGCCAGAAAGCCATTCGGCAAAATATGAGCTTTCACAAGCAAGCCGTTCCAAAAATGTCTGACAAATGACCACTTCGAGGGACAGGAACATACATATACATAAAAATCGACATGCAACTAAGGTCATTTCCTTGTAGGTTTCCCCTTTAACATCTGATGGAAAATTCAAACAAGTCCTTAAATCTTAAATATTACAAATGAAAAACCCTAAACCCGCTTACCGGTACAAAAATCACATAAAAATATATAGACAGTACATATATATATAAATGTTATCGTTGTTGTGAGATACAATCATTAATGAATTCTTTATTTTTTTGTTTCCTTTTTACTAAAACGTATTTATGGAAAATATTTTAGAGAAATTTTATAAAAAAAAAAGAAATATACAAATAAAATTAAATGTTTACAACTAAGTGTAATGAAAACAGAAGCTACAACTACACAAACTCTACAAAATTAATGCATAACAGTTAAAAGAATTAAAAAAATCACACATCCCTTTCTTTCTTTCAAGGATCTGAAAAAGTAATATAAAATGCTTGAGAAAAAATTAATGAAAATAAAAATTAAATGCAAAATAAGAACTGATTTAAGGGCAAAACAAAATTAAAAATAAGTGGTTTGTAGCTCATTTTTTTTTTTTTTTTTTAAAAACTAAAAAATGAAAAAAAAAAAAAAAAAACTATTTTTGAAAAACTATTATAAGAAAAAAAACGCTAATAGCTTTTAAAACGAAATACATATCATCTCAGAATTTTTTTTGGAGAAAACAAAAAACCAAAACCAAATTCAGACGAAACATATCATCTTAAGTGCCACAGGAAAAGGGGCTTTTTAAGAAGCACAAAAACCAAAACAAAACTAAATGCAAATATTTTAAAAAATATATATATATTTTGATATTGTTTTTATTATTTCTTTTTTAATTTCCAAATATTATTATTATTATTTTTTATTAATATTTTTGGTATTGCGTTTATGTATTTATAATCAAAACCTTCTAAATTATTTACAACTGATCTGCTTATTACATATCAAAAGGTCAGCATATAAAATATAGCAGACAGGCAAATAATTCTACAAAGTTCCTTTTTATATGCAGACTATTACTTTTTTTATAAATTATGTGCTTACATAAAAACTATGTTATAACTCTAATTAAACTATGTAATAGTTAACAATATAAACCGTTATTATGCTACAACTCCAAATAACACAAGGGTCAGCTTATTAAAAAGAGTTGATAATATCGCTTTATATTAATATATGTTATCTTTTTTTTAACAATGGTATAAAAGTATAAAACTTTTTTAATATAAATTTTTATAATTTTAATTCTTCAATTTTTATAATGTACTTTATATAAAAATTTTATATAGAGCGATAACAAAAATTTATATTCATTTTTTAAATAAATGGAGCCGAAAATGTAATGGGGATGCAATACATCCATTCCACAAAACTTTAGAGCGGAGTAAACAAAATTGGATAGACTTCTTTTTTGGGGAAAACACTTCAAGGAAGATGGTAAGTATAGCAGGGCCTAACTATGATACAAAAAGATATGTTTTCTGAGTATATTCAACTTTTGCGAAATTCTTGTTTATATTTATCATTTTGAAAAAAACAAAGCATTTTCTAAATCAATGATTGTTGGGAGCGCATTAAAGATATTAACCAGTTTGGAACAATACAGGGTGAGATGTAAAAACTTTAACCAACTTCAGACTGCTGTCATTTCTAAGCCACTCGTCCGACAGCTGTTAAAATTATTCCAGTGACATCTAATTATATTTTTTATAAGCGTACAAAAGCATTTTGGTGAGAACTTTCCAAAAAAAAAAAGTCATTCGTGATGGAATTCAAGCGTGATGGTGTGATTTCTTTATCTTTGACTGGAAAACCACATGTGGCTATCGTAAGAGCACTCCAGCATTTAATTGTGAATAAATCTATTGTATCTCGTACTATCGCTCGTTACCGCGATACTGGTAGCGTAGCCCGACGTCAAGGAAGCGGACGAAAGCAAACAGCAACATCAGCAGAAATGGTTCGAAAAGTAAAGAAGCGACTTGATCGAAACCAGCGTCGCAGTGGCCGAAAAATGGCTCGTGAGCTGAACATATCGCATTATTCCATTCGGCAAATATTGAAAAATGAGCTCGAGGTAATGCCACTTAAATTCCAAAAAGTGCTAGATCTTACACCACAACAGAAAGAAAATAGACTCAAGAGAGCTAAAGAGTTGCTTCGCTTGGCCGAAGGTGGTTTTCCCAGGTGAGAAAACATTCATTGTCCAGTAGTTTGTAAACAAACAAAATGATCGTGTTTACTTGGCAAAGAGGTCAGGTGAAAATGTGCACCTTCGGTTGGCCACCAGAACTCATTTCTTAAAGATTTTTTTAAAGGCGTAGATTTCTTAAAGATTTTTTCAAAGGCGTGGATTTATTAAAGATTTTTTTAAAGGCGTGGATTTCTTAAAGATTTTTTTAAAGGCGTGGATTTCTTAAAGATTTTTTAAAGGCGTGGATTTTTGTAAAGATTTTTTTAAAGGCGTGGATTTTTTAAAGATTTTTTTAAGGGCGAGGATTTCTTAAAGATTTTTTTAAAGGCGTGGATTTCTTAAAGATTTTTTAAAGGCGTGGATTTTTGTAAAGATTTTTTTAAAGGCGTGGATTTTTTTAAATTTTTTTTAAAGGCGTGGATTTTTTTAAATTTTTTTTAAAGGCGTGGATTTCTTAAAGATTTTTTAAAGGCGTGGATTTCTTAAAGATTTTTTAAAGGCGTGGATTTCTTAAAGATTTTTTAAAGGCGTGGATTTCTTAAAGATTTTTTAAAGGCGTGGATTTTTTTAAAGGCGTGGATTTTTTTAAATTTTTTTTTAAAGGCGTGGATTTCTTAAAGATTTTTTAAAGGCGTGGATTTTTTTGAAGGCGTGGATTTATTTAAAATTTTTTTTAAAGGCGTGGATTTCTTAATGATTTTTTAAAGGCGTGGATTTCTTAAAGATTTTTTAAAGGCGTGGATTTCTTAAAGATTTTTTAAAGGCGTGGATTTTTTTAAAGATTTTTTTAAAGGCGTGGATTTTTTAAAGGCTTGGATTTTTTAAAGGCGTGGATTTTTTAAAGGCGTGGATTTCTTAAAAATTTTTTAAAGGCGTGGATTTTTTTAAAGGCGTGGATTTTTTTTAAATTTTTTTTAAAGGCGTGGATTTCTTAATGATTTTTTAAAGGCGTAAATATTTATAAAGATTTTTTTTTAAAGGCGTGGATTTTTTTAAAGATTTTTTAAAGGCGTAAATATTTATAAAGATTTTTTTTAAAGGCGTGGATTTTTTTAAAGATTTTTTAAAGGCGTAAATATTTATAAAGATTTTTTTTAAAGGCGTGGATTTTTTTAAAGATTTTTTAAAGGCGTAAATATTTATAAAGATTTTTTTAAAGGCGTGGATTTTTTTTAAAGATTTTTTAAAGGCGTAAATATTTATAAAGATTTTTTTTAAAGGCGTGGATTTTTTTAAAGATTTTTTAAAGGCGTAAATATTTATAAAGATTTTTTTTAAAGGCGTGGATTTTTTTAAAGATTTTTTAAAGGCGTGGATTTTTTAAAGATTTTTTTAAAGGCGTGGGTTTTTTTAATGATTTTTTATAGGCGTGGATTTTTTTAAAGATTTTTTATAGGCGTGGATTTTTTTAAAGGCGTGGATTTTTTTAAAGATTTTTTTAAAGGCGTGGATTTTTTTTAAAGATTTTTATAAAGGCGTGGATTTTTTTAAAGATTTTTTAAAGGCGTGGATTTTTTTTAAAGGCGAGGAGTTTTTTAAAGGCGTGAATTTTTTTAAAGGCGTGGATTTTTTTAAAGGCGTGGATTTTTTTAAAGATTTTTTTTAAAGGCGTGGATTTTTTGAAGATTTTTTTAAAGGCGTGGATTTTTTTAAAGGCATGGATTTTTTTAAAGATTTTTTTTTAAAGGCGTGGATTTTTTTAAAGATTTTTTTTAAAGGCGTGGATTTTTTTAAAGATTTTTTTTAAAGGCGTGGATTTTTTTAAAGATTTTTTTAAAGGCGTGGATTTTTTTAAAGATTTTTTTTAAAGGAGAGATATTATTTAAGGCGTGGATTGTTTAAAGAAATTAGTTAAGGCGTAGATTGTTAATGGTGATGGTGTGGGCCGCCATAACAGGCAATGGTCGCTCTCCGCTCGTATTAATCAACCGCGGCATCAGAATAAATCCCGAATATTATGTCGATCACCTCAAGCAAGCGCTTCGCCGGAAATGGGCCAAAATACCGCAAAGCAACATTCGGGCAGCGTGTGATGGTTTCACTGGCCGTTTGAAGACCATAAAGGTGATCAAAGGTGACCAATTCGAACAAATCTAAATTTATTCTAAAATATGATGTTATTTCCGACATTTTTTGCTTTCATACAATTTATTTAAATTTAAAAAAAATGTCAAAATCATGGCATTATATTTATTTAAAATTGGATATTCTTATTTGAAATTTGGATGCATTCCTAATTCTACCATGCAGGTTCTTAAGTTTACCCCAGATGGATGAAAGCGGACAGCCTAAATTCACTTAGTTTTGTAAACGTCAGATTTTTTGTAATGTTTCATAAATGTCCTTATTGATCATGAAATAAATATTTTAACACCTTTTGTTCTTTATCAACTTCCAAATTCTGTACATAATTTATTATTATTTCCAATATTAGTCAGATTTTTGCTTTATGGAAATATAAGATTTTGGGTAGCATAAAACCATTGAACGGGCTGGCAATGGGTATTGTGTAAGCACCCATATTGGGAAAGGCCAAGAAATCACCGCATTTCAAATCGGGCAATTGTAAATCTTCGGCGATCTTAAATGAGATGCATGGGTCAGTGTATTAAAGACAAATTATCTGCACAAATAATTACCTTATCCAAGGCATCGCATGTTGGACCCCATATCAGGGAATTAAATTTCGGTACTTCGGCGTTTTCTTCGTCCTAAAAATATAAATTTGACATTTTCAACAATTAAAACAACAAATAAAAAAATATTTTTAAGTATAAATTTTTAAATAATTTTCTTCGTTTTTTAAATCTTTTTAACATCTAACCTGACCTTCTTCTCTTTTATTTTGAAACAATTCACACTGAAAACCAAAAAGTCAGCTTTGAAGTGCCACTTAGGCGCACACATACGTAGGCAGCAAGTCACTTTGACATTCTTAAGAACTCTGAAGGATTCTCAAGAGTGTGAAAGTGACCTGAAGAGCACTTCGTTTGCAGCGAAAAGCTCTTTAAGTGAAGATGTGATGCAGCAAGGGAAAGACTAAATTTTTCTTGATACACAAAAACAGACACGGCTGTACTGACCCCAGTGGATGAGTAATCCATGTTGATATATGGGTTTGCTTCGCTCGATTTCACTTTTTCCCTAATACCTTCTATACATTTCGATTACTCACCACAAAATGTTGCACCTCAGCATGTTGATGATCATACAAAATGCAATTGAATGACCCATAAACGCCATCATTCAGATAATACATTTTAGTCAGCAGCTTTCCATTGGGCAAGCGGGCTTCACGCTTAGCATGAATTTTACAAATCAAAGTATAAGCGGAGGCGACAAAAAATCTACCCGGCTCAGCGATAATATTAACCTTATCATCGGGAAAATGACGCATCAGAGATTTGTTAACAATCTCGGCAATCTACAAAATACAAAACAAAAAAAAAAAAAAAACAATAACATAAAAACACAAGTCTCATTCCGAACATGGCAACTAACCTTTTCAAATTTCTGATTATCGCTGCCCGGAAAACCACCACCAATATCAAGCAAATTCATTTCATAGCCAAGTAATGCACCGAATTTGAAGAGATTTTTAGCTATGGTAATGGCTCGATCATAGGCTGGTAGATCGTTGCAACCGGAACCAACATGAAAACTTGTGCCAATAACCTGGAATTTGGCAAAACAATATGAAGTTCACCTTAGAAATTAAATATAAATTGCAATACCTTCAAGTTCAGACTCTTTGCCAAAAGCATTAGAGATGTGGCCTCATTTTCAGCATCACATCCAAATTTATCTCCCAAGGGACATTGGGCCTCCTTGGCCTCACAACGGAAACGTATGACCAAGCTATAAGGAAAATACAAGAAATGTTTTTTTAGTGAAAATAATTCTTCGTTTTACAATTTGTTCTATGGGAAGAATCCCAGCAGCTGAAAAACTTTCTATAGAAAAAACCAAATTTTAGGGACCTGAAGAATTTTCTTTTCTATTTCAGGGATATTATGGAAAAACAATAATCGGATCATAGACTTTTTTATAAAAAACCCGGCCCTCGGAATAAGAAATTTTGAGGACATAAGAATAATTTTCAGATTTTTTCCAAAAAAAAAAAATTGTAAGTGAAAATCCAATACCCAGGGTTATACTTACTTTGATTCTGGAAAATGTTTATGCAGCTTATGGATTTCAAATTCAGTATCCACAGTGCTGGTCATAACACCCATTTCCTTGGCATATTCCAGATGTGAAATTGGTTTACAGGGCTGGGCGAAAATTATACGATCCGGATGGACACCCAAATCCAGAACTTGTTTTATTTCACCCTTCGAAGCGCAATCAAAATTAGTGCCCAGCTCAGCTAAGGTTTTGACAATATGACCATCATCATTGCATTTTACAGCTATATGGTAGGAAACGCAAAACAAAGAGTCATTCACTGAATTTGACTTGGAATTCGGCACTTGCTACTTACCATAATAGGGCTTCACTCTTGGCATATATTTCGTCCACATGTCATATTTCTCCTTTAAACGGGTCAAATCACATACAAATAAAGCCTCATCGGCGGATTGTAAATTTTGTCCGGCAATCACTTGTTTCAAATCGATTTTATTTTCATAGAAATTAATTTCATTTTCTTTGAACATGTTTTCAGATTAGAAATTTTATTCGATTTAAATCTGGGTTGACTGCTGTGCTAGACGTATAGGGTGAGACTATTTTGAGAATTTAGTCCATCACATTTCACGTATTGAGTTTGTTCACTTAAGATGTGGTCAGAGGTTATCAGTACAAAATGAGAATTTTTCCGTATGCATTGAAAAAAAAAACACTGTTGACTTACTATTGACTGTGTCACCGGTACTCACGATTCACATAAAACTGATCGGTCTTTAAAAGTCTTATTATACCCTCCACCATACTATGGAGGTTTATGACAACGACAAAGGTAATTCCGTTTGAATCTCTTTGAAATACTCATGTTAGACCCAACAAAGGACAAATATTCTTTATCAGTGTAGAATTCTAAGTTGTTTTAGAGATATCGGACTGTCTCTTGTTATCACGCTATCTTTGAAGCGAATTGAGAGAGAAGGCCAAACAATTTTTTAAGTTCGTAAATGGCCCATATCGGTCCATGTTTTCATTTATCGCACCCATATTAAGTTCGGTGTTTTGACTGTTTATATCAAAATTTCTAACAGAGTTGTTTAAAGCTTACGCTTTGTAGCAGATTCCACCTCCTGTGACAGAACATTGTCTCTATATGTCTATGTTTTTCTGTAGCCTTCATATAACGTTTCTACTCGATATTCGATATTTTTACGACTTACATCACATTTTCTAACACAATTGTTAAAAATTCGGTACTTCAAGTATTTAACGGGTTCTACCTCCAGTGAGAGAACATTGTCTAAACAAGTCCACTTTTTCTTATAGCCTACATATAACTGTACCACCCCAAGATTTATGCCACATTTTCAAACGGAATTGTTTAATATTCGTACTTAGAGTTTGTAACAGATTCTACCTCCTGTGGCAGCACATTGTATATATAGGTTCATAATGGGTTCTACCTCGACAGATTATTGCATGTATAGGTTCATATTTTGCTATAACCCCTTCCATTTTTATACCCTCCACCATTCTAAGGAGGGTATATTAACTTTGTCATTCCGTTTGTAACTCCTCAAAATATTCATAATAGACTATAAAAAGTATATATATTCTGGAACAGCGTAAAATTCTAAGACGATCTAGCGATGTCCGTCTGTCTGTCTGTCGTAAATGGGTCCACGTTTTCGTATAGCCCCCATGTTACGGTACCTCTCCATATTCGGTATTTTCATGATTTTAGCGACATTATTTACCGGAATCAAATTTCGTGTTTGAAGTTCGCAATGGGTACTACAGCCTATGACAAAAATTTTTGTATGCAACTCCACGTCTTCGTATAGCCCTATATAACGCTACCTACCGATATTCGATATTTTAACGATTTCAGCAACATTATTCACCGGAATCGTTTCAAATTTCGTATTGAAAGATCTTAATGGATACTACAACTTATGGCAAAAAATTTCGTATGCAGGTCCACGTCTTCGTATAGCCCCTATATGACGGTACCTACCGATAGCCTGTATTTTCATGCAGGTCCATGTCTTCGTATAGTCCCTATAGGGTACTGAAAGTTTGGCCCGGCGGAACTTAGCTGTTAACATGTTTTCTTCTATTATTTTTATACCCTCCACCATACATAGTATGGAGGGTATATTAAGTTCGTCATTCCGTTTGTAACTCATCGAAATAATCATTTTAGACACAACAAAGTATATATATTCTTGATCAGCGTAAAATTCTAAGACGATTTACGTCCGTCCGTCCGTCTGTCCGTCTGTTTTAATCACGTTACAGTCTAAACGAATTAAGATAGGAAGCTAAAATTTTGCACAGATCTCTCTTTTGTCTGCAGGCAGGTTAAGTTCGAAGATGGGCTATATCGGTCCACGATATCGTATAGCCCCCATATAACGGTACGGCCGATATTCGGTATTTTGGTAATGTTAGCCACATTTTTCAATGGAATCATCTTAAAATCCACACAAGGAGTTCTTTGTGGGTACTTTATACATCGGCAGAGAATTATCTATATAGGTCCACAATATCGTATAGCCCCCATATAACGGTACCCCCACAGTATTCGGTATTTTGTTGATTTTAGACACATTTTTCAATGGAATTGTCTGAAATTCCGCAAAAGGAGTCCCTTGTGGGCATTTTACCCCCTCAAAAATAATTGTCTATATAGGTCCACGATATCGTATATCCCCCATATAACTGTACCCCCCGATATTCGGTATTTTGATGATATTAGCCACATTTTTCAGTGGAATTGTCTTAAAATCCACACAACTAGTTCCTTGTGAGTACTTTACCCCCTCAGAGAGAATTTAGGTCCACGATATCGTATATCCCCCATATAACGGTACCTCCCGATATTCGGTATTTTGATTGTTTTACCCACATTTTTCATCGAAATGGTCTGAAAATCTACACAAGGAGTTCCTTGTGGGTACTTTATACCTCGGCAGAGAATTATCTTTATAGGTCCACAACATCGTATATCCCCCATAAAACGGTACTCCCCTATATTCGGTATTTTGATGATTTTAGCCACTTTTTTCAATGGAATTTTCTGAAAATCCACACAAGGAGTTCCTTATGAGCACTTTACACCCAGACATAGATTTGTCTTTATAGGTCCACAATATCGTATATCAGCACCTTCCCATATTAGATATTTTAAAGATTTTAAAAGAATTTTTAATGGATTTTATATTTTTGAAAATTTTCCAATTCGTTCCAAATGGAACTTACTGGTTTTTTACTTGTTAATTCTTTGGTTCCTCATAAAGCGGTACCTCCGAATATTTCGTATTTTGGTAATTTAGTCACATTTTTTTCAGTAAATCTTTTTAAATTTGGTATTTGACACTGTGTCAACTTCTTTGGCAGGAACCCGGTACCATCGAAATTACGGATTTTTCCAACCGATTTTACCTGCAAAAATGTAAGTGGACCCAATATTCAATCCCATCTTCATGGTGAAGGGTATTAAAAGTTCGGCCCGCGTTTTTGCTTATACGTTTTTTTTTTTTTCAATTTTATCACTTTTTCGTTTAATTATTATATCTAACAACATAGTGTTGTTAGGGGTATTTAAAGTTTGATTGGTTTAATGTATATATTAGGTAAGAGGATAAGCTATGAACAAAATAAAAATCAATATTTTATGGTGTACGAACGGGTTTTTCGATTTGATAAACTTTACTTAATTGACTCGATTTATTGAGAAATGAAATTGCAGGTGGGTTACATTGAAGTGTAGTACCGAATTATGTGGTGGCGAAACTGAATAGACGATGTCGAAATATATGAATGCGGTAACACCAAAGTTAATAACTTTTTCAAAATCGCTAAAAAAATCAAAAAATAGAGTCTATCTCATTTTTCATTGACAAACTTGGTAAGGACATTTAAACACTTGCCGTAAAAAAAACCAAGGAACAAGTTGAAGTTTTTTTCTTTTTTCAATTCGTTTTTCTTTTCTGTCAATTTTATACAATGTATGATTTTTTTCAATTTGGCTTATCACATTGAATCCAATCGTTTTTTGTGAACAAAATAAAGAATTATTTTCACCACATAAAAGAAAGTTTTGTTCGTTACTGCGCTTATAACTCAAAACGGTGGCCTGATTTTAACAATTCACACCGTTTAGGAATGATCTCTTGAAAACGATAAATCCAAAAAATGGATACAAATGTGCTAATAAAAATGTATTTTTAATTTTTCGAAATTTTTTATGGTTACAATATATGGAGTATACAAAATGATGGAACGAATTTAACATTTTGTAAGAAAAGGATTCATATCCTCCGAAAATTCTTCCGAAATCTTTAACATACTTAAATCATAGGTATCGTTTTATGCAATAGCGAGTAACGACATTGTGCAACAGCCAATCTGGGGATGGAAAATTCTTAGTGAATAGTATTCGGTTAGTAGATCAAAATTCCAAATGGGTTTGGGGTTACCATGCTAAACTTTTTTAGGGTCCATTATATATAGCCTTAACCATACACAAAAGGCCTTAAATATTTTGCTCTATACTTCGCAAAATTTACGATGGATTCTTAGATTTGATACAATCCAATGATGTACGTTTTGATATTGTCCACATATGTATAAGGGTATATTCCGATTTCAAGTAATTTTTTTTCGAACTTATTTCGACAAAATGTTGTAACTTGAGAATTTAGAAAGAAGAAAATGTCTTTTCAAAAATTATAGCAAAGGTATCCCCCTGATTTAAGCTTTCCGGGGTCTTGCCATATTTTTCAATTGATCGGCCCATATTTGGCATCTTGGCTTCTAAGAGGATAGAAAACCTCTTCGTAATGAAGGTCAATGTTTTGCAGTAGCGCCTACATAAAGGAACCTAATTTCACATATTTCAAGGATTTGGCTAAAAATGTGTATTAAAGTGTAAAGTGTAGGTATATATTTTAGTATAGTCCCTTAAAACAGTATCTCCCAGTTCCGCCGATGTATAGATATTTTAACAGATTGGCGGAGAGACAGACTGATATCGTTTAATTGTCACTGCATTTTACTTTAATCAAAAAACAGCCTCTAGCCCACAAATTATAAATGGTGGATGTATAGTTTTTAATAGGTGTGTTTTTTTATTTAGGTTTCTAATTCTCAAATTACAACCTATGGCTGAAAGATAGGATCAGGTTTTTAAAACACTTTAACTCAACCGGTGCGAGTCATTATTTATAACAAATATTTTTTTCAAATATAACTACGGGCCGGCAACGCGGACCGGGCCAGCTAATAAACTATAAATTTTATATAAAAATACGAAAATTTCCACTAAACGGGTCACGATGACCGTTACAATAATGCCGATAGCCAAGATATCGAATATAGCTAAATATATGCAATTGCATATATCAATGAAGGGGACGTTAGTTAGACCACTTATAGCTCAAGAACGGCTAGACAGATGTTGACAATTCTCATCAGTCCAGTTTTTTTTCAGAATTGCTTTTTACAGAAAGTATAAGATCGCATAAAAAATGCTAATAAAAATGTGAATGTTTTGTGATATATTTTTATACCCTACACCACAAGGTGGTCTGGGTATTATGTCTTTGTGCATTTGTTTGTAACAGGCAAAAGGAAACGAGATAGACCCATAGTTCCTTTTGATGATCTGCATAGAATCACATTCTGAGTCGTTTTATGCATGTCCGTCCGTCCGTCTGTCCGTCTGTCCATGTATTTTTGTAAACAAAGTACAGTTCGCATTTATTGCCCTATCCAGATGAAATTTTGCACAAATCATTTGTTTGGCCCCAGGACGAACCCTATTGAAATTGGAGATAATCGGATAATAATTTAGATATAGCTCCCATATATATCTTCGTCCGATTTGCCTTTTATTGTGCACCAAACGTGTAATATCAGTCCGAATAGTATGGAATTTTGCACATACAAATTTAATCGAAATCGGTTTAGATATAGCTATTGCTCCCTTATATATTGTTCATCCGATTTGTTATTTTTGTCCTCCGCAGCTGTATTATGCACTCTGTAACAACAATATTTGGGGAAATATAGCAAATACAGCTCAGAAATACATTTGCTAAATTTTATCGAGATCGATTCAGATTGAATTCTCCCATAAAAACTTTTAATTGTTATACGGAGCTCTACTAAATTAGCAAAGTGGTGTAGGGTATCAAAAGTCGGCCCGCCCGATTTTACGACTTTCTTTACTTTACTGGTAAACTATACATTTTATGTAAAAATACGAAAATTTCCACTAAACGGGTCACGATGACCGTTACAATAATGCCGATAGCCAAGATATCGAATATAGCTAAATATATGCAATTGCATATATCAATGAAGGGGACGTTAGTTAGACCACTTATAACTCAAGAACGGCTAGACAGATGTTGACAATTCTCATCAGTCCAGTTTTTTTTTCAGAATTGTTTTTTACAGAAAGTATAAGATCACATAAAAAAATGCTAATAAAAATGTGAATATTTTGTGATATATTTTTTTACATTGTAAAAATTCCGAATGTAAGATGTTACAGTTATACGGGACTATATAAGAACGTGTACCTCTAGACCCAATTATTTGAAAGCGATACAAGGGTGCTTATAACTTTTTGAAAAATTTAACTAAATTAATCAAAATACCGCATAGTGGGAGGTACCGTTATAGGGGCTTATATGAAGACGCGGACTTATATATGCGATTTTCTGTCAGCAGAGGTAGTATCCACTATGAACTATAAACACCAAATTTAATACAATCCAAGTGGAAAATGTGACACAATTCAACAAAGTACCGAATATCGGAGGGTACAGTTTGCATGAGGACTATACCTAAACTTGGATTCAACAAAATACCGAATATCGGAGGGTACAGTTTGTATGAGGACTATAGATGTGTCAAAAATATGACTATATGGCTGGTAGTAAAGGTTCATTCCAAAAAAATTTCTGTCTTAAAATATATCTCAGCAAGATTTTATCAATCTACCAATCAATCGAACAATTTTTCCAGGACCATCAGATTAATGATCTACAAATTGTCAAGAAAAAATGATCCGTCGGTTCCATTGGACCTTACTTTATCCAAAATGATTGATTTGAACGATTTTCCTAAATGAATGCTTTACGCTGTCTAGAGGGGATTAATAATTTTCATGATCGGAATTGGATGATATTGATCTGAACAACAACAGAACCACTTAGCGTTTTAATTTTTTTTTTTAATGATATGGCTTTGGTGGCCATTCGGCTAATACAAATCTATTGTTCTCATAAATGGCATTTGATCATTTAAAATATTTCAATGCATTACAAGGTGAATAAAGCTACAAATATACCCACCATTCCATTGTAGGGTATACCATCCACTTCATAGTAGATAAAAACTTCCATAAAATAAAAATTAGATAGCAGATTGATCGCATAAACACACAAACAATAATCGTCTTTTTAATTAGTTGTTGATGTATTCTTTATGATCATCACAAATCAAATACTGATAAACATTTAGTGATAAAATAATAAACAATAATACCCTTATTTTGCTCACTTTCTACTTTTTTATATTTAAGATTTTTTCACTTTCACTACCCAACAAAAAAATCCGTCTTTGTTCGCTCGAAAACGTTGATCGATTCAAACATACATTTCAAAATCTTCTTTTCTCGACACAAAATGACGAAAGGCCACGAAATAAAATTTTATAAAAAAGAAATAAATATAAGGCAAGTGATTGAAGACCAGGCCCTGCAAGACAACGATGATGCGTTGTATGTCTGTGACATAAATGATTTTCGCAGGAAATATGAAATATGGGATCAACTAATGCCTGGAATTAAACCTCATTATGGTAAGAGAATTGTATTTTCGAAATTTCCTGAAGTGAATAGCATCAGCTGTATTTTCCAGCTGTCAAATGTAATGATGATATCATGGTTATTAAAACCCTGGCTAAATTGGGCGCCAATTTTGATTGCGCTTCGATGGGTGAAATAAAACTGGTACTGGATGCAAATGTTGAACCCGAACGCATCATATTTGCCATGCCTTGTAAACCTTTGACGCATTTAGCCTACGCAAAGGATAATGGAGTTATAACCAGTACAGTTGATTCTGAATTTGAAATTTTAAAGATGCATCGTCATTTTCCCGAATCAAAGTGGGTGATGTTTTGATTACAGACAAATTGTGTTTTTTTTTTTTTTTTTTTTTTGAGAATAATTTATTTTGCACTTTTTTTCGATAGGCTGGTAATACGAATACGTTGTGACGCTACCGATGTGAAATTGTCGTTTGGTGAAAAATTCGGCTGCAATGCTAAAACCGAGGCTCCTGCCATAATGTTATTGGCCAAGGAATTGAAATTGAATGTAAGTGATTTTATAACTAAATAAATCAGGTGAAAACGAACGAAAATTGTAAGAAGTTATGTGTATGGCCAGAAAAGAAGCCTATTGTTTTTTAAGATAATCGGAAAATATTTCCTGATATTGCAGTTCCTCTACAAAACACATTCAATATCATATATCAAAGAAGGGGATGCTACTTACACCGCTCATAATTTAAGAATGACTGGACGGATTTTGACAATTCTCTCCAATCCAGAATGACATTTTGACAGAAAAGAATAAACTCTATTAGCATCTGCATAAAAAAATGCAAATAAAAACCAGTAAAGAAAGTCTTAAAGTCGGGCGGGGCCGACTTTATGGTACCCTATACCACTTTGCTAATTTAGTAGAGCTCCGCATATCAATTAAAAGTTTTTATGGGAGAATTCAATCATACACGCTGTGATTATAATTATAATTTAAAGGACTAAATATGCCGAAGCATTTGTATCTTTTAATTTCGGACTTGTATTGCCCATTTGGTGCACAATTAATTTGAAATCGGATAAAAATATATATGGGAGCTATATCCAAATCAGAACCGATCTCGATAAAATTTGGCAAAGATATTTCTGAGCTGTATTTGACATATTTCCCTGAATATCGTTGTTACGGAGTGGATATTACGGCTGTGGGTAACAAATATGACAAATCGGATGAACAGTATATATGGGAGCTATAGCTATATCTGAACCGATCCAAATTTGACATACTAGCTTCTAGGCTCAATTCGGCCGTAAGTGCCAAATTTCATCCCATTTTGGCAAATATTAGACGTTTGGTGCACAATAAAAAGTAAATCGGACGAAGTTATATATGGGAGCTATATCCAAATCTGAACCGATCTCGATAAAATTTAGCAAATGCATTTCTGAGCTGTATTTGATATATTTCCCCAAATATTGTTGTTATAGAGTGCATATTACGGCTGCGGAGGACAAAAATAACAAATCGAATGAACAATATATATGGCAGCTATAGCTATATCTGAACCGATAATCTGATCGTGCGTGCAAAATTCCATATTATTCGGACTTATATTACACGTTTGGTGCACAATAAAATGCAAATCGCACAACTCAATTGTTTGGCCCAAGGACGAACCCTATTGAAATTGGAGATAATCGGTCAAAATATTAGATATAGCTCCCATATATATCTTCGTTCGATTTGCCTTTTATTGTGCACCAAACGTCTAATATTTGCCCAAATGGAATGGAATTTGGCACTTACGACCGAATTGAGTCTAGAAGCTAGTATGTCAAATTTTGTGAAGATCGGTTCAGATATAGCTATAGCTCCCATATATATTGTTCATCGGATTTGTTATATTTATTACCCACAGCCGTAATATGCACTCCGAAACAACGATATTCAGGAAAATATATCAAATACAGCTCACAAATATCTTTGCCAAATTTTATCGAGATCGGTTCTGATTTGGATATAGCTCCCATATATATCTTTATCTAATTCAAATTAATGGGCAATACAAGTCCGAATTTAAAAGATTCAAATGCTTCGGCATATTTAGTCTTTTGAACTTTAAATTATAATTATAATCATAGCATGTATGATTGAATTCTCTCTTAAAAACTTTTAATTGTTATGCGGAGCTCTACTAAATTAGCAAAATGGTGTAGGGTATCATAAAGTCGGCCCAGCCTGACTTTAAGACTTTCTTTACTGGTTTTTCATTGCTTATGCTCGCGAGAGATTGTAAATGCTTGTGCACTCTGCAACTTTATCGCTCGCGAGAATTAAGAAACAATCGAATTTTCGCCGTAAATAGTTGTGAGAAAGAGCGTATTACAATCGTTATCCTCACCCTATAGTATGAAGGGTATATTAAGTTTGTCATTTCGTTTGTAACACCTCGAAATATACATTTAGACCCCATAAAGTAAATATATTCTTGATCAGCATTAAATTCTATGTCGATTTAGCGATGTCCGTCCGTCAGTCTGTCCGTCTATCCTTTTGTCCGTTCGTAATGGATACTACAGGCTATGATAGAACATTTTCTGTGCAGGTCCACCAACTTCGTATAGCCCCCATATAACGATAACTCCCTATATTCGTTATTTTGGCGATTTTAGGTACAATACTCACCGGAATTGTTTCAAATGTGGTATTTGAAGTTCGTAATGGATACTACAGCCTGTGACAGAATATTGTCCATGAAGGTCCAGGTCTTTGTATAGCTTCGATATAACGGTGTCTTCCTATATTCGGTCTTTTGATGATTTTGGCGCCATTATTCACCGGAATTGTTTCAAATGTGTTATTTGAAGTTCGAAATGGATACTACAGCCTATGACAGAAAATTGTCTGTGCAGGTCCACGTCTTCGTGTAGCCCCCAATATTCGGTATTTTGATGATTTTTGCGTCATTATTCACCGGAGTAATTTCAAATTTGGCATTTGAAGTTCGTAATGGATACAAGAGCCTGTGACAGAAAATTGTCTATGAAGGTCCAGGTCTTCGTATAGCTCCGATATAACGGTACCTCCCTATGTACGGGAAATTTGATGATTTTAGCTACATTATTCACCGTTTATTTCAAGTTTCGAATTTGAATATGGTAATGGCTTATGACAAACAAAGCCCATTTAGGTCACGTCGAATAGATCGAAATATAATGGCTATATTCTGTATTTTTAAGATTTTAACAGAATTTTTAACGGATTTAATTTTTTGAAAATTTCCAAATTCATTCTAAATGGTGAAGGGTATTCAAAGTTCGGCGTACGGAACTCTATCCTTTCCCGTGGAGCGATTCATGTTAGAGAGTAAGAGTTATTGACAAAAATCTTTAACAATAAAATTCTAATAAATTCGGTAATTAACGACGTTTATTGGTTAGTGACCAAAATAAAGTAGACAATAAGTCCTATCGATAGCACCAGTGCTGTCAACTTTGATTTAAACTTTCAATTCATCATTTTACGTTTGCGACGAAATCATAGTCCTGATATACAAACCATAACGGTACTTAATCCTAAATTTCGCTTACTTCATCTATACTTTAAAATGACAATGACAAATCGTTAAACTGCAGCTGATCTACTTAACCTATTGACAGCTGATCTAAGTAGGGTAGTTCAGATTCATTCAGCAAATTTTAAAATGACATAATTTTTTATAACCTACGACACACTTCAATAGCTACCATCTTTTTTAGGTAATTGGTATTAGCTTCCATGTGGGTACCGGTTGCAATGAGCTGCCAGCCTACGATCGAGCCATAACTGAAGCAAAACAACTTTTCGATTTTGGAACGAAACATGGCTTCAACATGACTCTCTTGGATATTGGTGGTGGATTTCCGGGCAGTGATTATAACAAGTTCAAAGAGGTTTGTAATTATCCAAGTTTTTTTCTACTTTTAGCGAAATTTTTAAATCTAACTCTACAGATGTCTGAGATCATTAAATGCTCCATTAAGCGTAACTTTCCTGAGAAAAACATAAACGTAATTGCTGAGCCCGGCAGGTATTTTGTCGAATCCGCTTATATGTTGATTTGTAAAATCCATTCCAAGCGTGAGACAAAATTGCCAGATGGAAGTGTAACGAAACATTACTACATAAACGATGGAGTTTTTGTGTCATTTGCAAATGTTGTCGTGGAACATTATGATGTACTGGTGCGACATTTGTTGGTAAGTAGCATGGTAGAAGAATACAGGTGGTCGCATCGACACAGCTGCTGGGACAATGAACTGTCAAACCGATTTTGATATTGAAAATCGTGAATGAAAAATTATTGAAATTTGTAAAAAATTTGAAAAATACATATCATTACAGCCTCCGATTTGCGTCGTATAAGGAAACATATAAAAATCGATTTATTTTTGACAAATTTTGACATGTCAATGTTCCCAAGCGTTGATGCATCTACCTATATTCTTCTACCATGGTAAGAAGGGGATTGTGTTTCCACTCTAGTAAATGTTACAAAAATCGACTGTTGCAATTTGTTTCATTAATGTGGGTCCAAATTCTTGCATTCGTTTCGATCGAGATGAAATTATTTATGTGCATTTTAGATTGATGAAAATATCTTTAGCATAACATTCAATCATAACAAAATACATATTCTGTCGATTTTTTCCAAAAAAATTTGGCTCCATAATTGTAGAAGTGAAGTCTCAGGCTTTTGCGTGAACTTAAGGTTGATTCTTTATCAACCAACATACATATGTAATATATATTTCAGGATGATTTATTGCCCAAATTCAAAACGACAATATGGGGTCCCACCTGTGATGCCTACGATAAGGTAAGTGTCTATAAATATTATATACTACAATATAACCTATTATAAATAACCATTTCACCCTAAATTATAGGTCGGTGAAAACCTGGAGCTTCCTAACATGGAGTGTGGAGATTTCTTGATTTTTCCTAATATGGGTGCCTACAGCATACCACTAGCTACACGTTTTAATGGCTGGGGTCTATCTAATATCTTATACTTAGATAAAGCTACAACTGATGGTGGCAGGGAAAATAAAATAAGATGAATACATATTTGGGGACTTTTTATATAAAAAACTCAAGTTTTTTTATATTATTTTAAATCTATGTATATAAAAGAATGTTGTGTTAGTTACTACGCTTTTAACTCAAGAACCGCTGGTCTGATTTTAACGATGCAGAAAAAATGGATATTGCCCCTTGGCAGAAAAACATAAAATAAAAAAAAAAAAAAAAAAAATCGCGTAAAAATGTGAAATTTGAAAATTTCCATTTTGACTTTTGAAATGTACAGTCGTAATGTTTTATATTGCATGATCTTTTGACTTACTATTTTCGAATGTACATTTGTAGTGTTTTTATACCCTACACCACAAGGTGGTCAGGGTATTATGTCTTTGTGCATTTGTTCCTTTTGATGATCTGCATAGAATCACATTCTGAGTCGATTTATGCATGTCCGTCCGTCCGTCTGTCCATGTATTCTTGTAAACAAGGTACAGTTCGCATTTATTGCCATATCCAGATGAAATTTTGCACAAATCATTTGTTTGGCCCAAGGACGAACCATATTGAAATTGGAGATAATCGGTCAAAATTTAGATATATCTTCGTCTGAGTTGCCTTTTATTGTGCACCAAACGTGTAATATCAGTCCGAATAGTATGGAATTTTGCACATACAACCAAATTAGGCCTGAAAATAAGTATGCCAAATTTGATCGAAATCGGTTCATATATAGCTATAGCTCCCATATATATTGTTAATCCGATTTGTTATTTTTGTCCTCCGCAGCCGTAATATGCACTCTGTAACAACAATATTTGGGGAAATATATCAAATAAAGCTCAGAAATACATTTGCTAAATTTTATCGAGATCGGTTAAGATTTGGATATAGCTCCCACATATAACTTCGTCCGATTTACCTTTGATTGTGCACCAAACGTCTAATATTTGCCCAAATGGGATGAAATTTGGCACTTACGACCGAATTGAGTCTAGAAGCTAGTATGTCAAATTTGGTGAAGATCGGTTCAGATATAGCTATTGCTCCCATATATACTGTTCATCCGATTTGTTATATTTGTTACCCACAGCCGTAATATGCACTCCGTAACAACGATATTTAGGAAAATATATCAAATACAGCTCAGAAATATCTTTGCCAAATTTTATCGAGATCGGTTCCGATTTGGATATAGCTCCCATATATATTTTTATCCGATTTCAAATTAATTGTGCACCAAATGGACAATACAATTCCGAATTTAAAAGATACAAATGCTTCTGCATATTTTGTCCTTTGAACTTTAAATTATAATTATAATCATGACGTGTATGATTGAATTCTCCCATTAAAACGTTTAATTGTTAATCGGAGCTCTACTAAATTAGCAAAGTGGTGAAGGGTATCATAAAGTCGGCCCCGCCCGACTTTAAGACTTTCTTTACTGCTTTTCTTTTTGAATTCTAATATGATGTAAATGGCTTGTGTCTACAATAGATAGAGTAACAGCTCATGACAAAGACATGTTAATTTAAAAAACCATAATTACAGAAACGAATGACAAATAAAAGTTTGAAAATCCAAAAAGTGGTTTCAAAACTCTATTTCACCGACCTTTCCAAAAATGTGCATATTTTCTTGGCGTAAGTATATTGTTATGATATCAAAACAACAGGGTTGCAGGGAATCTTGTTCTATCTTCATACTTCTATGTCTTTGTGTGTAGTATATTTAGGGTAGTACCATGGTAGAAGAATATAGGTAGATGGATCAAGGCTTGGGAACATTGTTATGTCAAAATTTTTAAAATGTTTTATCAAAAATAAGTAATTTTTAAAATGTTTTTGTATACCACGCATTTCGGTGTTTGTTATAAAACGCATTTTTGAAAAATTTTGACAAATTTCAATTATTTTTCATTCAACATTTTCAATTCCAAAATTGGTTTGACAGTTCATTGTCGATGCGACTACCTGTATTCTTCTACCATGGGTAGTACAAAGCGACGACGGACAAAACTGTTATTTACATATTATGTGTATTTATTGGGTAAATGGAACTATACGAGTAATATCATTTAAGAAGGGGAAATAAAGAACTATTTTCACCATATAAAAGAAAATTATATTAGTTACTACGATCAGAACTCAAAAACGGCTTGACGGCAAAAAATCGCGTGAAATAATGCCAATAAAAATGTGAATGAAAAATTATTTTGGCGTATTTTTTTTTTTAATTTGACATACTACAATGAAGCGTAGATTTTTTTATTTGAGTTCTGAATGAATAATATTAAAAAATGAAATGAGTGCGCAATAGGATGTTAAATGGCTATCTTTCATGTCTAAAATAGGCATCTAGCTTTCAATTCCAGGACCTACATCGTGCTTCAGCTAGAAGATGCGATCACATTTAAACAATATCCTTCCATAAATTCTTCATAAACTTTCATGATACCTTAAATCGCTTTTGCAGGTCATGATATGGATCATAACCCCCGGATAAGGGTACAACCCGATTTCAAGTATATTTTACATTTTAACCATATTTTTCATACTTTGGTAATTTGTAAAGGAACAATCCTTGCAAAAACTGAACACGGGCCTTGGTCACTTTTTTAATTTTTTAGCTCTTATTTGGGAACTTTGTTCCTAAGGGGTAGAAAACCTATTGGTATTGACCATATTCATTAATTGATTTGGCATAAAAACGTATTTGGGCTACCCTGGTGTAGAGAACCATCTTACAGATAATTTTCCACATAAGCATTTGTTTAAGTATAGTCCCCACATTAGTGTACCCCCAAGTCTGACCACATTTTGTATTCTATCTACCTCCAAGAAAGTACTGGTTGGGAACGTAGATGTGGGATGTACGTTTATATGAAATAAACTCCGAAATGTAAAACTGGGACTCACTCAGCCGGAAATTGTGGCAGCAACATGAAAGATATTACGAATATTAGAAAGTAATACGAACCGAATTATACCATGCTGAAAAATATGGACTTTATGGGGTCTCCAATGCACAATTTAAAGGACAAAAATATTAATTCCCATCTTACGGTAATGGGTGTAAAAGAGTAATTATATTTGACTATTCTGAAATCATTCTGCCCTCAATTATGAGGTGGATAAAACTAAATACCACGCAGCACGGTATTCTAAACCTTGGAAATACAAATTCCAAATTACAGCTCATTTGAATGGAAATGTTGCTAAGCTCTTTACAATACCAAAAACTGAGTTGAGTTTACACATGGGGCTATTATAGATGTCATAAAAAATAAGAATCGACAGTAGGTGAACATCTATTATGATTTTAGCCATGAATATTTATTTTTATTTAGAATTTTCTATAGATAATAAATAGGTACTTATATAAAAATTGTGCCGAATTATGAAACCGTCACACACTGCACGAATGTTGCTCTCCAGTATTTTGGCCCATTCCTGGCCAAGCGCTTGCTTGAGGTGGTCGACACTTTGTTATTTTTTAGTGCCAACCTTGCTTTCCAAAAAACTCCAGATACAATAGTCCAACGGACTGGTATCTGGTGATTTTGGTGGCCATTGGGCACTAGAAATGAAGCGAGAAACCTTATTTTGTAACCATTCTTGGGTTGCGCGCGCTGAGTGCGATGGAATCCTGTCCTGTTGGAATGTCCAAGGTCTGTGGCCAAAATTTTTGCGTACCCAAGGCTTTAATACATACTCCAGAATATTTTCGCGATAATATTCGGCATTTGTTCTGATGGCCCACGCCATCACCATGGCCAGCGCTTGAGTTCTGGTGGCCAGCCGAAGGTCCACATCTTCAGCTGACCTTTTTGGCAAGTAAACACGATCATTTTGTTTGTTTACAAACTGCTGACAACGAATGTTTTCTCATCGGAGGAAACCAAATTCAGCAGTTCACCACTTTCGGCCAAGCGAATCCACTCTTTAGCTCTTTTGAGTGTATTTTCTCTCTGTTGCTGTTTAAGTTCTTGCACTGTTTGGAATTTTAATGGTTTTACCCCGAGCTCATTTTTCAATATTTGCCGAATGGGATATTGCGATATGTTCAGCACACGAGCCATTTTTCGGTCACAGCGTCCCTTCTTTACTTTTCGAACCATTTTTGCTGATGTTGCGATTTTCTTCCGTACGTCAGGCTACGCTACCAGTATCACGGTAACGAACTATGGTACGAGACACAAAAGATTTATTCACATTTAAATGCTGGAGTGCTCTAACGATAACCACTTGTGGTTTTCCAGCCAAATATAAAGAAATCACAAAATCATTATTGAATTATTGAATATTTTAAAATGACCATAACTGCTAAGATATTGAGTTTACGGCGTTTTTACTTATTATTTGTGATCACTTTTCTAGGCATGAATTATTGAATATTTTAAAATGGCCATAACTCCTTAAATAGTGAGTTTTCTGCGCTTTTAGCTATTATTTCTGATCACTTTTCTAGAGCATGAATTATTGAATATTTTAAAATGGTAATAACTCCTTAAATATTGAGTTTCGGCGTTTTTAGCTATTATTTGTGTCCATATATTGTGTGAATATTTTAAAATGGCCATAACTCCTTAAATATTGAGTTTTCGGCGGTTTTAGCTATTATTTGTGATCATTTTTTAAAGCATGAGTAATTGTACATTTTAAAATGGCCATAATTCCTTAAATATTGAGTTTTCGGCTTTTTTAGTTTTTCGTGATTTTTTCTAGGCTTGAATTATTGATACTTTCTATACCCTCAGCCATTTGGCTAGAGAGGGTATATATAATTTGAAGACATTTGGAGTCCATCTAGCTATATCCGCCCGTCCGTCTGTTTGTCTGACTGGCTGTTGCGCACAGTAAATCTCGAAGGGAGTATCCGATTTGGTTCAGACTTGGTGCATCGTAATATTTTTATCAAACTTAGATCGAGTTAGGTGATGGGCAATATCTATCCAGTCGTTCCGGTACCTCCGCAACAAAAGATGGAAATCATCAAAAATTAAATATTTTACTGAACTTTTGTTGTTGCAAAATGGTCTGGCTTTATCCCTTTATTGTTGTTTTTATAAAAACAACGTTTGTTTATTAGTGGAGAACGATGGTAATGTTTACCAGGGGGTAAGGCAGGGAATACCTAGGTTTCGGAAAGAGCCACCAATCCTCATCAGTTCCCTTGTTTTTGTCTGGGATATTCTCCCCAGAAGTTATTTTAAAAATAACTTCTATGACAAAAAACATTTTTTTACCCAAGTGACGAGATCGTAAGCTCAATAGAAGAGGAACCAAAGAATTATATAAAACTAAAATTCTTTTAGAAAGTCTTCTAAATCTTACAAACGCACTTATAAACATTTACATCTTTCTCCACTTGTTATGCTTTCGTTCAGCCTGAACGAAGTAGCATAACCATGTAAGTTGGTTTTGTCTGTTACAACAAAAACCCCTTCGTCGACCGTGCCTTGTCTATTAATAGAACAGTGTGGCTTGTTTGTTCGGGATACCGTAGTATTTTGTTTGTTTTGAAAGGGAAAGGATAATCCGATTTTGCTCCAACTTTGCAAATCCTAATATTTCCATTAATGCTTCGTAATATTTCCATCAATGCTTCGGTGTGAAAATGAACAATATCGGCTAACTCCATCAATTATTAAATCAGATTCAATTTACGTGTCAATGTTTGCATCAAGACAAGATCTGTTATAAAGATAGTAGAGATCGGACCATTTCTTCTGGCACCTCCCCCACATAGAGTTGAGGACTATGAAAAACAAAAAGCTGAAAGAAGGCGAAATAAAAATCAAACTCTCTGCAAATTTCACACATACAAACATTTTTGCTAACACAAGATCTGTAGTGAAGATGCTTTATATCTGCGAACCCCTTATAGTACCTCACCAACAAAGAGTCACAATTTCCAATACTTTTATCTGTCATATATTGCGAAACAAGTCAGCTTTTTTTACACCTTGCTATATCTAAATATATGACTCTCAACCCGAAACCTGAGAGGGATATGGAATTTCTGATTTTCCATAATTTGGATAAAAATGTTCGATTTTCTTATAATTTTGGTCATACCAATATTTTTATCTGTATTCGGTGAGGCATGAAAATGAAATACTTCGGTCGACTATATCTGGTACTTCGCGCAAATTTTACCATTTTCTAAAAATTATCACATTTTTCATGTAAAGTGAATGAATTTACCAATATGGTCCAAACCTGGCACGTCGCAATATTTATATCATATTTATTCATGTCCGATACCAAATTGACAATATTGGCCCATTCTTTCAAAACCCACTCCATAGAGGGTCAAGAGTTTGAAGAATCGTAACAGAAGTCAAAATATTGTTAAATAACCGAACATTGGCTGAGGGTATATATCTGTTGGCAAAGCCCACCGATACTTTTTTACTTGTTTGTGATCACTTTTCTAGGCTTGAATTGTTCAATACCCTCAGCCATTTAGCTAGAAAGGGTATATATCATTTGATACGGCCAAAACGTACCTCATCGAGATAACGATTTTAGACCCTTGGTCTCTTTAGACCAAGTTCGTTTCAGTACATTTGGAGTCGATCTAGCTACGATAACTCTCGAAGGGAGTTTCCGATTTGGTCCAAACTTGGTACAGCGTTATATTATTATCAAATTTTGATCGAGTTCGGAGATGGGGAATATCGACCTCCGCCACAAAAGATCGACATTTTCAAATATCGGATGTCTGACCTTTTAGTTGTCCAGCCCTTTTATCTGAAAAACTGAGTTTTTTAGATGTTACATTCTCTGAGTACATGAGCTGTATGATCTTCAACAGCAGATTAACAGAACTTTTCCAGGCGAATCAGTTCCCACCATTTTTTTTCTGTCCGTCACATCCACGTCAAAGCAAGTTGTATTTTTTTCCTTTCTCACAATGTGGTGTAATGTAATTTCTAAAAAAAAAAAAATATTGAATTAAATAACCCCCATATTTAACACTATAATTAAGTCACAGAAAAATGTGAATTTCTAATAAAAACTCCGAATATTTAAATTTTTATCAATATTTATATATTACCATTGCGGAACTGATAAATATTTATTATGCAATTTGATAATGACAAATCATCCCATAGATAAATATAAATAGGGTCGTTTTCGATTTAAGTGAAGTATAGCTTCAGTGAACTTAACACACACAGCACTTAGTTGCGAGTTCCAATAACCCAAATAAATTATTAATTTAAAATTAGAACGTTGTTTAGAAAAGAACAAATCCAATTGAAATTAATAGTGTTTAAAATTGCAAAACAGAGTGTGAATCTACGTTATATATATTTGGCAGTAAGTGTAATAATTCGATTATTATTTTAATGAACGGCGTAAAATGACACTGTAAAAATAAAAATAACCCAATTCAGCAAAAATATTATTTTTAATTGACGCGAACTCAATTTGAAGTTAAATCTGTAAAAGCAGATGTACAAAAATCCTTTGAAGCATCAATCATTTGCATTTATTATATTTGGTGATTTTTATACATCTTATGTACGAAAATGATCTGAAAAAATAAAGCATGTAAAGAAATCACACAACTAAAATTGACTCTGCTCATCGATATCGGGTCGATCAATTAACAAAATAGTAATTCATCTAATTTATTATACCTCCACTATAGTATGGAGGATATATTAAGTTTTTCATTCCGCTTGTAACGCCAAGAAGTATGCATTTTAGACCCCACAAAGTATATATATGTCGATTTAGCGATATCCGTATGTCTGCCCGTCTGTGAAAATCACTCTAGCTTCCGAACGAAATTAAGTAGGTTTAGACTTTTAGAATTTTACTTTAGTGTGTGTTATGTCTGCAGGACTTTTGGTATTAAAAATGGGCCATGTAGGACCACGTTTTGGTATAGCCACCATAAAATGGTACCTCCATATTTTTCGGTATATTGATGATTTAAGCGACATTATTCACCGAAAATGTTTCAAATTTGGTATTTAAAGTTCGTAATAGAAACTACATCCTATGATTGAAAATTACCCGTGCAGGTCCACGCTTTCGTATAACCCTCATATAACGGTACCTTCCGATATTCGGTATTTTCTTAATATTAACGAAATTATTTACCAGAATTATTTAAAATTTCGTATTTGAAGTTCGTAATAGGTACTACAGCCTATGACAAAAATGTTAGCATCTTCTTCGTATAGCCCCCAAATAACGCTACCTCCTTGTTTTCAGTATTTTGATGATTTGAGCGACATTATTCACCGGAATTGTTTGAAATTTGGTCTTTGAAATTCATAATAGATACTACAGCGTTGCCCATATTCGACGGATCCATATGCCTACCCCATAACTTTTGACAGAGATGTGACATCGCTTAATGACATACCGCGTTTGAAGCGTCAGTCAAAGCAGATTTTTACCATGAACCAATACACCAATACAATAGTTGAAATTTACATTCAACAGAAGAAGTCAATTGTGAAAACTCAACGTGCTTTTAAAACATTAAAAAATGTGAGAAGTGCGCCTTCTAAGAACACCATTAAGCGTTTATAGGAAAAATTTTCGACTGGTAAGGCTCTTTCTAATCCGAAGGGGCCATATAAAAGTCGACCAAGGCGATCGGCCGAGAATATCGCTGACGTACGAGCCAGTGTTGAGAGGTCCCCAAGAACATCCCAAAAACGCCGTTCTCAGCAGTTGCGCATGGCTCGGTCCACTTTACAACGGATTATTCACATTGATTTGCATTTGTTGCCGTACAAAATTCAATTGACGCAAAGAATGTTGCCTGCGGACAAGCCTTGTAGATTGGAATGGGCACAAAGAGTCATCGAAATGGCCGTCCGTCCGTCGAATATGGGCAACCCTGTACAGCATATGACGGAAAATTTTTCCTGCAGGTCCACGTTTTGGTATAACGGTATATCCCGATATTCGATATTTTCATGATTTTAACGACATTATTTACCGAAATTATTTCAAATTTGGTATTTGAAGCTCGTAATAGATTCTACAGCCTATGACAGAAAATTTATGATTTTAGCGACAGTAATCACCGGAATTGTTTCAAATTTGTTTTTTGAAGTTCGTAATGAATACTACAGCCTATGACAGAAAATTGTCTGTGTAGGTCCACGTCTTCGTATTGCCCCCATATAATGAATTTTTTTAATTTTATAATTTTAGTTACATTATTCACCGAATCTCGCATTTGAATATTGTAATGGCTTATGACAAAAGTTATCTATGCAGGTCCACGTCGTCGTATAGACACTAATATAACGAATACATTCGGTATTTTTAAGATTTTATAAGAATTTTATTTTTTGAAAATTGCCAAATTCGTTTGAAATGGTGGTGGGCACGTAAAGTTCGGCCCGGCCGAACTTACAGCTTTTTTACTTGTATTTTACTTATATAATTCTTTAAAATTCGCCAGAAACTCAATAACAACAAAAAATGATAAAAGGCAACCGAATTGAATTCTATAACAATAAAATCAACATTCCAAAAGTGATTGAAGAGCAAGGCTTGCAAGACACCGATGAGGCATTGTTTGTGTGCGACCTAAATGATCTTCGCAGGAAATATGAGCTATGGAATCAGCTGATGCCACGAGTTAAGCCCTATTATGGTAAGCAATGCAATTATTACACATCTCCATGTCATATCCAACTTAATCTCTTCCCCTTAGCTGTAAAGTGTAATGATGATCCGGTGGTTCTCAAAACCTTAGCTGATTTGGGCGCCAATTTCGATTGTGCCTCAATGGGTGAAATAAAATTGGTTCTGGCTGAGAATGTTGATCCCGAACGCATTATATTTGCCCAGCCGTGTAAGCCATTGACACATGTGGCCTATGCCAAGGCGAAGGGTGTTATGACCTCTATCGTTGATTCAGAATATGAAATACTGAAGTTACATCAGCATTTTCCGGAATCCAAGTAGGTGTTCGATTCCTTGACTCTTTTTTATTTTTTTATTTTTCGAAAATCATATTTTTTGCATTTGTCCTACAGTTTGGTAATACGCATTCGTTGCGATGCCACCGATGTCAAATTGTCTTTTGGTGAAAAATTTGGTTGCAATGTCAAGACAGAGGCTCCGGCTTTAATGTTACTAGCCAAGGAATTAAATTTAAAGGTGAGTACTGGCCAAATTCTGAGTTTGTGAAACGAACTGTAGCACTGAGTTGGTAAGTACCGTAACCTTTGTAAACGAACTAGTAGTACATTTACATTTTTGCGTATTCAGTAAGCCCTGTGGATTTAAATGGTCAATCGTCGTTATATATATTTCAAATAAATACTCATCGAATTGGGTAATCCACCAAAAGGCTCAAATGTAAACATACTATAAGGCTTTAAAAAAACAAGCCATTTAGATTGTCAATTAATTTGATAAAGGCTAATATACAGGGTGAGATAAAAAAACTGCAATAAAGACAAACGCCATAGTTTTCACATTTTTATACCCTACAACACTATGTGTTGGGGGTATTATAAGTTTGATTGGCCCAAAAATTATGTAACACCTCGAAATATTGGTTTCCCACATAGGAAAGTATATATGGATCTTCCTATCTCGCCGAGCTGAGTCGATCTAGCTATGTATGTCCGTCCGCTCATCTGTCCGTCTGTCCATATTAATTTGTAATCACTCTACAAGTCGCAGTAATGGCGCGATCTACACCAAATTTAGAATGTTGGTGGGGCTAGGGTCAGAATAGAACCATATTTCTTTTGGAGATGATCCCATAATATTTAGGGTTTGAAATGGACCAAAAACTGAAAAAATTCCTGATTTCGCAGTTGTTCTACAGGTCGCAATTATAGACCAATGAAAGCGGAAGTTAGCATGCGGCTAGAGCTTAGGGCTCATCGGGTAATATTTAGTGGGTGAAATAGGCCACAACATTTGTTTTAAAAAAAGTCAAATTTTACATTAAACCGCGAATATTTTTAATCCCGGCTAAATCACAAATAGACGAACAAGTCAATTCTGACCGTTACGAAGATGCCGATAGTAAATATATCGGTTATATATAGCGAAATATATACAATGTGTATATACAAAGGAAGGGGATGTCAGTCATATTTTTATCGCATGCGATTTTTTCTATTTGTTTCTATTTGACTTATAATATTTTGTAATATTTTTTCACCTTACAACACAGGTTGGGGATATTATATAAGTATTGCAAATATTGTCCGATCCTCACGAAAATTTTCACAAGGGTAGGGTTGGGCTCAGAAGGGCTAGGCCTATTGTTTTCAAAGATCTCAGCAATATATTAGGGGTTGAAATGGACCAACAACTAAAAATTTTCCTGACTTTGCAGCCGTTATAAAGGCCACAAATAGAAACCAAAGGACATGAAATCTCACAAAAAGTTAGAGTTTAGGACAGCGGGTACAATGGACCACTAATTTTGTGTGAAAAAATACCAGCATTACTTACAGGCGATATCCGAAATACACAAAAAGCGAACTTCTGGCTTTTTTATGCTGAATTCGTTGACGAATATAGCCAAATATCGTAGACAAGCAAATCATATAGATGAGTCTAAATTTGGAGGTACGGAGAGCCTTCTTGCTTTTGGAGATGATTGCAAAATATTCAGGGGTTCAAATTAACCAAAAACAGAAATGTTTTTCCGAGCACACAATTGAAGCCAATCGACACGCCAGTTAGGGACATGGAAGAATTCTACCATTTTGGATGACCATTGGATTATTTTTAGCTGTAAAATCGACTACAACACTATAGGCGGCCCCGCACGACTATAGTCATTGCTTACTTGTTTTCAAATTTTATTGAATGAAAGCAAAAATTGTCGAAAATAGCATAAAATTTTAAATAAGTTTAGATTTGTTTGAATTGGTCACCTTTGGAACGAATTATGGCCACATTTAAATGCTAACGATAGCCACTTGTGGTTTTCAAGCTAAACATAAAGAAATCACACTATCATGCTTGAATTCCATCACGAATAACTTTTTTTCTGGAAAAATCTCACCAAAATGCTTTTGTGCCCTTGTAAACAATATAATGAGCTGTCACTGGAATAATTTTAATAGCTGTCGGACGAGTGGCTTAGAAATGACAGCAGTCTGAAATTGGTTGCAGTTTTTCATCTCATCCTGTAGTCATGAGTATTTTAAGTAATTTACTTCTTCTTATTTTGGTAGGTAATTGGTATTAGTTTCCATGTGGGTACCGGTTGCAATGAGCTGCCAGCATATGATCGGGCAATAACTGAATCGAAAATACTTTTTGATTTTGGTACGAAACTTGGATTCAATATGACCCTCTTGGATATTGGTGGGGGATTTCCGGGCAGTGATAATGTGACATTCAAAAAGGTTTGAAGAACTGTCGAAGAAGGGGGGTTATTTTGCTAATTTATTTCATATGCAATATTTTTCCTTAGATCTCTAATATTGTGTGCCGTTCTTTGGAACGCAATTTCCCAGAGGACAATGTGAACATCATTGCGGAGCCTGGAAGATATTTTGTGGAGTCGGCTTACACTTTGATTTGTAAGGTGCATTCGAAGCGTGAGGCGAAATCTTGCGATGGTGGCATAATCAAGCATTATTATTTGAATGATGGGGTCTATGTGTCATTCAACAATGTCGTGACGGAAAATTATAAAGTTGTCGTGCAACATTTGTTGGTAAGTAAACTGGATTTAATTTACTCGGGTTCTATTTCTTTGCGAATCTAATGTACATATCATATTATTGTCCATTTGGACTAGTCATTTAAAATCGACTCTATTTCAAAATCCAACTTCCTAATCCCAATTGTTTGGAGAAGTTTAAAATGATATAAAATGTTCGTGTGTTGATCATTGTTTACGTATACATCCATGTTTCTTATACCCTACACCACATAGTGGTAAGGGTATTATGTCTTTGTGCAGTTGTTTGTAACATGGAGAAGGAAGCGATATAGACCCATAGTTACTTTTGAGGATTTTCATAGAATCACTTTCTGAGTCGATTTATGCATGTCAGTCCGCCTGTCTGTCCGTCAATATATTCTTGTGAACAAAATGCAGGTCGCATTTATTAGCCGATTGAGATGAAATTTTGCATACAATATTTGTTTGGTCCAAGGACGAATCCTATTTAAATTAGTGACAATCGGATCAGATTTAGATATAGCTCCCATATTTCGGGTTAATTGTGCACCAAATGGACAATATCAGTCCAAATGACCTGAATTTTGGCATATTCGACCGAATTCAGTCTAGAAGCAAGAACATTGAAATCGGAGAAAATCGGTTCAGAAATATGTTTTCGACAACAATGATTTTAGGTACCTGATATCTTATAGAGCTCAGAAATAACTCTTCGTAATTTTATCAAGATCGGTTTAGGTTTGGATGTAGCTCCAATATACATATACTTAACCGATTTCGGGTTAATTGTGCACCAAATAGCCAATATCAGTCCAAATGAACTGAATTTTGGTATGTCCGACCGAATTAACTCTAGAAGTAAGTACATTAAATTTAGTGAAAATCGGTTCAGATATAGCTATAGCTCCCATGTGGCCAATATTTTGTACATACGGCCGAATGTCTAGAAGCAATTACATCGAATTTGGAGAAAATCGGTTCAGATATAGCTATAGCTCCCATATATATGTTTCATCCGATTTGTTGTTTAACTTCCTCAAATTTGTAATATGCTTTCGACAACAATGATATTTGGTACCAGATATCTTATAGAGCTCGGAAATACCTTTGCCAAATTCTACCGAGAACGATCAACAGTACGTTTATATATAAATGGGTAAACCCACTGAATTTGGATTTTAGCCCATTCCCGACGATGCGCTTGCTTAAGATGATCGACACATTTGTATTTTTTTAGTGCCAACCTTGCTTTCCAAAATACTCCAGACGCTATAGTCCAACGGATTGGTATCCGGTGATTTTGGTGGCCATTGAGCGCTGGAAATGAAGCGAGGAACCTCATTTTGTGACCATTCTTGGGTGGCGGTTGAGTTCTGGTGGCCAACCAAAGGTGCACATTTTCAGCTGACCTCTTTGGCAAGTAAACACGATCATTTAGTTTGTTTACAAACTGCTGGACAATGAATGTTTTCTCATCGGAGAAAACCACATGAGGCAGTTCACCACTTTCGGCCAAACGAAGCAACTCTATGGCTCTTTTGAGTCTATTTCTTTCTGTTGCGGTGTAAGTTCTTCCACTTTTTGGAATTTCAATGGCTTTATCCCGAGCTCATTTTTCAATATTTACCGAATGGTTGCGATATGTTCAGCTCATGAGTCATTTTTCGGCCACTGCTACGCGAGTTTCGATCAAGTCGCTTCTTTACTTTCCGAACCATCCCTGCTGATATTGCTGATTTCTTCCGTCAACTTCCTTGACGTCGGGCTACGCTAATAGTAGCACGGTAACGAGTGATGGTACAAGACACAAAAGATTTATTCACATTTAAGTGGTGGAGTGCTCTAGCGATAGCCACTTGTGGTTCTCCAGCCAAACATAGCATAGCACACTATCGCACTTGAAATCCATCACATATAGCTTTTTTCTGGAAAATTCTCAACAAAATGCTTTTGTTCGCTTGTAAACAATCTAATGAGCTGTCACTGGAATAATTTTAACAGCTGTCGGACGAGTGGCTTAGAAACTTCAATTTCTGGGTTGCAGTATTTTCATCTCACCCTGTTGTTCAGTTTAAAATTGTGGGCGACGCATAAAAATATGCCATAAAATATTATGTTACCAAGTCACTTTACATATGATTCGAACATGATGTGAAAACTGGCTTTAAGATATAAAATATTTAAGATATTCTATAAAAATATAATTTTCCAAAAGTTATATAGGGAGGGAACTTTCTAAAAGTATATAGAATGCATTCGACAATATATGCGTGAAATATCTTACACCTGCACTCTAAGATCCTATCTCCTATCTATTGAAGAGTGGCATGAATTACAATTTCTCCAATACTTTTTATCAATACAAAACTGAACATCTTTTCAGGATAACAAAAATATTACGCCAACGTTTAATTCAATTTTGTGGGGTCCAACTGGAGACTCTTTGGACAAGGTAAATATATACAACTTAAATATGTATGATGTCCCCAAAGTTGTCATCGTGTTGTTGTAGGTTGGAGAAAATCTCGATTTGCCCGATTTGAAGTGTGGAGATTTCTTGATTTTCCCCAATATGGGTGCCTATAGCTTACCGCTGTCGACACGTTTCAATGGGTTTGGATCGCCAAATATTATATATTTTGATAGAACCATCTTAACGGAGGATAATGTCGAGGAGAAATTTAGAAGCATGCGCATTACTTCATATCCGGGTGTTTAAATTTATACAAAAACATTATAATGGAAATTTTCAAAGCAATAATAAAACCTTAGAAACCCAGTCTATGTTTCTATAGACTTTAATTTTGATTGTTTTTATAGCGCGTTTACATACGAAATCTTTAGACGGGTTAAGAGTGATAATTAACCCTCGAAATGATTTGAATGTATGTGAACGCACTTTTATGGCCTTAGCAAAGTTGGAACCTTAAGAATTCCTCTCTACGAAGATATAATTTTTCAAACCACTCTGTATTGAAATCTATATTATCATAACGATCACTTATTCACCTTCCTAGGATGGAGAGGAAGCTGTTGTAATGCCAACATACAAAACGATATTGTGGGGTCCCACTTGTGATCCCCTTGATAAGGTATGATCTCGCATTTGTAAAATCAACATAAAATATACGAATTTGGAACTTAAATCACTTATTATACAGGTTGGTGACAGTCTGGAATTACCCAATTTGGAGTGTGGAGATTTCTTGATATTCCCCAATATGGGTGCCTACAGCATACCGCTAACAACACGTTTTAATGGTTATGGTCGAAATAGTGTTTTGTATTTCGATAAAATTACAATACACGATAATAAGGAGGATAGATTTCGGCGCACATTTGTAAAAGTCAAGTCAAAATAATAATTGTATTCTGTTTTTATAACTCCAATAAAAGTCGTTTAAAACAATTTATATACTATTTTTCAAAAGGGGAATCAAAACTTTATACTGTTACAAGATATGAGCCCCACAAAATGCATATATATTAGGAGCGGCAAAATTTAAACAAAAAGAAAAACAAGCTGTAAGTAAGGCCTGACCGAACTTTGAATACCCTTTACAATTTGGAACGAATTTGGCAATTTTCAAAAAAAATAAAATCCATTAAAAATTTTATTTAAATAAAAATACCAAATGTAGCCGTTATGTTAGAGTCTATACAACCACGTGGACCTGCATAGCAACTTTTGTCATAAGCCATTACAGTATTCAAATGCGAAACTAGAAAAATAAGTAAAAAAGCTGGCCCGGCCGAACTTTGAAACCCTCCACCATTTGCTACAAATTTAACAATTTTCAAAAAAATAAAATCCGTTAAAAAATCTGTTAAAATCTAGAAAATAACTAATGTAGCCGTTATGTTAGAGTCTATAAGACGACGTGGACCTGCATAGGCAACTTTTGTCACAAGCTATTACAATATTCAAATGAGAAACTTGAAAAAAAATATGTTTATAATGTAGCTAAATTCATCAAAATACCAAATATAGTGAGGTACCATGGTGGTTATAAAACGTGGACCTGCGCAGACAATTTTTTGTCTTAGGCTGTAGTATTCATTACGAATTTCAAATAACAAATTTGAAATAATTCCGTTGAATAATGTTGCTAAAATCATCAAAATACCAAATATCGGGAGGTGCCGTTGTGTGTGGGCTACATGAAGACGTGGACCTGCACAGAAAATTTTCTGTCATAGGCTGTAGCATCCATTACGAACTTCAAATACAAAATTTGAAACAATTCCGGCAAATAATGTCGCTAAAATCATCAAAATACCGAATATCGGGAGGTACTGTTATATGGGGGCTATACGAAAACGTGGACCTACATGGTCCATTTTCAATACCGAAAGTTCTGCAGACATAATATACATTTGAGTAAAATTTTATCAATCTACTTCATTTCGTTCGGAAGCTAGAGTGATTTCCACAGACGGGCAGACGGACGGACATCGCTAAATTGACATAGAATTTTATGCTGATCAAAAATATACATACTTTGTGGGGTCTAAAATATATATTTTGAGGTGTTACAAACGGAATAACAAACTTGATATATCCTCCATACTATGCTGGAGGGCATAAAAAGATAAATCCATAGCTTGACTTGATGATCTTCATAGAATCACATTCTGACGCGTCATATGCATGTCCGTCCGTCTGTCAAAGTATTTTTGTAAGCAAATCACATTTTCGATTGCAATGAAAAAAGACGAATCCTAATGAAATTGGTGTCAATTAAACCAGATTTAAATATAGCTCCTATTGTGCACCAAATGCGTAATTTATACCCAAATTTGACAAATTTTAGCGCACACGACCGAAGTTAGGCTATAAAGGCTGATATATACATAATGTTAGAGATATATGTAGATCTGCATTTATGTTAAGCATTTTTATAACTTGATCGAAACCCACGTCGCAGTTGCCGAAAAATGACTCGTGAGCGGAACATATCGCAATTTTCCACTCTGCAAATATTGAAAAATGAGCTCGGGGTAAAGCTATTAAAATGTGCAAGAACTTACACCGCAACAGAAAGAAAATAGACTCAAAAGAGCTAAAGAGTTGTTTCGCTTGGCCGAAAGTGGTGAACTGACGAATTTGGTTTTCTCCTATGAGAAAACATTCTTAATCCAGCAGTTTGTGAACAAACAAAATGATCGTCTTTACTTGCCAAAGAAGTCAGCTGAAAATGTGCACCTTCGGTTGGCCACCAGAACTCAAGCGCCGGCCAGGGTGATGGTGTGGGCCGCCATAACAGCCGATTGTCGCTCTCCGCTCGTATTTAAAAAAGGCTTGGGCACCTAAAAATTTTGGCCGCAGACCCCGGACATTCCAACAAGACTCAGCACGCGCCATCCAAGAATGGTTACAAAATGAGGTTCCTCGCTTCATTTCCAGCGCACAATGGCCACCAAAATCTCCGTATACCAATCCGTTGGACTATTGTGTCTGGAGAATTTTGGAAATCAAGGTTGGGAATAAAAATACCAATCAAGTCGATCAACTCAAGCAAGGGCTTCGCCGGGAATGGGCCAAAATACCGCAGAGATTCGGACAGTGTGTGCCAGTTTCACTTGCCGTTTGAAGGCCATAATTCGTACCAAAGGTGACCAATTCGAACAAATTTAGATTTATTCTAAAATTTGATGCTATTTCCTAAAATTTTCTGTTTTCATTCAATAAAATTAAAAAAAAAGTAAAAACTATGGTGTTCGACTTTGTTGCAGTTCTTTTATCTCACCCTGTATACCGATGTATACGGCAATAACGACTGATACTTTTCAAACTGTTTTCTTTAAAATTAGCACAGCATATTATTTCTGCTCATATTATATCTAATGTGAAGATTGGATACATTGGTCCACCCTTTCTGAAGAAATATAAATTACAAATGAACTGATAGGATTCCGTGGTTTAATTCAATTGTATGCATCGGAAGATGAGCAAATTAAGATCAAACCATATTCTGACGTTATACACATATCTGCTGCGAACAGACCAATTCTCCCGATTTTAGGTTAAATATGTTTTTTTATCCCCCCACCACAGTATGGAGGGTATATTAGCTTCGTCATTCCGTTTGTAACTCCTCGAAATATTCATAATAGACCATACAAAGTACATATATTCTGGATCAGCGTAAAATTCTAAGACGTTCTTGCGATGTCCGTTTGTCTTTCTGTCCGTCTGTCTTTTGTAATCACGCTATCTTTCAAATTAATTGAGATAGAAGGATAAGATTTTGCATACAAGCATAGTTTACCAGTAGGCAGGTTAAATTCGTAAATGGACCATGTAGGTCCACGTTTTCGTATAGCCTCCATATAACGGTACTTCGGTATTTTCATGATTTTAGCGACATTATTTTCCTGAATTATTTCAAATTTCATATTTAAAGTTCGTAATGGGTACTAGAGCCTATGACAATAATTCGTATAGCCCCCTATGACGTCTTCGTATAGCCCCCTTGTAACGATACCTCCCGATAGTCGGTATTTTGGTGATTTCAGCAACATTATTCACCGTAATTGTAACAAATTTCGTAATGGGCACTACAGCCTATCATGTCTTCGTACAGTCCCCTTATAACCGAACTTAGCTGCTTTTTATACCCTACAACACTATGTGTTGGGGGTATTATAAGTTTGATTGGGCCAAAAATTATGTAACACCTCGAAATATTGGTTTCCCACATAGGAAAGTATATATGGATCTCCCTAGCTCGCCGAGCTGAGTCGATCTAGCTATGTATGTCCGTCCGTCCGTCTGTCCATGTTAATTTGTAATCACTCTACAGGTCGCAATTTTGGCCCGATCTTCACTAAATTTAGAATGGAGGTGGGGTCTGGGCCAGAAAATTTGCTTTTGGAGATGATCGCATAATATTTAGGGGTTAAAATGGACCAAATACTGAAAAATTTCCTGATTTTGCAGTTGCTCTACAGGTAGCCGTTTTAGACCAATCGACGCGGAAGTTAGCATGGGGCTAGATCTTAGGGCTGACCAGAAGTCTTCGAATTTTGATGGTCATCGGGTAATATTTAGTGGGTGAAACAGACCATAGCATTTGTGTTAAATAAAAGTCAAATTTTTCATTAAACCGCGAATATTTTTAATCCCGGCGAAATCACAATAGATGAAGAGGTCAATTCTGACCCTTACGTAGATGCCGCTAGCAAATATATCTGATATATATCGAGAAATATATACAATGTAAATATACAATAGAAGGGGATGTTAGCAAGAATGCATATATCTCAAGAATGGCTGAACCAATTTTGACAAATTTTGTCAATTCAGAATGCCCTCTTAACATAAGAGAATAAAATTTAAAAAAATCGCATAGAAATGTGCCAATAATGGTGTTATTATAGATTTTGTAGAATTTTGTGACATTTTTTTATTTTTTCATATTTTTATCGCAGCGATTTTTTCAATTGGACTTATAATATTGAAGTTTATATTTTGTACAATTTTTCAGTTTACAACACGGGCTGGGGTTATTATATACAGATTGCAATTATCGTCCGATCTTCACGAAAATTTTCACAAGGGTAGGGTTAGACTCAGGAGAGCCATTGTTTTCAAGGATGACCGCAATATATTTAGGGGTTGAAATGGACCAATCACTAAAAAGGTTCCTGATTTTGCATCCGTTATCAAATCGCAAATAGAAACCAAATGACTCGAAATCTCGCATGTAGTTAGGGTTTAGGACAGCGGTTAGAATGGACCACTACTTTTGTGTGCAAAAAATACCAACATTACTTACAAGCGATATCCGAAATACACAAAAAGCGAACTTCTGGCTTTTTATGCTGATTTCGTTGATGAATATAGCCAAATATCGTAGTCAAGGAAATCATATATATGGGTCTAAATTTGTAGATGCATAGCGGCTTCTTGATTTTGAAGACGATCGCAAGATATTTAGGGGTTCAAATGAACCAAAAACAGAAAAAATTCCTGATCACAAAATTGAAGCCAATCGACACGCCTAAGAAGAGAGTTAAGGACAGGGAAGAATTCTTGCATTTTGGATGACCATTGGATTATATTCTATATTTTATATAAACCACAACAACTAACAGCACGACGGAGTGCGTAAATATTGGGCAAATGTCCCTGGTAAAAATGCTAAGGGTAATATCTGGGCAGAGCTCCGTGATATAATTTCAAAGCGAAATCTTCGAAAATGGATTTGGACATAAGGAGGCTTTTAATACATTGTAGTGTTGTAGGGTATCACATGGTCGTCCCCGCACGACCATAGCCTTTGCTTACTTGTTTACGTTTTTTTTTTTTTTTTTTAATATGGGAGTCATATAAAAATAAACGATACTTTTTTCTTCATATATTACAACAAGGAGTATGTCTGCCCATAAAACAAAAATGCTGATATTTGATAATTTTACTCTTTCGAGTTGAGCTTCTAAGAAGATGGCATTTTCTAAATTTCTACAGAAGAATAATTTTTGATTTGTTCACAAGAAGTCTTCTTGGTCTTTACAATACTTGAGAAATAATGCTAGTGTTTAGAATATCCACCCTTAAATGCCTTCAATGAAATACATGACATTCTATGCACTCATGTCAAAGGCCAATAACATGCCTTGCATATACCACAAACACACACACACACACCCAAACATCGCATACACACATATGAGTATTATTGACACTTCACACAGGACTGGCATTAAATATCAGTTGAACTGGAAAATTAACATTTTATTAATAATTTCATTTTCATTTCGATTTCAATAACCGGAACAAATATTCTCGCCCTTTGGCGACCGTCCGTAGCTTCCTAAAAGTGGTGATGGTAATTTCCAATAAAGTGTGTAATTGATATGTTTGTCAGTGTCGTCCTGCGAAATGAAGTGGACGGGCGGTCGGTCGTTCGTTTGTTTGAGAGGTATGTCTGAATACATTAAAATAATTTACAATGGCAAATATTATGCATCGTAAATTTAAATTTTGCCACATTGATGATTATTGAAGGTCGTTCGCGGCACAGAGGAGGCGGGGATTTATCAATCAAGACAACATTATCATTTTGAGAAGCGATGAAGTGCCAGAGAATGAGAGGCTGTTCGAGGGGTGTCATTATGCAATTCAATTAAATTCAATTTCAAATATTTCGGTGCGTTATTGTGGTGTGCGTGCGTGTGTGAGTGCTTGTGTGTGCCCATTTTGTCCTTAACATTAAGTGAGCATCATCATTATGTTGTCGTTGTTGTTGTGGCTGTTCAAATGACCCGTGGTGCAGAGGTGAGAGGGAATGAGAAACCATTCAAACACAATAACGATGATCATAAACAAATTTAATTTTATTTCATTCGTGACCTTTTGTGTTTGAAATTATTTTTCACAATCCAACAATTAGAGTGGACTTGTTGTCCTGGTCAATTGTTGGGAGTGACTCCATTGTTTGGGCTCACGTTCGAACACTGCCTTCAATAATTTTGCAAGGCACGTGATAATTTATCACAGATGTTGAAAGTGAACATTTTGTTTGTGTATTTTGAATGCAAGGGGAAAAATAGGCCGTTCTTTATTACGTTGTGTTAAAATTACGACCACGGGGATTAGTGTTCCTGGTGGCCATTAGTATTTTATGTCACTTGTGCCGTAAGTCCTCTTTAAAATATCACCTGGACTTCAGAAATACTTAGAAATACAAAGAACACAAAACTATATTTATTCTATGATAAAACCAGTAAAGAAAGGCCAAAAGTCGGGCGGGCCGACTATATGATACACTATATTGGAAACTTATGTGAAATGATCTGACCAACTATGAACCTTTTTATCCCCCTTACCCATAAGGCTAAGGCATATACCATTTGATACGACCAAAACGTGCCTCATCGAAATAACGGTTTTAGACCCTAGGTCTCTTTGGACCAAATCCGTTGCAGGGCATTTGGAGTCGATCTAACGATGTCCGTCCGTCTGTCTGTCTGGCTGGTGCGGACGATAACTCTCGAAGTAAGTATCCGATTTGATCCAAACTTAACTCCCATACAAAATGTCAATATTTTCAAAGAAAATTATTTACGGCACAGAAATAGAAAACATAATCCAATTATGCTCCAACTTTGTAAATTCTAATATTTGCATCAGTGCTAGGTTAGGTGCGAAAATGGACAATATCGGTCCACTCCATCAAGAACCTCCCCCACAAAAGGTCAAAATTTTGAATAATTACTACTCTTATCAAATTTGATCTATGTGTTCGGTTGCCTTCAAATGCCACACATCACCATATTTGTATTTACCCAAGGTCAAGTGTGAAGATGGAATATTTCGGTCCACTCCTTTTGGGACCTCCCCCACAACGAGTCAAAATTTTGAATATTCATGAAGATCATAAAACACGAAATTTACATCCGATTCCATTCATATTTGCTACATCTCAATATTTCCATCAACACAAGATCTGATATAAAGATGGTAGATATAAGACCATTCCTTCTGGTACCTGCCTCACAAAGGGTCAAAGTTTGAATAACCAAAACGATCATAAAATCCGTAATAAGCATCCAGTTTTCTCCAAATTGCACACATCACAATATTTGTATTAACCCAAGGTCTAGTGTGAAGATGGAATATATCGGTTAACTCCGTCTGGTACATTCACCACAAAAGTGTCAAAATTTGAGTATACATCGAGGTCATACAACGCGAAATTAACATCCAATTCCATTCAGGCTTGGTACATCACAATATTTCCATCAACACAAAATCAGTTATAAAGATGGGAGAGATCGGCCCATTTCTCCCGGTACTTCCTCCACATAAGGTTCAAAATTTTGAAAAACAAAACGCTCAAAGAAAGCGATAAAAGCATTCAACTCTCTTCAAATTTCACACATCCAAATATGTTTGCTGAAGCAAGATCTGTTGTGAAGATAAAATATATCTGCCAACCCCTTCTGGTACCTCACCCACAAATTTATGATTTCGCATAGAATTGGATAAAAATGTTCGATTTCCTTCTAATTATGCACATACCAAGTTCTGAATAATACTATAATTGGTATTTGGTGAAGTGCTAAAGATAAAATTCCGAATGTTGATATTTAAATTACTGGTGGTATCTATGTACGAAAAGTACTAAATGGTACTAAATTGAGTATTAGGTAAAGAAATAGTATCTGGATGTGTACTATAATTGTACGAAAATGCTTAATGATACTATATTTGGTATTTGGTGAAGTTCTAAAAATAAAATTCCGAAAGTTGATATTTAAATTACTGGTGGTATCTATGTACGAAAACTGTTGGTGCCTAGGATTGAGATATGAAACGGTTTTGCAAATGAATACTCAAATTCAACGAAAAGTACTAAATGGTACTGAATTGGGTATTCGGTGAAGGGACAGGGCTGGAAACCTCAAATTTTATATTGAGGTCTTTGTTGGTATCTGAGGTTTAGATTGTTTTGAGAAAAATGAGCACTTAACTGTACAAAAAGTACTAAAATGTACTAAATTTTGTATTAGGATCTTGTAGCCTGGACATACGGAGGTGGTTGAGGGAATGTATAATATAATTGTTAAAAAAGTATTAAATTGGGTATTGGGAAAAGGGATAGAGCTGGAATCTTGAATTTTGATATTAAGGTTTCTCTTGATATCTGTTGGTGGTTTTGCAAATATCTACTATAATTATTCGAAAAGTACTAAATGGATTTAATTTTGGATCACTGTTGGTGTCTAGGATGAAGAGATGTAGATTGTTTTGGATATGCCTACTAAATGTTACTAATTTTGGTATTGGGTGAAGAAATAGATATGGAAACGTTGAAATGGTTTTGGACTGAAAAATGGGATGTGGGTCCATTATGAAATGGTTAAACTACTATACTCCTCGGTATACTTCAAAATTAACGAATCTGAAGTCCTTTTGGTGTAAAAGGTAAAAATTTTTCTATTACAGACGTAGGAACGGACGGACATGCAACAATCGAGAATGTGATTATATGGAGATCAAGAGAAACTATGGGTCTATTTCCTTTCCCTCTGAGTTTTAAAAAGAAATTTAGAAAAAGAAAATAAAAACCCTATACCACAATGTATTGTAGGGTTTAACAAGTAAAAAAGCTGTAAGTTCGGCCGGGCCGAACTTTTAATACCCTCCACCATTTGGTACAAATTTGGCATTTTCCAAAAAATAAAATCCGTTAAAAATTCTGTTAAAATCTTAAGAATAGCGAATGCTTATACGACGACGTGGGCCTGCATAAGCAACTTTTGTCATAAGTTATTACACTATTTAAATGCAAAACTTGAAGAAAAATCTGTATATAATGTTGCTAAAATCATTAAAATACCGAATATGGGGGGTACCGTTATATGGGGGCTATACGAAGACGTGGACCTGCACAGACAATTTTCTGGCATGGGCTGAAGTATCCATACGAACTTCACATGCGAAATTTGAAACAATCCCGGTAAATAGTGTGCTAAAATCATCAAAATACCGAATATCGGGGGGGTGGGTACGGTATATGGGGGCTATATGAAGACGTGGACCTACATGACCCATTTTCTGTTTTATGCTGCAGTATCTATTACGAACTTCAAATACCTAATTTGGAACAATTCCGCTAAATAATGTCGCTAAAATCGTCAAAATACCGAATATCGGGGGTACGGTTATATGGGGACTATATAAAGACGTGGACCTACATGGCTCATTTTTTGACTTTGGATGTAGTATCCATTACGAACTTTAAATACCAAATTCGAAACGATTCCGGTAAGCAAAGTCACTAAAATCATCAAAATACCGAATATGGGGGGTACCGTTATATGGGGGCTACACGAAGACGTGGACCTGCACAGATAATTTTCTGTCTTACGCTGTAGTATCCAGTACGAACTTCAAATGCCAAATTTGAAACAATTCGGGTGAATAATGTCGCTAAAATCATCAAAATACCGAATATCGGGAGGTACCGTTATATGGGGGCTATATGATAACTTGGACCTACATGGCCCATTTACGAACTTAACCTGCCTACTGGCAAAATATACATATGTGCAAAATTTTAGCCTTCTATCTCAATTTGTTCGAAAGATAGCGTGATTAAAACAGACAGACAGACAGACAGACTGACAGACAGACGGACATGGCTAAATCGTCTTAGAATTTTACGCTGATCAAGAATATATATACTTTGTTGGGTCTGACATGAGTATTTCGAGGAGTTACAAACGGAATGACAAAATTAATATACCCTACATAGTATGGTGGACGGTATAAAAAGCACAACAAAAGCACTGCATTATTCTCTATATGCATTGTTTTCTATCAAAAAATTATCTTTTTCTATAGAAAATAGTACGTCCGGAGAACTGGTCCGTATAGAAAGAGATCGCAGGACCACAGGACTTAATTTTTCCATAGAAAAAAATCACAGGAATGCACTTTTTTCATATAGAAAAATCGTTGGACCGCAGAAAAAAAATCGCTGGACAGTAGTATCATAAGACTGCAATTTCTTGTATAACAAGGTTGCTAAAGAAAATCATTGATTCTATTGTGATATATTTTGACTGAAAATTTTTCCATATGCCGTACTAGGAAATTGCATTGCAAATACAATCAAATCTTAATTTTATTAGCCACCACCACCAATACAATTCGACACTGCCGGCAAGCATTCATTGAGTTTTTTTTTTTTTTTTTGTTTAGGTGTAATAGATAGCAGGAAATTTGTGACCGTTATTGACGTTTTCCAACATCCATTATTGGCCACAAAAAGGGGTGTTCAATTTCATTGCAAATTCATTGGGAATCAGACAGACAGACAGACAGAAGGACAATGACAATACCACCTTTTTAAAGGCCACGGCATGGCGTGCGATTGTCGTGACGATGTCGATGACACGAACTCATACCCAACGTCAGACCAAGTAACCATCATCACAATCGTTCACATTTTGCGTTTTATTGTTGTCTATCAACCAGAAACAAAAACAACAACACAATAACAACTGAAGTGTGTCTGTGACAGTGCATTTGACAATGAGAATGGCGATGCTAGTGCCGATGATGATGCTGCTGCCACACAGGGTCATTCATTCAATGACACACACCTCAAATCAATTAAAAATTTTTGTAAGTTATCTTGCATGGTGGATTTTAAGTCAGTCATCGAATATTTGAAAGTTTTTTTTTGTCGATTTGCCAATCAATCAAAATTTTTTATTGAGTGATGATCTATCGATTTGAAGGAGAAAAGGTACTTTGTCATTATCGGGTTTTTGGCGTCGAGTGATGAGAAGGGGTCTGACCACATGGTGACAACTCTTTTTTGGAAAAGGAATGCACAACTTGAAAATATTGAATTTTGAGGTTACCGTAAAAATATTAAAGAGAGTATTACGATTGCAGGAGCTCCCGTAAAGTGAGAAGCGTGGATAGATGGGAGAGATATTCAATTTATTGTAAAATCTCAACTGTAACGAGTTTGAAGTTGCTTTCGTTGAATTCTTTTTAAAAATCTTTGGCCTGAAATAAATAATAAAGCGTACAAGGTAAGATAAAAAAACTGCAAAAAAATCGAACGCGATAATTTTTACATTTTCTTAATTTTATCGAATGAAAGCAAAAAATATTGGAAATAGCATCAAATTTTAGAAAGAGTTTAGATTTGTTCGAATTGGTCACCTTTGGCACGAATTATGGCCTTCACACGCTGTCCGAATGTTGTTCTGCGGTATTTTGCGGTAGTCCAACGGATTGGTATCCGGAGATTTTGGTGGCCATTGTGCGCTGGAAATGATGCAAGGAACCTCATTTTGTAACCATACTTGGGTGGCGCGTGTTGGTGCTGGTGATGATGGTGAGATCTGTTGGAATATCATGATCACTTTGGTATTTTTTTAGTGCCAACCTTGCTTCCCAAAATGCTCCAGACACAGTAGTCCAACGGATTGGTATCCGGATATTTTGGTGGCCATTGTGCGCTGGAAATGAAGCGAGGGACCTCATTTTTTAACCATACTTGGGTGGCGCGTGTTGGTGCTGGTGATGGTGATGGTGCTGAGATCTGTTGGAATGTCAAGATCTGCGGCCAAAATGTTTGCATGCCCAAGGATTTAACACATCCTGCAGAATATTTTCGCGATAATATTCGGCATTTAGTCATGATACGCATTCAAATAAGGTTTATAGTTGGAATGATCCACTTCACATAAATTCCAAACATCAACTTTTTTGTTAGGGTATCTCTAATAAACACTCATAGTGGTGTAGGGTTTCATATAGTCGGCCCCGCCCGACATTTGACCTTTCCTTATTGGATTACATGAAAGTTATGGTTTTCATGGTAAAAATAAAACGATGCGTATAGTTTCAATTGGATTGGATGTTCCCCCAACTTTGTTAAATTGCTTATTTCTGAAGGAGGTAAAAGAAGAAATGGACATATAATGCCCTCCGGGTCTATATTAATTCCTTTCAAAATATTATGTGCAAAGTTTGTTTGGGGCTATCAAACAATTACTCATGTTTTCGCAATATTTATACCCTCATATATATAGAGGGTATATATCATTTGATATGGTCAAAACGTGCCTAATCGAAATAATGGTTTTAGAACCTAGGTCTCTTTGGACCGAATCGGTTTCAGGACATTTGGAGTCAATCTGGCGATCTGTCTGGCTGGTGTGCATAATAAGTCTGAAAGGAGAAATCCGCTTTGATCCAAACTTGATACATCGTTATATTATTATCAAACTTACATCGAGTTCGGAGATTGGCAATATCTCTCCACTCCTACTGGTACCTCTCCACAAAATGTCTACATTTTCAAAGAATATAATTTACTGCACAGAACGAGAAAAGGCATTCCGATTTTGTTCCAACTTTGTTAATTCTAATATTTACATCAGTTAAATGGCAATATCGGTTAACTCCATCAAGTACCTCCCCAAAAAAGGGGACATTTTAAATGATTAATTATGTCTTATAAAATGTGATGTAAGAGTCCAATTGCCTTCAAATTACACAATATTTTCATTAGCCCAAGGTCTGGCCAACGCTTTCAAGTACCTCCCCACAATGAGACAAAATGTGTAATATTCATGAAGATCATTAAACACGAAATTAACATCCGATTCCATTCAGACTTGGCACATCTCAAAATTTCCATAAACACAAGATCTGTTGGTTGATATTGGACCACTCTTTTTCTGGTACCTCCCCCACAAAGGGTCAAAATTTTGAATATTCATGAAGCTCACAAAACACGAAATTAACGTCCTATTCCATTTAGACTTGGCACATCTTAATATTTCACAAAGACACGATCTGTTATAAAGATGGTTGTATTGGCCCACTTTTTCTGGTACCTCTCCCACAAAGAGTCAAAATTTTGAATATTCATGAAGCTCATAAAACACGAAATTAACATCCGATTCCATTCAGACTTGGCACATCTCTATATTTTCATCAACACAAAACCTTTTATAAAGATGGTAGAGATCGGACCATTCCTTCTGGTACCTCCCCAATAAAAGGTCAAAGTTTTGAATAACCAAAATGATCATAAAATCCGAAATAAACATCCGGTTCTCTTCAAATTACACACATCACAATATATTCATTAACCCAATGTCTGGTATAAAGATGGAATATATCGGACTCAGTTAAAGGTCAGATACGAATTGGTCAATATTAGCCAACTGCTTTGGAACCTCCCTCATAAAGGGTCAACAATTTGAATAATCATAACTCAAGGTTGGGGGTATATAGCCCCCATATACATCTGTCGTCAAAAGCATCTGATACTATTTTACTTGTTTTTATACCCTCAACCTTGGAAAGGAGGGTATATTAACTTTGTCATTCCGTTTGTAACATCCCTAAATATTCATCGTAGACCCTATAAAGTATATATATTCATAGTCAGCATAAAATTCTAAGTCGATTTAACGATGTCCGACTGTCTGTCTGCCTGTTGAGCGTCAAAATTTAACAGAACAATTTGTATTGAGCCTAGGATGGTTGGTATTGAAAATGAGACATATCGGTCCACGTTTTGGTATGGTCCTCATACAACGGTGTCGGTATTTTGATAATTTTTGCCTCATTTTTTCATGGATTTGTCTAAAATATGGTATTTGTGGGTCATAATGGATTCTAGCTCGTATGGCGAAACATTGTATGTATAGGTACACGATTCGGTATAGCCCCCATATAACGGTAACTCCCGATATTCCGTGTTTTGATGATTTTTGCACATTTTTTAAGGGATTTGTCCAGAATTTGGTATTTGTAGTTTGAAATGGGTTGTAGCTCGTGTGGCGAAACATTGTATCTATAGGTCCACGTTTTGGTATAGCCCCCATATAACGGTATCTGCCAATATTCGATATTTTGATAAAAAACCAGTAAAGAAAGTCTTAAAGTCGGGCGGGCCGACTTCATGATACCCTACACTACTTGCTAATTAATTAAACAATTAAAAGTTTTTATGGGAGAATTCAATCATACACGCTATGATTATAATTATAATTTAAAGTTCAAAGGACTAAATATGTCGAAGCATTTGTATCTTTTAAATTCGGAATTGTATTGTCCATTTGGTGCACAATTAATTTGAAATCGGATAAAGATATATATGGGAGCTATATCCAAATCTGAACCGATCTCGATAAAATTTGGCAAAGATATTTCTGAGCTGTATTTGATATATTTCCCTGAATATCGTTGTTACGGATTGCATATTACGGTTGTGGGTAACAAATATAACAAATCGGATGAATAATATATAAGGAAGCTATAGCTATATCTGAACCGATCTTCACCAAATTTGACATACTAGACTCAATTCGGTCGTAAGTGATAAATTCCATCCCATTTGGACAAATATTAGACGTTTGGTGCACAGTAAAAGGTAAATCGGACGAAGTTATATATGGGAGCTATATCCAAATCGGAACCGATCTCGATAAAATTTAGCAAATGTATTTCTGACCTGTATTTCATATATTTCCCCAAATATTGTTGTTGCAGATTGCATATTACGGCGGCGGTGGACAAAAATAACAAATCGGATGAACAATATATATGGGAGCTATAGTTATATCTGAACCGATTTCGATCAAATTTGGCAAAAATATTTTCAGGCCTAATTTGGGTGTATGTACAAAATTCCATACAATTCGGGCTGATATTACACGTTTGGTGCACAATAAAAGGCAAATCGGACGAAGATATATATGGGAGCTATATCTAAATTTTGACCGATTATCTCCAATTTCAATAGGGTTCGCAAACAAAAGATCTTTGCAAAATTTCATCTGGATCGGGCAATAAATGCGACCTGTACTTTGTTTACAAAAATACATGGACAGACGGACGGACGGACATGCATAAATCGACTCAGAATGTGATTCTATGCAGATCATCAAAAGGAACTATGGGTCTATCTCGTTTCCTTCTGCCTGTTACAAACAAATGCACAAAGACATAATACCCTGACCACCTTGTGGTGTAGGGTATAAAAGTGGTATTTTTAGTTCATAATGGGTTCTACCCGGAATTCAATATTTAATTCCACATTTTCTTATAGCGCACATATAACGATACCCACCGATATACGGTATTTTGATAATCCTAGTCACATTTACCCACGACATTGTTTCAAAATTGGTATTTTAGAAGATTCGATAGATGGCAATCCTTGAAGTATATAATTGTCTATAGAGGTTCCCGTTTTGGTATGGCCCCATATAACGGCCTCACTCACTTTATGATTTTTTGATAAGTTTAACTGCATTCGGGAAAAGGTCTTACTGGTATATGAATTTTAAAGTGAAACACGCTTGAATTCAGATTCTTTTATATAAAAATGTTTCCTTTCCCCTAAGGTGGAGGTCATTAAAAGTTCGGCCCAGTCGATCTTAATGTTTTTTACATGTTCCTTATTTCAAGCAACAGTAAATATTTGTTGGCAAATCTTTTATCTTTATTCCTTTTGTTTTAATAGTGTACGAATTGAATCTATAATGTTCAAAAGAGTAGAGTATCAAAAACATAATTTCAAATTAAATTCTGACCGTAACAATATTTTAAAACATTGTAATCAATAAATGATATTGAATTTCCAACCCTAGACCAAATCCAACAATCACACGCACACAAAACTATCATCAATGACATATCAAATTTTCTACGGCCATTGAGACAAATCGCAAACAGAAAAACTTCTCACTCAAGACCTGTCAAAAATGAATTGAATGATTACCCTCTCTTTTTTGGCACTTCATTGATTGCAACCGAAAAAATAATGGCGAAATGCACTCTAAAATCAAGTGGCGAACAATTTTCACGCAGGACTTTATTAATTTCATAAAAATAAAAAATCGTGAAATTTTAAATGCAACCAAGTAGAGAATGGGATCTTTGAACACATGGACGAACTCAAGTCACAATACTTTTTTAAAACAACAACGCCCAGCAAGCATTACATACGGCGTGATATACAGAGAGAGAGCTGTTGTTGTTGGTGATGTTTGGGTTTTCCAAAGAGGACTTTTTTACGCTTTAATAAAACATGCCAACAACTACAACACACACATTAAACGCCTGCAACAACAACTAACCGCATATTGGAGTGGGGTGTAAATGTTTTAAAATGTTTGTGAACTTCCCTTGTATAAGGTGAGTGATGTGACCAATACCTCCACCACCCAGCGCAACCCAACATTTGTTTGTGGTTAAACAATTTTTAACACGATTTTTCAATTGAAAACAATAGAATCCCAAAGAAAAAACACACTCTTGCATTTTCAGCGTGACATTAGTGTTAATGTCACTTTAATTGTCCCTTCCGGCGGATGACTGCATGCCTACGTTTTGTAATGCCTTTGACATCCTTTTGTATTTCCATGCCAATCGAAAGATGTAAATGATGTTTTGTTTTGATTGTTTGTGGCAAGGACTTCAGTGTCAGTCGATTTTTGGTTTTTTTTTTTTTTTTTTTTTTTTTTTTGGTTTTCTTCTAAAACCGGATATTTAAATGAGCAATATTTTTTTGTGTGAATATTTGAACATTTTCTCAAATTCATTTGTCATTTGGACGTGGGGGATTGAATGATTCTGTTAAGGTTTGCTGTTGAATTAAATTGTGTTCTTTACAGTGTCTTTTCTTGACATTTGACATCATTTCATGCTCATTTGATAGTTTCCATAAATCAATTTAATGATGTAGACTTTCAACTATTTTGAAATTTTTGCTGCAAAAAATCCAAGCATTGAGTAGTCTGACTAATGTGAAGATTCGGGTTTTAAAATGTAATTTCAGAGAAGAATTACCATTTTTGTAGACGGTTTCATCACTCTAAATGTCCTGTCCTAAACTCTAACTTCATGCAGCATTACGCATCGATTGGTCTACAATTCTAACCTATAGAGCGACTGCAAAAACAGGAAAAATCTGGATCCGACGTTACATGATTATATAAAAACAAGTAAAAAAGCTGTAAGTTCGGTCGGGCCGATATTTGAATACCCTTCACCATTTGGAATGATTTTGGTAATTTTCAAAAAATAAAATCCATTAAAAATTCTGTTAAAATCTTAAAAAAACCCGAATGTAGCCGTAATTTTGGGGTCTATAAGACGACGTATAGACCATAAACCATTTCATCAAATGCGAAACTTGAAAAAAAATCGGTAAATAATGTAGCTAGAATCATCAAAATACCGAATATAGGGAGTTACCATTATGTAAGGGCTATACGAAGACGCGGACCTGCACAGACAATTTTCTGTCATAGACTGTAGTACCCATTACGAAACATCAAATATTAAATATGAAACGATTCCGGCGAATAATGCCCCTAAAATCATTAAAATACCGAATATCAGGAGGTACCGTTATATAGGGGCTCTACGAAGACGCGGACCTGCACAGACAATTTTCCGTCATAGGCTGTAGTATCCATTACGAACTTTAAATATCAAATCTGAAACAATTCCGGTGAATAAATTCGCTAAAGTCATCAAAATACCGAATATCGGGAGGTACCGTTAATTGGATGCTATACGAAGACGTGGAACTGCACAGACAATTTTCTGTCACAGGCTGTAGTACCCATTACAAACTTCAAATACCAAATTTGAAACAATTCCGGTGAATAATGTCGCTAAAATGACCAAAATACCGAATATCGGGTATTTTGATCATCGTAGCTTTAGTACCCATTACGAACTTCAAATACCAAATTTGAAACAATTCCTGTGAATAATGTCCCTAAAATCATTAAAATACCGAATATCGGGAGGTACCATTATGTAAGGGCTATACGAAGACGCGGACCTGCACAGACAATTTTCTGTCATAGACTGTAGTACCCATTACGAACTTCAAATACCAAATTTGAAACAATTCCGGTGAATAATGTCGCTAAAATGATCAAAATACCGAATATCGGGTATTTTGATCATCGTAGCTGTAGTACCCATTACGAACTTCGAATACCAAATTTGAAACAATTCCTGTGAATAATGTCCCTAAAATCATTAAAATACCGAATATCGGGAGGTACCGTTATATGGGGGCTACCCCAAAACGTGAACCTACATGGCCCATTTTCAATACCAAAAGTCCTGCAGAGATAACATACATTCGAGTAAAATTTTATCAATCTACTTCAATTCGTTCCCAAGCTAGAACGATTTCCACAGACGGACGGACATCCCTAAATCGATAATATTCTACTATGCTGATCAAGAATATATATACTTTGTGGTGTCTAAAATGTGTATTTCGAGGTGTTACAAACGGAATGATAAACCAAATATACCCTCCATACTATAGTAGAGGGTATAAAAAGTACAATATTTGACAATATTTTTTAATCAATTAATAATACTGCACGGATAATTTTCCGCCTTAGGGTGTAGTATCCATTTTGAACTTCAAATACCAAATTTAAAACAATTCCCGTGAATAATGTCGCTAAAATCATCAAAATACCGAATATCGGGAGGTACCGTTATATGGGGGCTATATGAAAACGTGGGCCTACATGGCCCATTTACGAACTTAACCTGCCTACTGGAAAAATAAACATGTGTGCAAAATTTTAGCCACCTATCTCAATTCATTCGAAAGATAGCGTGATTACAACAGACAGACGGACAGACAGACAGACGGACAGACAGACAGACAGACGGACATCGCTAAATCGACTTAGAATTTTACGCTGATCAAGAATATATATACTTTGTTGGGTCTGATATGAGTATTTCGAGGAGTTACAAACGGAATGACAAAGTTAATATACCCTCCATAGTATGGTGGAGGGTATAAAAACTGCAACAAAATCAAACGCCATAATTTGTACATTTTTTTTTTAATTTTATTGAATGAAATCAAAAAAAGTCGGAAATCGCATTACATTTTAGAATAAGTTTAGATTTCTTCGAATTGGTCACCTTTGGCACGAATTATGGCCTTCAAACGGCCAATGAAACCATCACACGCTGAATGTTTCTCTGCGGTATTTTGACCCATTCCTGGCGAAGCGCTTGCTTTTGGTGATCGACACTTTCGTATTTTTTAGTGCCAACCTTGCTTTCCAAAATACTCAAGACATGTTGGTGGCCATTGTACGCTGGAAATGAATCAAGGAACCCCATTTTGTAACCATTCTTGGGCGGCACGTGCTGAGTGCGATGATGTTGAATCCTGTTGGAATGTCCAATGTCTGCGGCCAAATTCGGCATTTCACCACTTCGGCCAATCGAAGCAACTCTTCAGCTCTATTAAGTCTATTTGCTTTCTTTTGCGGTGTAGGTTCTTGCACTTTTTGGAATTTCAATGGCTTTATCCCGAGCTAATTTTTTAATATTTGATATGTTCAGCTCACGAGCCATTTTTCGGTCATTGCGACGCGGATTTCGATCAATTCGCTTCTTTAATTCTCGAACCATTTCTGCTGATGTTGCTGTTTTCTTCCGTCCACTTCCTTGACATCGGGCTATGCTACCAGTATCACAGTAACAAGCGATGGTAGGAGACACAAAAAAGATTTATTTACATTTTAATGCTGGATTGCTCTAATGATAACCACTTGTCGTTTTCCAGCCAAATATAAATAAATCACACTATCACGCTTGAGTTCCATCACGAATAACTTTGTTTCTGGAAAATTCTCACCACAATGCTTTTGTACGCTTGTAAACAATATAATGAGCTGTCATTGGAATAATTTTAACAGCGAGTGTCGGACGAGTGGCTTAAAAATGACAGCAGTCTGAATTTGGTTGCAGTTTTTTTTATCTCTCTCTGTATGTAGCCCATTGGATTGTATCGAATTAAAAACTCTATCTCTAGTATAGAGCCCTTTGTGCATGGTTAATGTCGATCCAGCCCGACTTTTAGACTTTCTTTACTAGTTTTTCTACTGGACCTGAAATTAATACCAACGACGATTGAAATTGTTCTTTAATAAAGTTTTGCCATTTTATACTGAAGAGCAAATGATGTTCCCCCTTAAACATAAAATATCGATATTTCCCACAACACAATTTACGTCAATCATGTAATACGAAAAATTCTATTTAATTTTACAAAGCAGATTTGTAATCTTCAATTTTAGTGCTATCGCAAATACTTAAAATTCCAATAGCCAATGACGTGATAAAAAGACATTGACCTAAAGAAAAGCAAAGAGAAGAGAACAAGAAAACCACAATTTCTAAATTATACCATAAAAATTAATTGAGTGCTTGTTTTTGAAAAAAAAATAACAATGGCATCAGTCATAAGGAAATAAGCGGATATGTATGTGTGTTTAGGAATCCGTTGCGAATAATTTAGCTTATGCAAATTATTATAAAAGCGACAAACACACATACAAACACATAGCACATTTCCTGTTATTGTCCTTGCAGAACAGAGAAACCACCAAATAAATTTATTATTCTTTCCGCTGTGCTCGTTTATTCTTTAACTCTGAGTAGCTTATTGTGTGCTTTGCATATATAGTGACTTTCCTAAAAGGGTGAACAAAATAACCAAAATTCCCATAATCGAGGAAAACAAGTTAAAAACCAGTAAAGACAGTCGTAAAGTCGGGCGGGGCCGACTTTATGATACCCTACACCACTTTGCTAATTTAGTAGAGCTCCGCGTAACAATTAAAAGTTTTTATCGGAGAATTCAATCATACAGGACTAAATATGCCGAAGCTTTTGTATCTTTTAAATTCGGACTTGTATTGTCCATTTGGTGCACAATTAATTTGAAATCGGAGAAAAATATATATGGGAGCTATATCCAAATCTGAACCGATCTCGATAAAATTTGGCAAAGATATTTCTCAGCTGTATTTGATATATTTCCCTGAATATCGTTGCCACGGAGTGCATATTACGGCTGTGGGTAATAAATATAACAAATCCAATGAACAATATATATGGGAGCTATAGCTATATCTGAACCGATCTTCACCATATTTGACATACTAGCTTCTAGGCTCAATTCGATAGTAAGTGCCAAATTGCATCCCATTTGGACAAATTTGGTGCACAATAAAAAGTAAATCGGACGAAGTTATATATGGGAGCTATATCCAAATCTGAACCGATCACGACAAAATTTAGAAAATGTGTTTCTGTTTCTATATTTCTCCAAATATTGTTGTTACAGAGTGCATATTACAGCTGCGGAGGACAAAAATAACAAATCGGATGAAGAATGTATAAAGGAGCTATGGCTATATCTAAACCGATTTCGATTAAGTTTGGCATACTTATTTTCAGGCCTAATTTGGTTGTATGTGCAAAATTCCATACTATTCGGGCTTTGGTGCACAATAAAAGGCAAATCGGACGAAGATATATATATGGGAGCTATATCTAAATTTTGACTTATTATTTGCAATTTCAATAGGGCCAAAATTTCATCTGGATCGGCTAATAAACTGACTCAGAATGTGATTCTATGCAGATCATCAAAAGGAACTATGGGTCTATCTCGTTTCCTTTTGCCTGTTACAAACAAATACACAAAGACATAATACCCTGACCACCTTGTGGTGTAGGGTATAAATATCAATCCTGTTTGCCGACAGATATATACTCTCAGCCTATATCCTCTTCTTAAAATAAACTTTGACTTGTGTTATGAATTTTCAAAATGTTGACCCTTTATTGGGTCATGGATCGAGGGAGTGATACAATATAATAGATGCTAAATTTGAAAGAAAGAGGGGTCCGATGTAAACCCTTTTCACACCTAGTCTTATACTGAAAAGATGCTAAGTTCGGCCAGGCCGAACTTTTTATACACTCCATCATACGGAAAGAACTTGAAAAAATTCAAAAACAAATCCATCGAAAAATGCTGCTCAATTGAAAACCTTTATATGGGGGCTATACGAAGAATTGGTGCTTCAATCATCAAAGTACCGAATATCGGGAGATACCGTTATATGGGGCTATATAGAGACGTGGCCCATTTACAATCTTAATCTGCCTACTGGGAAAATACACATGTGTGCAAAATATAGCTGTACGAGTAGTAGCAGTTCTTTGAAATTTCGTGTATCATAATTGCTCAAATTATATCTCGGATTAAAATTGGTCGGCCCATTTCAATTTTCATTAAAGTTTCACATTGCAATATTTTGAGTATAATTAGATTTAGTGTAATGTTTTATTTTCCCCCCAAAGGATATATATAACAAAATGGTCAAATAGGGTATTATATATGTCGGCAAACCCACTGTAAGTTTCTAAAGTCAAGAAATTTATTTAGTTTATATTGTTTTTTATCCACTAAACAGTGTTGTTAATTCTTTTTTTGGTATACCATTCATTATTATATTCTACACCACAAGGTGGTCAGGGTATTATGTCTTTGTGCATTTATTTGTAACAGGCAAAAGGAAACGAGAAAGACCCATAGTTCCTTTTGATGATCTGCATAGAATCACTTTCTAAGTTGATTTATGCATGTCAGTCCATCTGTCTGTCCGTCCGTCCGTACGTCCGTCTGTCCATGTATTCTTGTGAACAAAATGCAGGTCGCATTTATTATCCGATTGAGATGCAATTTTCCAAACAACATTTGTTTGGCCCAAGGACGAACCCTATTGAAATTGGAGATAATCGGATAAAAATTAGATATAGCTCCCATATATATATCTTCGTCCGATTTGCCTTTTATTGTGCACTAAACGTCTAATATTTGTCCAAATGGGATGGAATTCGGCACATACGACCGAACTGAGTCTAGAAGGTAGTATGCCAAATTTGGTGAAGATCGGTTCAGATATAGCTATAGCTCCCATATATATTGTTCATCCGATTTATTGTATTTGTTACCCACAGCCGTAATATGCACTCCCTAACAACGATATTCAGGGAAATATATCAAATACAGCTCAGAAATATCTTTGCCAAATTTTATCGAGATCGGTTCAGATTTGGATATAGTTCCCATATACATCTTTCTCCGATTTCAAATTAATTGTGCACTAAATGGTCAATACAAGTCCGAATTTAAAAGATATAAATGCTTCTGCATATTTAGTCCTTTGAACTATAAATTATAATTATAATCATAGCGTGTATGATTGAATTCCCCCATAAAAACTTTTAATTGTTATGTGGAGCTCAACTAAATTAGCAAAGTGGTGTAGGGTATCATAAAATCGGCCCCGCCCGACTTGAGGATTTTCTTTACTGGTTTGCTTTTTCAACAAGTTAAAAAGTATCAGTCGGTATTGCCGCCAGAGATATACCCTCAGCCTATGTTCGACTATCTAAATATATTTTGACTAGTGTTAAGGTTATTCAAACGTTTGACCCTCTATGGAGCAGATCCCGAAGGAATGGGCCAATATTGCCCATTTTCTATCGGACCCAAAATATGATATAAATATTTCGACAGATGTGCCAAGTCTAAATGGAATCGGGCGTTAATTTGGCGATTTATGAGCTTCATGGGTACTCAAAATTTCAATATTTTGTGGGGGAGGTACTTGATGGAGTGGACCGATATTGTCCATTTTCCCACCTGTCCTAGCACTGACGCAAATATTAGGATTCGCAAAGTCGTAGCAAATTCGGATTAGCCTTTCTCTTTCTGTGCAAAGAATATATTTTTTGAACATTTCGACCTTTTGTGAGGGAGGTACCAGAAGGACTGGGCCGATAATGTTCATCTTAATACAAGACCTTGGGTTAATATAAATATTGGGATGTGTGAAATTTGAAGACAATCGGACTCTTACATAACATTTTATGAGAGTTGTAATTATTCAAAATTTTGACCATTTGTGGGGGAGGTACTTGATGGAGTGGACCGATATTGTCCATTTCCACACCTGCCCTAGCACTGACGCAAATATTAGGATTTGCAAAGTTGGAGCAAATTCGGATTATCCTTTCTCTTTCTGTGCAAAGAATATATTTTTTGAACATTTCGACCTTTTGTGGGGGAGGTACCAGAAGGAGTGGACCGATATTGTTCATCTTAACACCAGACCTTGGGTTAATATAAATATTGGGATGTGTGAAATTTGAAGACAATCGGACTCTTACATAACATTTTATGAGAGTTGTAATTATTCAAAATTTTGACCATTTGTGGGGGAGGTACTTGATAGAGTGGACCGATATTGTCCATTTCCACACCTGCCCTAGCACTGACGCAAATATTAGGATTTGCAAAGTTGGAGCAAATTCGGATTATCCTTTCTCTTCCTGTGCAAAAAATATATTTTTTGAAAATTTCGACCTTTTGTGGGGGAGGTACCAGAAGGAGTGGACCGATATTGCCCATCTCCGAACTCGATCTAAGTTTGACAAAAATATTACGTTGTAGCCAATTTGGACCAAATCGGATACTCCCTTCGAGAGTTATCGTGCGCACCAGCCAGCCAGACAGACAGACAGACAGACGGACGGACGGACATCGCTAGATCGACTCCAAATGTTCTGAAACGGATTTGGTCCAAAGAGACCTAGGGTCTAAAACCGTTATTTCGACTAGGCACGTTTAGGCCGTATCAAATGATATATACCCTCTGTAGTCATATGGCTGAGGGTATAAAAAGGGGAAATGGAATGTGGGAATGTTTATCAAGGGGTAAGGCAGGGAAGACCATAGTTTCGGAAAGGAAAGAGCTAATTCCTTCCAGTTCCCGATTTTTATCCAACTTTGTAAATCCTAATATTTGTATCAGTGCTAGGTCAGGTGCGAAAATGGACAATATTAGGCCATTCCATCCAGTACCTCCCCCACAAAGGTCAAAATTTTGAATAATTATAACTCTTATAAAATGTGATGCAAGTGTCCGATTGTCTTCAAATCATATGAACGTCCGATCGCATTCAAACTTAATACATCTCAATATTTCCATCAGCACAATATCTCGTATAAAGATGGTAGAGATCGGACCATTCCTTCTGGTACCTCCCCCACAAAGGTTCAATGTTTCGAATAACCAAAAAGATCATAAAATCCGAAATAAGCATCCGACTGTCTTCAAATTACACCCAACACAATATTTCTAATAACACAAGGTCTGGTGGGAAAATAGAATATATCGGTCCACTCCTTCTGGAACCTCCCCAAAAAAGGATGAACATTTAGAATATATGAATCTCATAAAACGTTAAATCAACATCCGATTCCACTTGGTACATCTCCATATTTCCATCAACACAAGATCTGTTATAAAGATAGCATAATTTCTTCTGGCACCTCCCCCACATAGGGTTCAAGATTTTGGAAAAAAAGGCAAAATAAGCATTCAACTCTCTTCAAATTTCACACATCCAATATTCTTGCTAACGCAAGATCTGTTGTGAAGATGATATATATCTGCGAACCCCTTCTGGTACATAGCCCCCAAACGTTCACAATTTGTAATACATTTATCTGTCATAATTTGCGAAACAAGTCAGCGATTCTTTACAACCTTCTATATCTAAATATTTCTCTAAACCAGAAAACTAGTATGATTATGTACTTTATCGAACTTTATGATTTCGCATAACATTGGATATAAATGTTCGTTTTCCTTCAAATTTGGCACATATTAATATTTTTATCTGTATTAAATAAAGTATGAAAATGGATATTTCCATATTTCCACATTTTCCAAAAATTTGGACATATGTCATATAAAGTATAGGAAATAGTCGACAGAGTCCAAATCAGGCACGTTGTAATATTTATATTAGTCTTATATCATTTTTAGATGAAGTGGAATACTTCGGTCCCCTATATCATGTACATGGCGCACATTTTAACATTTTCCAAAAACAGAATAGTGTGGCTTGTTTGTTCGGGATACCGTAGTATTTTGTTGTTGCAAAATGGTCAGGCTTTATCCCTTTATTGTTGTTTTTATAAAAACAACATTTGTTTATTAGTGGAGAACGATGGTAATGTTTACCAGGGGGTAAGGCAGGGAATACCTAGGTTTCGGAAAGAGCCCCCAATCCTCATCAGTTCCCTTGTTTTTTGTCTGGGATATTCTCCCCAGAAGTTATTATACCCTACAACACTATGTGTTGGGGGTATTATAAGTTTGATTGGGCCAGAAATTATGTAACACCTCGAAATATTGGTTTCCCATATAGGAAAGTATATATAGATCTTCCAAGCTCGCCGAGCTGAGTCGATCTAGCTATGTATGTCCGTCCGTCCGTCTGTCCGTCTGTCCATGTTAATATGTAATCACTCTACAGGTCGCAATTATGGTCCGATCTTCACGAAATTTGAAATGTAGGTGGGGTTAATGTCAGAATAGAACCCTATTTCTTTTGGAGATGATCGCCAAATGTTTAGGGGTTGAAATGGACCAAATACTGAAAAAAATATCGGATTTTGCAGTAGCTATACTGATCGCAATTATAGACCAATGCATGTAGCTAGAGTTTAGGGCGGGGAAGAAGCCTACCAATTTGGGTGGTCATCGGATAATATTTAGCGGGTAAAATAGACCATATCTTTTGTGTTGAAAAAATTCAAATTTTTCATTAAACCGCGAATATTTTAAATACCGGCGAAATCACAAAGCCATGACAAGGTTACTTCTGACCTTTACATTGACGTTAACATCCAACAAATCGGATATATAACAAAATATGTGCGATATATATGTCTATCAAAGAAGATATGCTTGAAAGATCTATTTTATGTCGAGAACGGCTGAACTGATTTCGACAGTTCTCATTAATTCAGAAAAGAAAAAACGCCTAAAAAATCACATAAAAATATCTCTCTAAAGATGAAAATATTGATTTTGTAACATTTTCTCATATTTTTTCAATTTTGGCATATTTTCATTTTGAATTAAACATTTGGTAATATTTCTACAGCTAACAAAACTAAGTAGTTTGGATATCAGGATATCATATGCAGATCGCATTTATGGCCCGATCCTTACGAAATTTAAGATGATGGTCAGAATAGAAGCCTACTCTTTTTGGAGATGATCGCCATATATTTAGGGGTTGAAATGGACCAAAAAACTGCAAAATTGTCAGCATGTCGTAATTATCGCCCGATCCTCATTTGAATGGGGGTTACTGGACATTGCAGAGGCCAAGCAATTTTGGATGTCCATCCAAAAATATTCAATGTGTGAAATAGTTTGCCAACTTTTGTAGACAAAATACGAAATTATCCATTACAGTGAATTTTTGGAGAATTCACAAATACAGGAAAGACGCACTTCTGACTATTTCGTTAACGCTGATTTAGTTGAAGAATATAGTCAAATGTCTGTATCTCATATAGATGTGTTTCAGTCAAAAACCAATAATAAATTTTAATCTTTTGCCACTTCTGAGAGATTATGGGTCTTTGGGAAATATTGGTTCCACATCTAGGAAGACCATTTACGTGCAACATCTACCAATAAATTGGAAATGAGCAAATTAGTTTAAGTTGCTATTATTCGAAAATTAGAGAACGAAACCTGATGGTTTTCTTTTATTATTTGCCACAATATCTTGTGGAATTCTTTCGAGTATCTCGCCTATATAAACTGTATAGTTTATTGTAGTGTTGTAGGGTATTCAACGGTCGGCCCCGCTCGACTGTAGCCTTTGCTTACTTGTTTTAAAAATAACTTCTATGACAAAAAACATTTTTTACCCAAGTGACGAGATCATAAGCTTAATAGAAGAGGAACCAAAGAATTAAATAAAACTAAAATTCTTTTGGAAAATCTTCTAAATCTTACAACCGCACTTATAAACATTCTTTGGTTCCTCTTCTATTGAGCTTATGATCTCGTCACTTGGGTAAAAAAATGTTTTTTGTCATAGAAGTTATTTTTAAAATAACTTCTGGGGAGAATATCCCAGACAAAAAACAAGGGAACTGATGAGGATTGGTGGCTCTTTCCGAAACCTAGGTATTCCCTGCCTTACCCCCTGGTAAACATTACCATCGTTCTCCACTAATAAACAAACGTTGTTTTTATAAAAACAACAATAAAGGGATAAAGCCTGACCATTTTGCAACAACAAAATTTTCCAAAAACTTTCACATATCTCACATAAAGTACAGGAAGTAGTCGACATAGCCCAAACCTGGCATCTTGTAATATTTATATTAGACTTAGATCATATACGAACAATATTGGCCAATTAAGAGTTAAAAGCTTGAACAATTATAACGCAAGACCATTACATATAATACAAAAATACATTCGTTGAGGGTATATACCTGTCGTCAAAACCGACTGATATTTTTGTCCCCTATACCATGCATAGTTGGAGGGTATATTAAGTTTGTCATTCTGTTTGTAACTCATAGAAATAATAATTTCATACCTAAAAAGTATAAAAATTGTCCGTCCGTCCGTCGGCCTGACCGTCTTGTCCGCCTGTTGTAATCACGCTAGAGTCAAAAGGAATAAGGATAAGAAAATAACATTTTGCACAGATCAGTCTTTTGACTGCAGGCAGGTCAAGTTGGATATAAATTATATAGATATTGACTATATCGGTTCACGATATCTTATAGCCCCCATATAACGGTACCCCCGATACTCGGTATTTTGATGGTTTTAGCCACATTTTTTAATGGATGATTTTAAAGACATTTCTTATCGGAATTGTTTAAAATTTCGTATTTGAAACTCGTAATGGATACTACAAACAATGACGAAAAATTGTGTAGGTGCACGTCTTCATATACAGGGTTGCCCATATTCGACGGACCCATGGGCCCATTCCAATCGACGAGGCTTGTCCGCAGCCAAAATTCTTTGCGTCAATTGAATTTTGTACGGGAACAAATTCAAATCAATGCGAATAATCCGTGGTAAAGTGGACCGAGCCATGCCCAACTGCTGAGAACGGCGTTTTTGGGATGTTCTTGGGGACCTCTCAACACTGGCTCGTACGCCACGATATTCTCGGCCGATCGACTTGGTTGACTTTTATATAGCCTCTTCGGATTAGAAAGAGCCTTACCAGTCGAAAATGTTTCGTATAAACGCTTAATGGTGTTCTTAGAAGGCGCACTTCTCACATTTTTTAATATTTTAAAAGTACGTTGAGTTTTCACAATTGAATTCTTCTGTTGAATGTAAATTTCAGAGCCCTCGCGTGGCGTCTATTGGTTCATGGTAAAAATCTGCTTGGACTGACGCTTCAAACGCAGTATGTCATTAAGCGATGTGACATCTCTGTCAAAAGTAATGGCGTTGCCAGATGGGTCCGTCGAATATGGGCAACCCTGTACGCCCCATATAACGGCACCTCCGTATATTAGGTATTTTGATGACATTAGTGGCAATATCAACTGGAATTGTTTCTAGTTTGATGCTATTAGACACATTTTTACCGGAATTGTTTAAAATTTTGTAACGAATACTACAACCTATGACAAAAAAAATTGTACATGAACTTAGCTGCTTTTTTATATCCTCCACCATTCCGTTTGTAACACCTCGAAATATACATTTTAGATCCCACAAAGTATATATATTCTTGATCAGCATAAAATTCTATGTCGATTTAGCAATGTCCGTCCGTCTATCCGTCTGTGGAAATCACTCTAGCTTCCAAACGAACTTAAGTAGATTGATAAAATTTTACTCAAATGTGCATTATGTCTGCAGAACTTTCGGTATTGAAAATGGGCCCTGTAGGTCCACGTTTTGGTATAGCCCCCATATAGCGGTACCTCCCGATGTTCGGTACTTTGTTGATTTTAGCGAAATTATTCACTGGAATTCTTTCAAATTTGGTATTTGATGTTCGTAATGGGTGCTACAGCCTATGAAAAGAGATTGTCTGTGCATGTCCACGTCTTCGTATAGCCCCCATATAGCGGTACCTCCCGATATTCGGTATTCACCGGAATTCTTTCAAATTTTGTATTTGATGTTCGTAATGGGCGCTACAGCCTATGAAAGAGATTGTCTGTGCATGTCCACGTCTTCGTATAGCCCCCATATAACGGTACATCCCCATATTCGGTATTTTGATGATTTTAGCGAAATTATTCACCGAAATTGCTTCAAATTCGGTATTTGAAGTTGGTAGTGGATACGACAGCCTATGACAGAAAATTGTCTTGCAGATCTCCCTATATTCGGCATTTTGATGATGCAGATCCACGTCGTCGTATAGACCTTAATATAAAGGTTACATCCGGTATTTGGAAAAAAAGTGAAATTTCCAAATTCGTTCCATGTGGTGAAGGGTATTCCATTTAACCATATTTTGTGACCAAACTAATTTTACTATTTAGATTTATTAATCCCTGAGAAGAATATTTCAACTTCCATTTAAATGTGTATTTATAAAATATGCCTCTAGTAAAGATACGTTTTCCAACCCTGACATGCACGTGTATTGAATATAGAGTCGGGCAAAAAACTAAAAACTTTTTCTTTTCATTTCCACTGCTTTGACTTTGGCTTTGAATGTTCGGCACTTTTGTCACTTGTCAAGAATTTCGATGACCCTTCAATTGAATGAAATGAAATTTCCCGCCCCAAAGGGGTCATGATGTCAATGAAACAGACAATGTATGAATACGCAATTGTCAGGGATGGTAAGTAATATTATACATACAATTACAAAAGAAAATTTTAATTACAATAAGCCGAGCAATACCAAAAGTTTTTCGAATGTAGAGTTTATTGGGAATATATGAAGGAAAATGGAAAGATGGAGCAAAAGTAGGTATTATTATTTATTTATCGATTTATTTAATTCCTAGAAAAAGCATCGTATTTCGGGTAACATTCCCTTCCTAAAATGACCCTAATTTTTAATTAGTTTTTTTCGGATCCATTTTTATTAAATTTTCTAATGAACGCGGTCAGAAAATTATTTTGAAAGTTGTTCTTGTATGATACTAGTACGTCAAATACTGTCCAACATTTCGTCTCTGGCCCCATAGGAAAGGAGAAAATTACATAAAATAAAAGGCGAGCAAACAGGAAAGACATTAATGACGAACGAACAAAAGCTCTGGTTCGCACTGCGCCTGTGCTACATCATGAATGTATTTTATTTTCTCTTCTTTTTTCCAAAAAAGCATCATGTTTACTTGTGTGCGTAGCGGTTTGTGTGTTTGTGTATTTGTCCTCTGGTAGTATCAACATTTCTACACGTGGACCTTTGAAAAAATGCTGAATATGGCTTAATGAAAAGCTAACAAGAATAAAAAAAAACAACAGAATTTCTGGTATTATGAATCACTTTGCATTGAAAAGCGTCCAGAGACGGACACACACACGTACTCACAGTAGTTTCATTCATTCACACCATCGCATTCATGAGTGAATATTTGCCAGAGTTACCAATGACTAAACACCATGCATACAAGGAAAAAATATTTCGGAAGTGACGCCTATATTGTTATTTTTGTAAATTGCTGGTCTACATAATAAAAACTCAAAATGGCAACATTTGGCAAAATTAAATGGAAAACATGGCCAAAAGATCAGTTCAGATTTGGATAAAGCTCCCATATATATCTTCAACCGATTTCAGGTTGATTGTGTATCAGTCCAAATTTTGGTACATCCGACCGAATTCTGTCTAGAAACAAGTACATTAAATTTGCTGAAAATCGGTTCAGATTTAGATTTAGCTCCCATATATATCTTTCATCCCGTTTGGTGTTTAAGTCTATCTCATGCATAATATTTACCCCCAAGAATGATATTTGGTACCAGATATCAGATACATCTCAGAAATACATCCGAAAAATTGTATCAAGATCGGTTTATATTTGGATATAGCTCCCATATAAATGTTCAACTGATTTCAGGTTAATTTTGCACCAAATGGCCAATATCAGTCCAAAAATCCTGAATTTTGGTACAGACGACGGAATTCAATCGAATTCGGAGAAAATCGGTTCACATATAGCTATAGCTTCCATATATATGTTCCATCCTATTGGGGGTTGTATTACCTCACATGCGTAATATGGCACTCCACAATAATAATCTTTGGTACAAAATATCAGACACAGCTCAGAAATAAGTGTTTACAATTTTGTCAAGATCGGTTCTGATTTGGATATAGGTCCCACATATATCTTTAGCCGATTTCAGGTTAATATCAGTCCAAATGCACTGAATTTTGGCAATTCGGACTTAATTCATCCTAGAAACAAGTACTTTAAAGTTGGTGAAAATCTGTTCTGATAAAGCTATAGCTCCTATATATATGTTTCATCCGATTTGACTATTTAAATCCCTCAGATTCATAATATTCCCTCTACAACAATGATACCAAGAAATCAGACAATTGATACCAGACATCAGATACAGCTCGAAAATACCTCTGTCTGAGATCGGTTCATTACTTAATTTAGCTTCGGTATACATCTTCATCCGATTTTACGGTTATTGCTCTCCATAAAGTAGATTTGGATAGATTTTTTTTCATATTCAACCGAATTTTACCATTTGGTTAAACTCTAGGTCTCTTTGGACCAAATCCGTTTCAGGTTTCCGGTTTGGTACAAACTAGGTACATAGTAATATTATTATCAAACTTAGATCGCAGTTCGGAGATGGGTCCGCTCCTTCTGGTACCTCCCCCACAAAGCTTCAACATTTTGAATCATCATAGATCTTATAAAATGTGAAATAAGAGTCCGATTATTTTTAAATTTCGCACATCTCAATATTTCTATCAACACAAGCACAAGTTCTAAACTTCACACATTCCAATATTTCTACTAAAACAAATATCTGATTTGCAGGTAGTAGATATCGGTCCACTCTTTGTGGTACCTCCCCAAAACGGGTCAAAATTTTGAATAACCATGAATCTCATAAAACGGCAAATCAACAACAACAACAGTTGATTCATCACGAGATCTTGTGTAAATAAAGAATATATGGGACTACTCCTTCCGGTACCAGTTCTTCGGTACAATCCCAATTAAGATAGACATTAATAAAGAAGAACATTTAAATATTTTGAATAAGTCATCAGACATAAGAGGAGGGCACTATATGTTGGGGTATTATATTCAGATCGAAATTATCCAATCCAATCCTCACGAAATTTTGCAGGGGGATGGGTTACGATCAGAATAGTAGCCTATTGTTTTGAAAGATATTTGCAAAATATTTTGAGTTTAAAATGGACTAAAAACTTAAAAATTGTCTAAATGTTGCAGTCGTCCTACAGTTGCCAACTGAGGACAAATAGACATGGAATTTTTTATGGGGTTAGAGTAGAAGACAGCGCTGCATCCTAGCATTTTGGATGGTCATCGGATAATATTTGGCTGGTTTATTGAACAAAAAAAATACCAAAATTAACGAAATTACAAATACAAGAAGGACGGACCTTTGACCCTTAAATTGATGCTGGTTTCCTTAAAGAATATAACCAAATATCGGAGATATATGAAATCATATAAAGGAATCTAATCTTTCAAATATGTCCAAATCCATTTTGAAAGATTTCGCTTTTGATATAATGTCACGGAGGTATTTGTAGGTCATAATGGGATCTAGCTCCGGCGGCGGAACATTCTATGTATTGGTTCACTTTTTCGTATAGCCCCACATTTCCTTTCCTCCTATTTTGATAATTTTGCCACATATTTCCACGGATTTGTCTTAAAATTGCTAATTGTTGTTCTTAATGGGTCTTCGCTCCAGTGGCAGAACATTGAATATCTAGGTCCATGTTTTCCTATAGCCGAAATTACTATCCTAGTCATATTTACACACGATTTGTTTCAAATTTGGCATTTAAGACTCGCAATAGATAGGAATCGTTGTAATATAAAGTTGTCTGTATGGGCACCCGTTTTGGTCTGACCCCATATTACGGCCTCCCTCAATTTTAGGGTTTTTAGATGAGATCAACTGCATTATCCAAACAGTCTTACTGGTATATGAAGTTTAAAGTGTAACACGCTTGTATTTACTTTTTTATATAAAATGTTTCCCTTAGCCAGAGGTGGAGCGTATTCAGATCTATATTCCAAAACAGGAGCAATTAGGTTCAACATTTGTGGTAGATATGTAAATGTTTCTTAGGGGAATATTCATTCAAGTCAAAAGGGTTTCAGATCTACAGAAACTTTACCGCAAATCGTAGTGTTGCAAGGTCGGCCCGCCCGACTGTAGCCTTTGCTTGTTTTTTGAATGAAACAAGTAAAAAAGCAGGAAGTTCGGCCGGGCCGAACTTTCAATACCCTCTACCGTTTGGACGAATTAGGAAAATTTCAAAAATAAAATCCATTAAAACTTCTGCTAAAAACTTAACAAGTAAAAAAGCTGTAAGTTCGGCCGGGCCGAACTTTGAATACCCTCCACCATTTGGTACAAATTTGGCAATTTTCAAAAAAATAAAATCCGTTAAAAATTCTGCTAAGGTCTATACGACGACGTGGACCTGCAGGCGAGTTTTGTCACAAGCATTTACAATGTTCAAATGCGAAACTTGAAAAAAAATCTGTTTGTAATGTACCTAAAATCATAAAAATACCGAATTCAGGAAGGTATCATGGGGGTTATAAAACATGTCATAGGCTGTAGTATCCATTACGAACTTCAAATGCGAAATTTGAAACAATTCCGGTAAAGAATGACGCTAAAATCATCTAAATACCAAATATCGGGGGTACCGCTATATGGGGGCTATACGAAGACGTGGACCTACATGGCTCATTTTCTGTCTTAGGATGTAGTATCCATTACGAACTTCAAATACCAACTTTGAAATAATTCCGGTAAATAATGTCGCTAAAATCATCATATATTGTAGACCTATAAAGACAGTTCTAACAATGCAAAGTACTCACAAAGAACATCCTGTATGGATTTTCAATTCCATTGAAAAATGTGGCTAAAATCATCTAAATACAGAATATTGGGGGGTGCCGTTATATGGCGCCTATACGATATCGTAGGCCTACATATATAATTCTCTTCCAGGGGGTAAAGTACTCACAAAGAGTTCCCTGTGTGGATTTTCAGACAATTCCTTGAAAAATGTGGCTAAAATCATAAATACACCGAATATCAGAAGGTGCCGTTATATGGGGGATATACGATATTGTGGATTTATATAAACAATTCTCTTCAGGGGATAAAGTACTCACACGGAACTCCTTGTGTGAATTTTCAGGCAATTCCGTTGAAAAATACGATATCGTGGACCTATATAGATAATTCTCTTCTAGGGTATAAATAACTCACAAGGAACTCCTTGTGTAAATATTGTCAATCTTCGAACTTGACCTGCCTGCAGACAAAAGACTGATCTGTGCAAAATTTTAGCTTCCAATCTTTATTCGTTTTGACTCTAGCGTGATTACAACAGGCGGACAGCCAGGTCTAAATCGTCTTAGAATTTTACGCTGATCAAGAATATATGTGCTTTGTTGGGTCTAAAATTAGTATTTCGATGACTTACAAATGGAATGACGAACTTAAAGTTCGGCCGGCCAGTCAATACTTTTGATGTCTCCAACAAATATTCAAAAGTATTACAAACGGAATGATGGAGGGATTTAAAATAGTCGTGGGATTTAAAAATTCCCTAATGTAAGGGTAACCCTGTTTTGCACATAACACGAATACAAATATGTGCAGATGTGTATATTCACTTCTACGATAGCTATGTATGTATGTACAAATGTGTGTAGTTTTATAGTAATATTTAACGAATACATACAACGCACATAACTGAATTTACGTAAATTGAATGAACCTTTAGTAGCATGGAAATTCTTAAGACAAACTGATGGAAAGTCTTATCCTTGTCATGAAAAACGACGCTCAGTATTCAATGTCCGAAAAAGCAACAACGTCAGCAGTAGCAGAAACGTCAGCAGCACAGCAGTTCCTTATTTGAGCAATGGGTGTTAAGCTGTTAAACATTGCCTGAATGGCATGCCATCCATGACTTGGCTGGATGATTGAAGAGCAGGCAGGAGACTGGCGGAAGGCGAGCAGACAGGCTCACCACTGCCTTGCCGCAGAAGCGTGTGACCCCCACTTAGTAGGCCACTCTATTTTCCATGGTAATGCAGTCACTTTTTGGGGGTTCAACGCGTTAGACAGCCAGCCAGCTAACGGCTGCTGACGAAAAATCCGTCGGTTGTTTTCGTTTTTTCTTTGTTGAAATGTAACAGAGAAGGATAGTTAAAAGAAAGGCGAAAAATAAAAAAAAAATAAAACCAGAGCTAATAAAACACAACAAAAATTAATACTAAATTCAATTCACTTAAAGATTTTTTAAATGGTAATGGCTTTGAGAATTTTGAAAAGTGCTATTCGACAAACAACAGCAACAACTTCAAGGCAACATGTCGCACCTATTGAAACGTACGAAAAAGTCCTGCATTAAGGTAAGTGTGGCGTTTTTTGCGTGTTCTGGCAAAATAATTAGTAGAGATAGGTTCGGGGGACAGTGGCTATCCCGTTGTTTAGTAGTTGTTGTATTTGCGCCCCAAAACTAAATCAATAATATTGATTTAGAAAGCCATAACAATAGATGGGCGATTATCCTTGTAATGTTTTGTTGGCGCTGTTGTTGTTGCGTTCGAACAAAACAGCGATGACGGGGTGTTAATGACCACAAAACAGGAAATGATAGAATAAACGTGGAAATTTTCTAGAGCATGAAACGAGTAACCCCTCCATAGCTGGCCTAAAAATATTCTATGGAATTTATGGCCTTTGTATTTCCGCAGGAGATTTTAAAATAACTTTGTTTTGTTATTTCTCGGAAAGGAAGCGGCGTGGAAAAACTTAAACAGTTTTTTTTTTTATTTAAAGGCATTTGAAGATTAATTACATTTAAAGGATTAAATAGGTCTAAATATGGATAATAAAAGAAACATTTAAAAATAAAACAAGTAAGCAAAGGCTACAGTCGAGCGGGGCCGACCGTTGAATACCCTACAACACTATAATAAACGATACAGTTTATATAGGCGAGATACTCGAAAGAATTGCACAAGATATTGTGACAAATAATTAAAGAAAAACATCAGGTTTCGTTCTCTAATTTTGGAATAATAGCAACTTAAACTAATTTGCTCATTTTCAATTTATTGGTAGATGTTGCACGTAAATGGTCTTCCTAGATCTGGAACCAATATTTCCCAAAGACCCATAATCTCTCAGAAGTGGCAAAAGATTAACATTTATTATTGGTTTTTGACTGAAACGCATCTATATGAGATACAGTCATTTGACTATATTCTTCAACGAAATCAGCGTTAACGAAATAGTCAGAAGTGCGTCTTTCCTGTATTTGTGAATTCTCCAAAGAGACACTGGAATGGATATTTTCGTATTTTGTCTACAAAAGTTGGCAAACTATTTCACACATTAAATATTTTTGGATGGCCATCCAAAACTATTTGGCTTTTGCAATGTCCGGTAACCTCCATTCAAATGCGATCGGGCGATAATTACGACCTGCTGACAATTTTGCAGTTTTTTTTGTCCATTTCAACCCCTAAATATCATCTCCAAACAGAGTAGGCTTCTATTCTGACCCTCATCTTATCCCCATGCAAAATTTCGTAAGGATCGGGCCATAAATGCGATCTGTATATGATATCCTGATATTCTAACTACTTAGTTTTGCTAGCTGTAAAAATATTACCAAATGTTTAATTCAAAATGAAAATATGCCAAAAAATATGACAAAATTGAAAAAATATGAGAAAAATTTCAAAATCAATATTTTCATCTTTAGAGAGATATTTTTATGCGATTTTTTAGGCGTTTTTTCTTTTCTGCTAAAAGGCCATTCTGAATTAATGAGAACTGTCGAAATCAGTTCAGCCGTTCTCGACATAAAAGAGATCTTTCAAGCATATCTTCTTTGATAGACAAATATGTCGCACATATTTTGCTATATATCCGATTTGTTGGATGTTAACATCAATATAAAGATCAGAAGTAACCCTGTCATAGCTTTGTGATTTCGCCGGGATTTAAAATATTCGCGGTTTAATGAAAAATTTCGATTTTTTTCAATACAAAAGATATGGTCTATTTTACTCGCTAAATATAATCCGATGACCACCCAAATTAGTAGGCTAAATTCTAGCTACATGCGAAATTCTGCGTCGATTGGTCTATAATTGCGACCTGTATAGCTACTGCAAAATCCGACATTTTTTCAGTATTTGGTCCATTTCAACCCCTAAACATTTGGCGATAATCTCCAAAAGAAATAGGGTTCTATTCTGACATTAACCCCACCTACATTTTAAATTTCGTGAAGATCGGGCCATAATTGCGACCTGTAGAGTGATTACAAATTAACATGGACAGACGGACAGATGGACGGACGGACGGACGGACTTACATAGCTAGATCGACTCAGCTCGGCGAGCTAGGAAGATCCATATATACTTTCCTATATGGGAAACCAATATTTCGAGGTGTTACATAAATTCTGGCCCAATCAAATTTATAATACCCCCAACACATAGTGTTGTAGGGTATAATTATCGGATTTCAATATTCAACATAGTAGAATTTAAAATTGCGAAACATAATGTAGTTAAGAAGTTACGATTACCAAAAATTCATTAGAAAACCAATTACATGGACATAAAATGGTAAAGACTAGACGAAATACATTATGGAAATATAGTGGAGGAGGTACCCGGGGGTAGTAAAAATATTGGGATATTTTTATGTTTTCGCATTTTATGAGCGTTTTGTTATTCAAAATTCTGCCCCTCTTTGTGGGAGAGTACTGGAATGAGTATTCAGATATCCACTCCTGATCTCGTGTTGAAATGAATATTGGGATGTGCCGAGTTTCAAAGGAATAGAATGCTCATTTCGCTTTTCATGAGCTTCGCGGTGTTGGTAAAAATATTGAGATTTACGAAATTTGATGAAATTCGAAGTCTTTTTTTTTTCAAATTTTTAAGGGTTATAATTATTTAGGAGTGTGGGGTGTGCGGAATTTGAAGGCACGCGCGCTCGTATTTCACATTTAAAAGAGTTATGATAATTCAGAGTTTTGACCCCTTATGGGGGAGGTACTGAAAAGAGTTGATCAATATTATCCATTTTCCCACTTCATTTAGGTTCCGATATAGTCCATATTCACACCTGGTATTGGGTAGATTGAAATATTTGGATATGCCGAATTTGAAAGCAATCAGATGCTCACTTCGCCTTTTACAGCTAAAAATATAGCAAACAAGTAAAACAAGTTAAAAAGCAGTAAGTTCGGCCGGGCCAAACATTGAATACCCTCCACCATTTGGAACGAATTTAAAAAAAAATGAAATCCTTAAAAAATTCTGTTAAATTTTAAAATCACCGAATATTGCCGTTATATTGGGGTCTATTCGACGTGAACCTACATAGGCATTGTTTGTCATTAGCCATTACCATATTCAAATTCGAAACTTGAAATAAAGGGTGAATAATGTAGCTAAAATCATCAAAATATCGTATATAAGGAGGTGCATAGACAATTTTCTGTCACAGGCTGTATCATCCATTACGAACTTCAAATACCACATCTCAAACAATTTCGGTGGGTATTGTACCTAAACTCTTCAAAATACCGAATATAGGGAGGTACTGATATATGGGGCCTATACGAAGACCTGGACCTGCATAAACATTTTTCTGTCACAGACTGTAGATCCCATCACGAATTCTAAATACGTAATTTGAAACAATTCCGGTGAATAATGGCGCTAAAATCATCAAAATACCGAATTTTGGGAGGTAATGTTATATGGGGGCCATACGAAGACGTGGACCTGCCCAGGCTGTAGTATCCATTTCGTCATTTTCTGTCATAGGCTGTAGTATCCATTTCGAATTTCAAATACGAAAGTTGAAACAGTTCCGGTGAATAATGTCGCTAATATCATCAAAATACCGAATATCGGGATGTACCGTTATATGGGGGCTATATGAAAACGTGGACCTACATGGCCCATTTACGAACTTAACCTGCCTACTGGAAAAATAAACACGTGTGCAAAATTTTAGCCTTCTATCTCAATTCGTTCGAAAGATAGCGTGATTACAACAGGCAGACAGACGGACAGACAGACAGACAGACGGACATGGCTAAATCGACTTAGAATTTTACGCTGATCAAGAATATATACACTTTGTTGGGTCTGACATGAGTATTTCGAGGAGTTACAAACGGAATGACAAAGTTAATATACCCTCCATAGTATGGTGGAGGGTATAAAAACATTAAGTTCGGCCGGGCCAAACTTTTAATACCCTCCACCTTAGGGTAAAGGAAACATTAGAAGAAATGTGGCAAAAACCATTAAAATGCCGAATATCGGGAGGTACCGTTATATGGGGTCTATACCAAATCGTGGACCTACACATGCAATGTTTCGCCAAAGGAGCTAGAACCCATTATGACCTACAAATACCAATTTTCAGACAAATCCGTGAAAAAATGTGGCAAAAATCATCAAATTATTGAATATCGGGAGGTACCATTATATGGGGGCTATACCAAAACGTGGACCTATAATTACAATGACTCGCCACACGAACTGGGACCCATTGTGATCTACAACTGCCTATTTTCAGAGAAATTCTTGAAAAAATGTGTCAAAAATCATCAAAATACCGAATATTGGGAGGTACCGTTATATGGAGACTACACCAAAACGTGGACATATACATACAGTGTTTCGCCACACGAACTAGGACCCATTATGACCCACAAATACCAATTTTTAGACAAATCAGTGAAAAAATGTGGCAAAAAATACCGAATATTGACAGATACTTTTATATGGGGGCTATACAAAAACGTGGACCTATACATGCAATGTTGTGCCACACGCACAGAGTCCCGTTATGACTTACAAATACCAATTTTCAGACAAATCCGTGAAAAAAATGTGGCATAAATCATCAAAATACCGAATATCGGGAGGTACCGTTATATGGGGACTATACCAGAACGTGGACCGATATATCTCATTTTCAATACCAACCATCCTAGACACAATACAAATTGCTCTGCTAAATTTTGGCGCTCTACGTCAAATAATGTGGGCTGTATCGTGATTTCAACAGACAGACAGATGGACAGACAGACAGACAGACGGACATCGTTAAATCGACTTAGAATTTTATGCTGATTATGAATATATATACTTTATGGGGTCTACGACGAATATTAAAGGATGTTACAAACGGAATGACAAAGTTAATATATCCTCCTTTCCAAGGTGGAGGGTATAAAAATGTCGGAAAAAGCATCAAATTTTAGAATAAGTTTAGATTTTTTCGAATTGGTCACCTTTGGCACGAATTATGGCCTTCAAACGGCCAATCAAACCGTCACACGCAGCTCGAATGTTGCTCTGCGGTATTTTGGCGCATTCCCGGCGAAGCGCTTGCTAGAGGTGATCGTCACTTTGGTATTTTTTTGTGCCAACCTTGGCTTCCAAAATATTCCAGATGTAATAGTCCAACGGATTGGTATCCGGAGCCAGGAACCAGGAACGGAAATGAAGCCAGCAACCTAATTTTGTAACCATTCTTGGGTAGCGCGTGTTGAGTGCGATGGTGCTAAGTCCTGTTGGAATGTCCAAGGTCTGCGCACAAAATGTTTGCGTGTCCAATGCTTTAATACACCCTCCAGAATATTTTCGCGATAATATTCGGCATTATTCTGATGCCACGGTCGATTAATACGAGGGAAGAGCGACCATCGGCTGTTATGGCGGCCCACATCATCACCAGTCCGGCGCTTGAGTTCTGGTGGCCAACCGAAGGTGCACATTTTCAGCTGACCTTTTGGCAAGTAAACACGATCATTTTGTTTGTTTACAAACTGCTTAACAACGAATGTTTTCTCATCGGAGAAGATCAAATTCGGCAGTTCACCACTTTCAAAGCAACTCTTTGGCTCTTTTGAGTCTATTTTCTTTTTGTAGCGGTGTAAGTTCTTGCACTTTTTGGAATCTCTATGGTTTTACCCCGAGCTTATTTTTCAATATTTTTACGAATGGAATATTGCGATATGTTCAGCTTACGAGCCATTTTTCGGCCACTGCCGCTTTTATTATTATTCAAAATTTTGACCCTTTAGGGAGAGGTACTCGATGGGGTGGACCGATATTCTCTATTTTCTGACCTGGATTTAGCACTGACAGAATATTAGGATTTTTAAAGTGTGCACAAAACCAAATGATTCTGTCTTCTTTTATAAGGTAAGACATTTTAATGTTAACCTTTTGTTTAGGAGGAACCAGAAAATGTGGACCGATATTGTCCATCTCCGAATTCGATAATAATAATATGATGTACCAAGTTTGGACCAAATCGGCTACTCCCTTAGAGAGTTATCGTGCGCACCTGCCAGACGGACAGACAGATGGATGGACGGACTAGATCGACTCCAAATGTCCTAAAACGGATTTGGTCCTAAATGACCTAGGATCTAAAACCGTTATTTCAATAACGCACGTTTTAGCCGTATCAAATGATATATACCCTCTTTATGCATATGTCTGAGGATAAAAAAAGTTTCAGCACTTCAGGAGTACTCTAACCATTAATTGAATAAGTGGCTTTAGTACTTTTCGTATTTTATTACAATCGATTTCTACAAACTCACTTCTATTTCACCCGTACCTACCAGGAGTGGCCCTCCTACCGAATTTCAGATGTTTACTTATTACATGTTTGTATTTTCCGTATAATACGGTCAAAACGCGCCTCGCCAGAATATCGAGTTTAGACCTTAGGTCTCTTTGGACCAAAACCGTTTCAGAGCTTTTGGAGTCGATCGTACGATAGCTCTCGAAGGGAATACCCGATTTTGTCCAAACTCGGTACATCGTAAAATTATTATCAAACTTAGATCGAGTTCGGAGATAGGCAATATTGGACCACTCCTACTGGTAACTCCCCCACAAAAGGTCGAAATTGTCAAAATAAATATGTTTTACAGCAGAGAAAGAGAAAGGATAATTTGATTTTGATTCAACTTTGCTAACCCCCTGCTCCATCAAGTACCTCCCCAACAAAGGGTCAAAATTTTGAATAATCATAACTCTTAAAAAATGTTATGTAAGAGTCTGATTGTCTGATTCCATTGAACAATGCCATTAAAACCATTGAAATACCGAATATAGGCAGGTACCGTTATATTGGGGATATACGAAGACTCGGACAGGAACTCTAAATTCCAAATATGAGTCAATACGGTTAAAAAAAGAGTGACATACATCATCAGAATACCAAAAATCTGTGGGAACAGTTAAATGAGGTCTATATCAAAACCTTGACCTATATAGGCTGTTCTTTGCAATGATTTTTCGTACATATTAGGAACCCAAGCTTCCTCCTCTTCCGTAATAATGATATTCGGGGAAATATATGAAATACAGCTCAGTAGTGGAATTCTCTAGCTCATTTTTTGAGCTACCGATAAAAGTCGATAAATTTAAAATGCATAATCTCTGTAATTGACGAAATTTGTCAATAAGTTAGCGAAGAGCTCCCGTCAAATCTAGTAAAAAATCGATTAAGATGAGGTCACACCTCCCATATATTAATTCCTTACGGAATTAACTGCTTTAAAGCCATAATACGCATTCAAAAAGTACACATCAGTATAGGACCACTTGTATATGTATTTTTTTATTTGGGGGAATGCTCGGAAACTGATTAATCATTATACTAGAGTTACTCAATATGTGTACCTTTTGGTGAGAGGTCAATGATCGCCCCTGACCTACATTTTATATACAGAGTGAGATAAAAAAAACTTCAAAAAGTCAAACGCCATAATTTTTATATCTTTTTTTAAAATTCTATTGAATGAAAGCAAAAAATGTCGGAAATAGGATCAAATTTTAAAATAAATTTAGATTTGTTCGAATTGGTCACCTTTGGCACGAATTATGGCCTTCAAACGGCCAATGAAACGGTCACACGCTGCCCGAATGTTCCTCTGTTGTATTTTGGCCCATTCCCGGCGAAGCGCTTGCTTAAGGTGATCGACACTTTGGTATTTTTACTGCCAACCTTGCTTTCCAAAATACTACAGACACAATAGTCCAATGGATTGGTATCCGGAGATGGTTATGGTCATTGTGCGCTGGAAGTGAAGCAGGGAACCTCATTTTGTAACCATTCTTAGATGGCGGGTGCTGAGTGCGATGGTGCTTAGTCCTGTTGGAATGTCCAAGGTATGCGGCCAAAATACAAGGCTTTAATACATCCTCCAGAATATTTTCGCGATAATATTCGGCATTTATTCTGATGCCACGGTCGATTAATACGAACGGAGAGCGACCATGGGCTGTTATCGCGGCCCACCATGGCCGGCGGTTGGGTTCTGGTGGCCAACCGAGGTGCACATTTTCAGGTGACCTCTTTGGCGAGTAAACACGATCATTTTGTTTGTTTAGAAACTGCTGGAACTACGAAAGTTTTCTCATCGGAGAAAAACAAATTCGGCAGTTCACCGCTTTCGACCCAGCGAAGCAACTCTTTAACTGTAGCGGTGTAAGTTCTTGCACTTTTTGGAAGTTCAATGGCTTTACCCCGAGCTTATTTTTCAATATTTGCCAAATGGAATATTGCGATGTGTTCAGCTCACGAGCCATTTTTCGGCCACTGTGACGCGGGTTTCGATCAAGTCGCTTCTTTACTTTTTGAACCATTTCTGCTGATGTTGCTGTTTCCTTCCGTCCATTTCCTTGGCGTCGGGCTACGCTACCAGTATCACAATAACGAGCGATGTTACGAGACACAAAAGATTAATTCACATTTAAATGCTGCTTGTGGTTTTCCAGCCAAATATCACACTATCACGCTTGAATTCCATCACGAATAACTTTTTTCCGGAAAATTCTCACCAAAATGCTTGTGTACGCTTTGAATAATATAATGAGCTGTCACTGGAATACTTTAATCCTTTTACATCAGATTTTTTACCCAAAACTGTTTCAACGTCTCCTAGGTAAACCCTAGAAACCAACAGTGGCATCAATATCAAACTTACTTCCCGAACAATAACAGTACGCATTTGCAAAACCACCACCAGATCTCAAAAGCAGATACCAACAAAGGTCTCAATACCCTTCACCCAATACCAAATTCAGTACTTGTTAGTACTTTTCATACATTTATAGGACACATATCCGAAACCATCTCCATATGTCCAGGCTACACTGAACAGCGGCCACAAAACCAAATTAAGTCCTTTCGAACAATAATAGTACACATTTCCAAAACCAGCCCCTTCTCTCAACCACAGATACCAACAGTCAAATCTATAGCAAATTTTAGGATTTTAGGTCTATTAATTCGCCCAATACAAAAATGTAGTCCTATTAAGTACTTAAAAATGTAGTCCTATTAAGTACTTTTCGTACGAGTATAGTACACATTTCCAAACCCACATCCATATCTCAGTTCCAGATACCAACAGAGACCTTAATATCGAATTTGAAGAATCCAGCCCTATCCCTTCAACCAACACCAATTTTTGTACCATTTAGTACTTTTCGTACAATTATAGTACACATTTCCAAAACCAGTTCTCTCAACTACGGATATCAACAGTGAAATCTATGCCAAATTTGAGGATTTCATGTCTATTTAGTACTTTTCGAACAATAATGGTACGATAATATCACCAAAATACTGAATATCGGGGGGAACCGTTATATGGGAGATATACGATATCGTGGACCTATATTAACAAATCTCTTTTAGGGGTAAAGTATTCACAAGGAACTCCTTGTGTGGAATTTCAGACAATTCCATTGAAATATGTGGCTAATATCATCAAAATACTGAATATTGGGGGGGGGGGGGTTGTATTGTTATGGGGGGATATCGTGGACCTATATAAATAATTCTCTTCCAGGCGGTAAAGTGAACACACAGAACTCCTTTTGTGGAATTTCAGAGAATTCCATTGAAAAATGTGTCTAAAATCATCAAAATAGCTTCCTATCTTAATACGTTTTGACTGTAGCGTGATTACAACAGACGGACGGACAGGGCTAAATCGTACTAGAATTTTACGCTGATCAAGAATATATGTATTTTGTTGGGTCTAAAATTATTATATCGATGAGTTACAAACGGAATGACGAACTTAATATACCCTCCATACTATGTATGGTGGAGGGTATAATTACAAAATACCAGTATCATCCGTTTTTATACCCTCCACCATACTATGGAGGGTATATTAACTTTGTCATTCCGTTTGTAACTCCTCGAAATACTCATGTCAGACCCAACAAAGTATATATATTCTTGATCAGCGTAAAATTCTAAGTCGATTTAGCGATGTCCATCTGTCTGTTGTAATCACGCTATCATTCGAATGAATTGAGATAGATGGCTAAAATTTTGCACACATGTTTATTTTTCCAGTAGGCAGGTTAAGTTCGTAAATGGGCCATGTAGGTCCACGTTTTCACATAGCCCCCATATAACGGTACCTCCTTATATTCGGTATTTTGATGAGTTTAGCGACATTATTCACCGGAATTGTTTCAAATTTGGTATTTGAAGTTCCAAATGGATACTACACCCTAAGATAGAAAATTGTCCGTGCAAGTCCATGTCTTCGTATAGCCCCCATATAACGGTACCTCCCGATATTCGGTATTTTGATGTTTTTGGCGACCTTTTTCCCGGAAGTAATTTAAAATTTAGTATTTGAAGTTCAAAATGGATACAACACCCTAAGACAGAAAATTGTCTGTGCAGGTCCACGTCTTCGTATAGCCCCCATATAACGGTACCTCCCTATATTCAGTATGTTGATGATTTTAACGACATTATTCACCAGAATTGTTTCAAAATTGGTATTTGAAGTTCGTTATGAGAACTACAGTCTGTGGCAGAAAACTGTCTGTGCGGGTCCAGGTCTTCGTATAGGTCCCATATATCAGTACCTCCCTATATTCGGTATTTTGACGATTTTAGGTACAATATCCACCGAAATTGTTTGAGATGTGATATTTAAAGGTTGTAATGGATGCTACAGCCTGTGACAGAAAATTGTCTATGCTGGTCCAGGTCTTCGCACAGCTCCAATTTAACGGCACCTCCTTATATACGATATTTTGATGCTTTTAGCTACATTATCCACCGTTTATTTCAAGTTTCGAATTTGTACTATGTATGTCCACGTCGTATAGACCCCAATATAACGGCTATATTCGGTATTTTTAAAATTTTAACAAAATTTTTTAAGGATTTTATTTCTTGAAAATTTCCAAATTCGTTGCAAATGGTGGAGGGTATTAAAAGTTCGGCCCGGCCGAGCTTACTGCTTTTTAACTTGTTCCTAAACTAAACTGTTCTGACTTTAGTACCATTCAGTACAGAACCACCTTCATATATCAAACTTACTTTCCAACCTTGTGTCCCATACCTAGTACGAATTTTCAAAAACCCTTTGGTACAATTATCCTGCACTCCATCAGCAACGCTCATTCCGAATTCTAGCTCATTACGTTTGTCCAATACAAAGAATTTAATTTTAGGTACATTTTAGTACGAACTTCCAACTTTAGCCATTTAATAGCTGTTGCACATCTAAAAATTCTCCCTGTTCTCCCTATTATCTCTTCTTGGGACTAAGAATTGTATTTTAGGGGGTTTTAAGAAATTGTTCCTTCTGACATTTTCCATTCGTTATTATATTTTTCCCAAATATATTTACCGTTGTTTACTAAAAAACCCTACACCCTTTATTTCAGCTTATTCGCAAAATTTCTAATAAACAGATTTTCCTTAAACGTTTGGAAGAGGAGGACATATCGACCGATGTGGACATATCTGTGGAGGCTAAGGAGAGGGACATCAATCAAAATGAGAACATATGCATGCAGCCGCAACAACAAAAACTTTCCACTTGTTATAAGAAACACAAAGATAAATCTCACTCTCCGCTCTCCTCCACTGAGGATGTAACAAAAGAGAGAACTAAACGAAAATTGCCCATTCATTTGGAAGATCTAAGTTCGGATAAACCTGTCCTCCAAAGTTTAACCTCAAAATTATTTCTCACAGCGGATGGTTATGAATTTCAGCGTCTTCAACAGTTACGCAGCGATGCAGCTTCCGAAATAATCCCCTATGATCCGGAATTTGCAAAGTGTACGGCAAGGGAGTGCTCACGTGAGAGGCCCACTTCGTTATTTAGTGAAGAGGAGGATTTCGACGACGTTGAAAAGAAAATCGAAGTTGTTTTCGAGAAGGTCAAGTACAAAGAAGATGTCCGCTATCTACGCCATACCCCGTCCACTTGTAGCCTAGACAATTACATAATTCGTGACGAAGACGACAATGAGGAATTGACCCAGCCAACTGATGAGGAGCATATTCTAAATACCACCAATCTAATGCAAAATCAAAATAACAACAACAATACCATTTGTCGCACTCGAAATAGTTTCAACGGCATTGACAACCAAATGTTTACTTCCTCAATGCCGGGCGAATGCCTTGCAGATGCCAAGCGAGAGGATGATACCACCACCAGAGGCCTTCAGAATCCAGCCATCAACAGATATGCTTGCGAGTTCCAAGAATCCTCTGATAATTGTGATAGCATTCAGTTAGAGCTGCAGCATTTGCCCCAACAACCTCCGCCGCAACAGCATCACTATTTTCACACCTCCTCCCAACCATCTAATCAAAATTTGCTTCCACTCAACGTTAGTCTAGGTTGTATTACCGATGGTAATTATCATCAGTTGTTCATTGGCGAGCAGCGGGATGCCTTCTACAAGCTGACACCTGTCGTCAAGTGGGATATCAACGGCAATTCTTTGGAGGATGATGATTTCCCCGTGTTCGATGCCAATCACCACCTAAATAATTCTCCAGCTAAATCGAGTTTACGTTCCAGTTCCACAACATTGGAGACATGGTTGGAAGTGGAATAAGAATCTCCAAACTCCAAAATATACAATATTCTATATATATACATTTATGAAAAAAGTGCCCTTAATTGTTATCATGCCTATTAACATACATACATACGTACACATACAAACATATGTAACTCAAAAATTACATATATAATGCACTAGACTCCTACCAAGCTCCGCCCAGATTGAAATAAATTATTCATGCAATCTTAATTATATTATTCAAAAGAAAAGCGAAATTAGTTGTTACTATGGATATGGTATGATGGTAAGTATTCCGACTTAAGACTTCTTTGGGACTTTTTCTTTGCCCCAATTCTTCTGTATAATAATTCATAGGTTCTCCATTTTGATGTTTCATATGCAAAGACTTAAAATGGTAAAGACTGGACAAAATGAATTTTGATATTACATACATGATGAACAATAACCTTTAAATCGGATGAATATCTATACCGGAGCTATAAATTTGAACCGATCTCAATAAAACTTGCCAGAGGTATTCTCGAGCCATAATTGATGTCTGGATCAAATTTTATTATTGTGGAGTGCATATTACGCATGTGAGAGACTTAAAACCCCATATCGGATGAAACATATATATGTATGTGAGCTATAGTTATATCTAAATTCGATTTTTACCAAATTTGAAGTACCTGTTTCTAGAATAAATTATTTCGGAATTGATAAAATTCAGTCTATTTCGGTTGATATTAGCCGTTTGGTGCACAATAAACCTGAAATCGGATAAATCTATATCTATAAAAGAGGAAAATGTTTGTATGTTTGTTTGTTTGTTTGTAATTTATGGACTCCAAAACCGCTGAATAGATTTTCCTGAAAATTTCCATATATACTGCAACATCGCCTGAAAGTAACATAGGCTATATACATTTTTGAATTTCCACTTGGAACTGGAGATATAGCATCAGAATCGGAGGTACCTCCCAACAATTTAGATTTTATATGCACATATCTATTGATTGGTTGAAGATACAGTCTCCAAATTTGGAATACGTGACGGAATTTGGAACAAAAATAAGTTTGCCAAATTACATTGTAATCGGTTCAAATTTAGCTATAGCTCCCATATATATTTTCGACCGATTTCGTTCATTTGATGCCTCAAACACAATTTGAATGTTCGATTCCAATGAAATTTGGAATGTGTGACGGGATTTAATCCGAAAATAAATTTGTCAAATTATATTGAAATCGGTTCAGATTTGGATATAGCTCCCATATATATTTTCGGCCGATTTCAAGCATTTGATGCACCAAACACGCTATGTATCCCCAATTTCAATGAAATTTGGAATGTGTAGCGGAAATTAAAAGCAAATATACATTTGTCAAATTATATTAAATTCGGTTCAGATTTGGATATAGCTCTCATATATATTTTCGACCGATTTCATGTATTTTATGCACCATACACGATATGTATGTTCGATTCCAAAGGAATTTGGAATATGTAACGGGATTTTGAATAGAAAATATATTAGTCAAATTATATTAAAATCGGTTCAGATTTGGATATAGCTCCCATATATATTTTCCGCCGATTTCACATATTTGATGCACAAAACACGATACGTGTTTCCGATTCCAATGAAATTCGGCATGAGTGACTTAATTTGGTACAAAAATAAATTTGAAAAATTATAAAAATACGCTCAGATTTGATTATAGCTCCCATATATATACTCAGCCGATTTCACATATTTGATGCACCCAAAGCGAGAGACACAATATCAGGCACCAGAAAAAATTTCCAAATTATATTAAAATCAGTTGAGGTTTGGATATAGCTAACATATATATTTCGGCCGATTTCATACATGTTATGCACCAAACATGATATATATGACCGATACCAATGAAATTCAAAATGTGTGGCGGAATTTGGTTACAATAATAAATGTGACAAATTAATTGGAAATTAGTTAAGATTTGGATATAGCTCCCATATGTATATTCTCCGCCGATTTCACATATTTGACGCATCAATTTCAATTAAATATGAAAGGTGTGGCGGAATTTGGTGTAAAAGTAATTTTTTTAAAATTATATTTAAACCGGATCAGATTGGGATATCATTTTAATAAGAACCATTGACCCACAACGCCTTAGGCTAACACTAAAAAACAACACAACAATTGATTTGAAATACGCTTATTACGGAGAAGTATGTTGCTATCTCGAATTCACTAATTGCAATAGAAATGCCACTCAACTTCAAAAGATTCCAGTTTACTGCACGCTTGGTATTTGCACGCTTGGTATTACTGCACGCTTGGTATTTGCTATGAAATAAAAATCCGAAGGACAAACCCTTCGTGTATGTATGTCATGTTACTGCTTTTCTAATGGTTTTGATTATTAACGCATTAAAGTAGTGCAATATTTTTTTTTAAATCTTTAAATTTGTTTTTTTTTTTAACCAACATATATTCGTAAATAAAATTTTGCATGCATATAAAATTAAAAGGGGTAGCGAAGCGCACCAGGTTCAGCTAGTATATACATATATGGAAGCTATATCTAAATCTGATCCGATCTCGACAAAATTGGACCGAAGTAATTTTGAGCTCAATAATTTATCCGGAACCATATATCACTCTTGTGGAGTGCATATTACGATTGTGAGTGACTTTAAATCCCAAATTTGATGAAACATTGCTATAACTCTGGACCTATTTTCTCCAAATTTTAAGTACTTATTTCTATGCTGAATTCGGTCGGATGTGTTGAAATACATCCTATTTGGACGAATATTACATATATGGTGCACAATAAACCTGATATCGGATAAAGACATATGGGAGCTATCCAAATCGGATCCAATCTCGATAAAATTTCGGAATGGGATTTCTGAGCTCCATATGTTATCTGGTATCAAACATCTTTGTTGTGGAGTGCATATGACGAATTTGAGGGATTTAAACATCAAATCGGATAAAACATATATATGTGAGGTATAGCTATATCTGTACTGATTTTCACCAAATTTGATGTACTTGCTTCTAGGCTTAATTCTGTCGGAAATTCTAAAATTTACTCCATTTGGCCTGATATTAACAATCTGGTGCACAATAATCGGTCGAAGATATATATGGGAGCTATATCCAAATCTGAATCGGTCTCTGAACCGAAGTTTTAAGCTGGTATTGCTGCGCTGTACGTAATATCTGGTACTAAATATCATTATTGTGGAGTGCATATTATGAATGTGAGAAACTTAAACACCAAATCGGTTAAAACATACACATGGAAGCTAAAGCTATATCTGAACAAAATTTCATGTACTTGCTACTAGAATGAATTCGGTCGGATGTGCCAAAATTAAGGTCATTTGGATAGATATTGGCTATTAGGTGCACAATTAACCCGAAATCTGTTGAAGATATATATGGAAGCTGTATCAAAATTCGAACCGATTCTCACCAATTTCAATAGAGTTCGCCCTTGGACTAAACAAAATTTCATCTCAAGCGGATTAAAAACATGACCAGCATTTTTTCACAAAAATAGATGGACAGACGGACTGACATGCATAAAACTACTCAGATAGTGTTTCTATGAAGTAACTAGACTCTATCTCGCTTCCTTCTCCATGTTACTAACAAATGCACAAAGACATAATACCCTTACCACTATGTGGGGTAGGGTATAACAAACATTAGATTAGACCTAAGATAGATAGAACACCTTCTATAGGTATTTCAAAGATTAGTAGCACCCTAGAATCCTATAACGTATCCAATTTCACACACCTACGTACAACAACCTAAAGTGCTCAAAATATTATTATAAAATAGGCAAACAGAGGCTACAGTCGGGCGGTGCCGACTATTTGATACCGTATAACACTATAATTTGCGGTAAAGTTTCGGTAGATATGAAACGCTTTTTACTATAATAAAGATTTCCCTAAGAAACATCCACAGTCTACTTCATTATAAAAACAAATGTTGGATATAATTGCTTCTGTTTTCGAATAATCTTCATAGATCTGGAATTAGTATTTTTCAAGAACATATGAAATGTCAAAGTAAGATAACTTATTCGCTCTTTCGGAAAGAACGGACATTTCACATTCAAATTTTTCTATACACATTGAGATTTTTATTTTCATTTCATTCTTGAAATAATGTCACAAAATCCTGCAAAAGTTTTATCTTGGCTTTTGGCCTAATCCCTTGGGTCGTGCAAATCTTCGTAGCATTTGCCCTATACTTACGCCCTATGTCATGTATATAGGTATAGGTATTCAAAACCATATTCGAGAATTTAGATTCCTCTATATGATTTCCTGTATCTCAAATATTTGGTTGTATTCATCAACGAAATCAGCATCAATGTAAAGGTCAGATGGGCGCCTTCCATGTATTTGTAATTTTCGTAATTTTAGTATTTAACACACAATTGTGGTCCATTTCACCAGCTAAATATTATCCGATGGCCATCCAAAATTTTAGGCTTTAGCACTAATCTAAACTCGAACTTTATAAAAAATTGCATGTCTACTGATGAGGTCTGTAAGGCGACCGCAAAATCTGGACATTTTTTTAAGTTTTTTGGTTCATTTTTATACCCTACAACACTATGTGTTGGGGGTATTATAAGTTTGATTGGGCTAAAAATTATGTAACACTACGAAATATTGATTTCCCACATAGGAAAGTATATATGGATCTTCCTAGCTCGCCGAGCTGAGTCGATCTAGCTATGTATGTCCGTCCGTCCGTCTGTCCATGTTAATTTGTAATCACTCTACAGGTCGCAATTATGGTCCAATCTTCACGAAATTTAAAATGGAGGTGGGGCTAGGGTCAGAATAGAACCCTATTTCTTTTGGTGATTATCGCAAAATATTTAGGGGTTGAAATGGACCAAAAACTGAAAAAATTCCTGATTTTGCACTTGCTCTACAGGTCTCAATTATAGACCAATCGACGCGGAATTTCGCATGTAGCTAGAGTTTAGGGCTGGCAAGAAGCCTACCCATTTGGGTGGTCATCGGATAATATTTAGCGGGTAAAAAAGACCATATCTTTTTTGTTGAAAAAATTCAAATTTTTTCATTAAACCGCGAATATTTTAAATCCCGGCGAAATCACAAAGCCATGACAAGGTTACCTCTGATCTTTACATTGATGTTAACATCCAACAAAATGGACCTATAGAAAATATGTGCGATATATATGTATATCAAAGAAGATATGCTTGAAAAATCTCTTATATGTCGAGAACGGCTGAACTGATTTCGACAGTTCTCGTTAATTCAGAATGGCCTCTTGACAGGAAAGAAAAAATGTCTTAAAAATTCGCATAAAAATATCCTTCTAAAGATGAAAATATTGATTTTGTAAAATTTTCTCATATTTTTTCAATTTTGTCATATTTTTGGCATATTTTCATTTTGAATTAAACATTTGGAAATATTTCTACAGCTAACAGAACTAAGTAGTTAGGATATCAGGATATCATATACAGATCGCATTTATGGTCCGATCCATACGAAATTTTGCATGGGGATAAGATGAGGGTCAGAATAGAAGCCTATTCTTTTTGGAGATGATCGCCATATATTTAGGGGTTGAAATGGACCAAAAAGTGCAAAATTGTCAGCCCGATCCTCACGCACATTTGAATGGAGGTTACCGGACATTGCAAAAGCCAAGCAGTTTTGGATGGCCATCCAAAAATATTCAATGTGTGAATAGTATGTCAACTTTTGTAGACAAAATACGAATATGTCCATTCCAGTGACTTTTTGGAGAATTCACAAATACAGGAAAGACGCACTTCTGACTATTTCGTTAACGCTGACTTCGTTGAAGAATATAGTCAAATGTCTGAGTTTCAGTCAAAAACCAATAATAAATGTTAATAATTTGCCACTTCTGAGAGATTATAGGTCTTTGGGAAATATTGGATTCAGATCTAGGAAGACCATTTAAGTGCAAAATCTACCAATAAATTGGAAATGAGCAAATTAGTTAAAGTTGCTATTATTCGAAAATTAGAGAACGGAACCTGATGGTTTTCTTTTATTATTTGTCACAATATCTTGTGGAATTCTTTCGAGTATTTCGCCTATATAAACAGTATCGTTTATTATAGTGTTGTAGGGTATTCAACGGTCGGCCCCGCTCGACTGTAACCTTTGCTTACTTGTTAATATTAAATATATTTGTGAACATCTTTCAAAACAATAATTTTCTATTCAGATCCTCATACAAAGGTCGAACAATAATTGTGACCTGAATATACAGAGGAGATGAAAAAACTGCAACTAACTTCAGACTGCTGTCATTTCTAAGCTACTCATCCGGCAGATGTTAAAATTATTCCAGTGGCAGCTCATTATGTTGTGTACAAGCGTACAAAAGCATTTTGGTGAGAATTTTCCAGAAAAAAAGTTATTCGTGATGGAATGATCGCGTGATAGTGTGATTTCTTTATATTTGGCTGGAAAACCACGAGTGGCTATCGTTAGAACTCCAACATTTAAATGTGAATAAATCTTTTGTGTCTCGTACCATCGCTCGTTACCGTGATAATGGTAGCGTAGCCCGACGTCAAGGAAGTGGACAGAAGAAAACAGCAACATCAGCAGAAATTGTTCGAAAAGTAAAGAAGCGACTTGATCAAAACGCGTGTCGCAATGGTCGAAAAATGGCTAGTGAGCTGAACATATCGCAATATTCAATTCGGGAAATATTGAAAAATGAGCTCGGGGTAAAGCCATTGAAATTCCAAAAAGTGCAAGAATCTACACCGCATGGCCGAAAGTGGTGAACTGCCGAATTTGGTTTTCTCCGATGAGAAAACAAACTTATCGTGTTTACTTGCCAAAGAGGTCAGCTGAAAATGTGCACCTTCGGTTGGCCACCAGAACTCAAGCGCCGGCCATGGTGACGGTGTGGGCCGCCATAACAGCCGATGGTCGCTGTCCGCTCGCTATTAATCGACCGTGGCATCAGAATAAATGCCGAATATTATAGTGAAAATATTCTGGAGGAAGCCTTGGGCACGCAAACATTTTAGCCGCAGACCTTGAGCCTTCCAACAGGACTCAGCACCATCGCACTAAGCACGTACCACCCAACGATTGCTACAAAATGAAATTCCTCGCTTCATTTCCAGCGCACAATGACCACCAAAATCTCCGGATACCAATCCGTTGGACTATTGTGTCTGGGGTATTTTGGAAAGGAAGGATGGCACTAAAAAATACCAAAGTGTCGATCACCTCAAGCAAGCGCTTCGCCAGGAAAGGGTCGAAATACCGCAGAGCAACATTCAGCGTGTGACGGTTTTATTTGCCGTTTGAAGGCCATAGGTGAGCAATTCGAACAAATCTAAACTCATTCTAAAATATAATGCAATTTCCGACATTTTTTAATTTCATTCAATAAAATTAAAAAAATGTACAAATTATGGCGTTTGACTTTGTTGCAGTTTTTTATCTCACCCTTTAGGGGCTATATGATAATGTGGACTGCAGGCAGGTAAAGTTCGGAAATGGGATATATCATCTCCGAACATGAGCTGCATGCAGAGTAGCTTAGATATTGTGGACCGCAGGCAGGTAAAGTTCGGAAATGGGCTATATCATCTCCGAACTTGACCTGCCATGATTGTAGCCAAATTTTTCAATAGAATTGTCTGAAAATCCTCAAAAGAAGTTATTTTTATGTACTTTACACCCTGGAAGAGAAATAATCTATATAGGATCACGATATCGTATAGCCCCCATACAACGGTCCCCCTCGGTATTCGATATGTTGATGATTTTAGCGACATTATTCACCAAAATTGTTTCAAAAGTTTTATTTGAAGTTCGTTATAGGTACTACAGTCAATGACAGAAAATTGTCTATGTAGCCACAGGTCTTTGTATAGCCCCCATATATAAGTACCTCCCTATATACGTTATTGACGATTTTAGGTACATTATTCACCGAATTATTTTCGTATTTGAATATTGTAATGGCCTATGACAAAAGTTGGCAATGCAAGTCCGTGTCTTCGTATATACCCCAATATGACGGCGACTATTTTTAAGATCCTAACAGAATTTTTAACACATTTTTTATTAATTTTTTTTTGACCCGGCCTAACTTACTGATTTTTTACTTGTTAACTTTTATTTCAGTTTTAACATGAAAATATTAAAAGTTACCTTTTTTGTCGGTAACTGTAAAAAAGTTAAAAAATCCCACTACATATGTGTCTAAAAATTGGGAGAGACAACAATATGGGAGGGTCGGCTGAGATAGGCAAAGAGAGAAAAAAAGTAAAAAAGCTGTAATTTCTGCCGGGCCGAACTTTCAATACCCTCCACCATTTGATACAAATTTCGCAATTTCCAAAAAAAAAATCCCTTAAAAATTCTGTAAAAATCTTAAAAATACCGAATGCTTATACGACGACGTGGACCTGCATAGGCAACTTTTGTCATAAGTTATTACAATATTTAAATGCGAAACTTGAAGAAAAATCTGTTTATAATGTTGCTAAAATCATCAAAATACCGAATATGGGGGTACCGTTATATGGGGGCTATACGAAGACGTGGACCTGCACAGAGAATTTTCTGGCATGGGCTGAAGTATTTATTACGAACTTCACATGCGAAATTTTAAACAATCCCGGTAAATAATGTCGCTAAAATCATCAAAATGCCGAATATCGGGGGTACGGTATATGGGGGCTATACGAAGACGTGGACCTACATGGTCCTTTTTCTGTTTTATGCTGCAATATCTAGTACGAACTTCAAAGACCACCAAAAAAACCGAATATCGGGGGTACCGTTATATGGGGGCTATATGAAGACGTGGACCTACATGGCTCATTTTTTGACTTAGGGTGAAGTATCCATTACGAACTGCAAATACCAAATTTGAAACGATTCCGGTAAACAATGTCGGTAAAATCATCAAAATACCGAATATCGGGGGGTACCGTTATATGGGGGCTTCACGAAGACGTGGACCTGCACAGATAATTTTCTGTCTTAGGCTGTAGTATTTATTACGAACTTTAAATGCCAAATTTGAAGCAATTCCGGTGAATAATATCGATAAAATCATCAAAATGCCGAATATCGGGAGGTACCGTTATATGGGTGCTATATGATAACTTGGACCTACATGGCCCATTTACGAACTTAACCTGCCTACTGGCAAAATATACATGTGTGCATCAATTTGTTCGAAAGATAGCGTGATTACAACAGACAGACAGACAGACGGACATGGCTAGATCGTCTCAGAATTTTACGCTGATCAAGAATATATATACTTTGTTGGGTCTGGCATGTGTAGTTCGAGGAGTTACAAACGGAATGACAAAATGAATATACCCTCCATAGTATGGCGGAGGGTATAAAAAGTGATTGGTAGTGTAAGCTCTCATCGTCGTATGCTATTATTTCGTCCAGAGAGAGAGCATGGATTACGAGAAAAAGAGTTCGAAAACTTCGAATATATCGTCGTTTTATTTTTAGGGAGTACGATATTTTCGTAAAATTTATACCATGGTAGAAGAATATAGGTAGACGCATCGACGCAGCTTCTGGGATAATGAAATGTCAAACCAATATTGGAATTGAAAATGTTGAATGAAATTTTTTTTTAAATTTGTAAAAATTGTTGAAAAAGACTTTTTATAATAACCTCCGAATGACGTCGTATAAGAAAACATATAAATAGCTACTTATATTTGAAAGTAAATTTAAAAAAATTTGACATTTCAATGCTCCCAAGCGTTGATGCATCTACCTGTATTTTTCTACCATGATTTATACTGTAAGCTGGCGAATGGTAAACTTCTTCTCTGACAGTGAACGAGTGTTGAAGTTAGCGGTCGGTATCAAAAAGGTTGTTGTCTTGGCCGGAATATATCAAATGTTGATGCATTCCCGGTCTTTTGTCGACAAAAAATTCCAGACTTTCTAAATCCTTAGATGGCAAGCATACAAATCATAATAGAGACATTTTCAATTGGCGGATGGTTCTAAAACCAAAAAACCCCCAAAAAATATGTCCAACCAACCTCCTACCCTCTCAGCCTTTCTAACTTCAGCCCAAGATTTCAGCACATCTTATGTTTCTCCCGTTTGCACTAATTAACATTTCACAAAAGTAAACATGAAGAAAATTGAATGCGTTTTATTGAAAATAATGTTTTTTTTTTTCGACAATCATATCCTTCTTTGAGTCAGCCGATCCGAACCACGAAACGAAAATAAAAATGGAATTAAGGAAAAGCCAAAGAAGAAAAGGAATAACAACAAAATACAATAAAAAGCACTCGTCGTAACTAAAATCTCCATTGTTAGAGACACGTGGATGGTCGTTTGAGCGTCGTCCAGAGAGAAATGGCTGAAAGGAAGTGAATGGTTGGAGTGGGGGAGAGTCATAGTGAAATTATAAACATTATTGTTTTTTTCTTCAGAGAATTTGTTTTGTTTATACACACATAGATTGTGTTACACATGTATCCATTAATAATATATGTATACATGTACATAAATATGTATATAACAAGTAATCATAAAAATACAATAACAACAATGGTAATAAAATATTTTACAGTGGCTCAAAATAAGGTTGTTTTTATACCCTACACCACATAGTGGTAAGGGTATTATGTCTTTGTGCACCCACATATATCTTCAACCGATTTCGGGTTAATGACCAATATAATTTTGGCACATCCGACCGAATTTAGTCTGGAAGCAAGTAAATAAAATTTGGTGAAAATCGGTTCAGACATAGCTATAGCTCCTATGTATATTTTACATCCGATTTGAGGCATTAAGTCCCTCACATGCGTAATATGCACTTCACAACAATAATCTTTGGTATCAGATATCAGATACTGCTTAGAAATAAGTGCCTAAAATTTTTTCAAGATCGGTTCAGATTTGGGTTTAGCTCCCATATGTATGTTTCGTCCGATTTCAGGTTTATTACTGAATTTTGGTACTTCCTACCGAATTTCGGGAAGCAAGCAAATCAAATTTGGTGAAAATCGGTTCAGATATAGTTTCATCCGAATTTGTGATAAAGTCCCACACATGCATAATGTGTACTCCACAACAATGATATTTGATACCGGACATCAGATTCAGCTCGGAAATACCTGTGCCAAAATTTATAGAGATCCGTTTAGATTTTTATATACATTCGATGTATATCTTCATATGATTTAACGGTTATTGTCCACCACCAGCCCAAATTGGATAGATTTTTTCATATTCAATCGAATTTTTCCATTTGGCGAAAGTCGTTCCGGTATGCAGGGTGAAATGAAAAAACTGCAACCAGTTTCAGACTGCTGTCATTTCTAAGCCACTCGTCCGACTGCTGTTAAAATTACTCCAGTGGCTGCTCATTATATTTTTTACAAGCGTACAAAAGCATTTTGGTGAGAATTTTCCAGAAAAAAGTTATTCGTGATGGAATTCAAGCGCGATAGTTGGCTGGAAAACCACAAGTGGCTATCGTTAGAGCACTCCAGCATTTAAATGTGAATAAATCATTTGTCTCGCACCATTGCTCGTTACCGTGATACTGGTAGCGTAGCTCGACCTTAAGGAAGTGGACGGAAGAAAACAGCAACATCAGCAGAAATGGTTCGAAAAGTAAAGAAGCGACAGTGACCAAAAAATGGGTCGTGAGCTGAACATATCGCAGTCATGGTGTGGGCCGCCATAACAGCTGATGGTCACTCTCCGCTCGTATTAATCGTTGGTCTATTGTATCTGGAGTATTTTGGAAAGCAAGGTTGGCACTAAAAAAATAAGTGTCGATCACCTCAAGCAAGCGCTGCGCCGGGAATGGACCAAAATACCGCAGAGCAACATTCGGGCAGCGTGTGACGGTTTCATTGGCCTTTGAAGGCCATAATTCATGCCAAAGGTGGCCAATTGGAACAATTCTAAACTTATTCTAAAATTTAATTCTATTTAAAAATTAAAAAAAGGTAAAAATTATGTCGTTTGACTTTGTCGCAGTTTATTTATCTCACCCTGTATATATTATTTTTTATTTCATATTCCCTTAATCATCAACTTTTTTTCTTAAAAAATCAAAATGTACTTTTGTTGCTCCTTGAAAGATTATTTCAAAGGATCCTTGGAAAATTTTCCTATTCTTAAAAATCCAAGTTTGATCGATTGGTCCCTGCATCATATTCTTAATAAACAATATATGTTGGGCACTTCATCCTTGACAAATATTCTTAGAACTCCATATGTATACCCTACAACACTATGTGATGGGGGTATTATAAGTTTGATTGGGCCAGAATTTATGAAACACCTCGAAATATTGGTTTCCCATATAGGAAAGTATATATGGATCTTTCTAGCTCGCCGAGCTGAGTCGATCTAGCTATGCATGTCCGTCCGTCCGTCTGTCGATGTTAATTTGTAATCACTCTACAGGTCGCAATTATGATCCGATCTTCACGAAATTTAAAATGGAGTTGGGGTTAGGGTCAGAATAGAAGCCTATTGCTTTTGGAGATGATCGCCAAATGTTTAGGGGTTGAAATGGACCAAATACTGAAAAAATGTCGGATTTTGCAGTAGCTATACAGGTCGCAATTATAGACCAATTGACGGAATTTCGCATGTAGCTAGAGTTTAGGGCAGGGAAGAAGCCTACCAATTAGGGTGTTCATCGGATAATATTTAACGGGTAAAATAGACCATATCTTTTGTGTTGAAAAAATCTAAATTTTTCATTAAACCGCGAATATTTTAAATCCCGGCGAAATCACGAAGCCATGACAAGGTTACTTCTGACCTTTACATTGATGTTAACATCCAACAAATCGGATATATAGCAAAATATGTGCGATATATATGTCTATCAAAGAAGATATGCTTGAAAGATCTCTTATATGTCGAGAACGGTTGAACTGATTTCGACAGTTCTCATTAATTCAGAATGGCCTCTTGGCAGGAAACAAAAAACTTCTAAAAAAATCGCATAAAAATATCTCTCTAAAGACAAAAATATTGATTTTGTAACATTTTCTCATATTTTTTTCAATTTTGTCATATTTTTGGCATATTTTCATTTTGAATTAAACATTTGGTAATATTTCTACAGCTAACAAAACTAAGTAGTTAGGATATCAGGATATCAAATACAGATCGCATTTATGGCCCGATCCTTACGAAATTTTGCATAGGTATAAGATGAGGGTCAGAATAGAAGCCTACTCTTTTTGGAGATGATCGCAATATATTTAGAGGTTGAAATGGACTAAAAAACTGCAAAATTTTCAGCAGGTCGTGATTATCGCCCGATCCTCATGCACATTTGAATGGGGGTTACCGCACATTGCAAAAGCCAAGCAGTTTCGTATGGCCATCCAAAAATATTCAATGTGTGAAATAGTTTGCCAACTTTTGTAGACAAAATACGAAAATGTCCATTCCAGTGACTTTTTGGAGAATTCACAAATACAGGAAAGACGCACTTCTGACTATTTCGTTAACGCTGATTTCGTGGAAGAATATAGTCAAATGTCTGTATCTCATATAGAGGCGTTTCAGTCAAAAACCAATAATAAATGTTAATCTTTTGCCACTTCTGAGAGATTATAGGTCTTTGGGAAATATTGGTTCCAGATCTAGGAAGACCATTTACGTGCAACATCTGCCAATAAATTGGAAATGAGCAAATTAGTTTAAGTTGCTATTATTCGAAAATTAGAGAACGAAACCTGATGGTTTTCTTTTACAATTTGTCACAATATCTTGTGGAATTCTTTCGAGTATCTCGCCTATATAAACAGTATCGTTTATTATAGTGTTGTAGGGTATTCAACGGTCCCGCACCACTGTAGCCTTTGCTGACTTGTTTTATTTTAAGTTGCCTATAAACCACTGAGCCACTGTTCCTTATATTTATACATGATATTTAAAATTTTGTCTCTTGTTACCATTTCGTCTTACGTCCAATCCTCTCCATGTTCTTCCAAGGAGTACTGCCAAAGCATTTTTGGCGTCCTGCTCGTCATTTACTTGTTGTTGCCATTTTGTTTTGAAATCGTACATCAAAAGGTTCAATTTTCAATTTTTTTTCGGTTGCATTAAAAGTTTACTTCAATTTTGCCGGACGACAACAAAACAAAAACAACAACATATAGACAGCACGTGTCAAACATGCGTGAGAAATGTCTTCGTAGTGCATTTCCCACGTCCTACTGGGTAACAGGCAGTTATGGGCGAATGAGACGCACTCATACTTGTCCCTCATGTTGTTGTTGTTGCTTTTGGCTTTTGTGATTATTTTTATTTGATTTTTCTTATGGGTATTGTTGTTGTTGCTATTCGCAGTGTTTGCAGTGGGTGGTGGTTGGTTGGTTGTTTGGTTCGGTTCGGTTTGGTTAGTGAATTGGTTTGCAAGCGGGAACTTGAAAATCGCTTAAATCGTCTATGTGTGTGTGCGCGCCTTGCATTTACACACATTTTTAGGTGGTGAGTTTCTCCCAATTCATTGCCAAAGGTCCTTGTAGATCGCCCTTTTTTGTTTTTGTTGCCGCAGTGAGTTTTTGGCTCACACGGGAATCTTTTTGCTGCTCTGTTGAGAGCGCCTGAGTTTTGTTACTGTTTTTTCTTCGATTCATTCAAAGTGGCTATGATTCACTTGATGTTATCCCACTACTTGTTGTTGAGTTTGTTATTGTTGTTGGTATTTTATTTATTATTTTGAATAACTTATCATTTGAACAGGCAAGATTATGTTTTTTGATTAATTGTGGACTTTTGATGTGAAACAATAACCAAATAATCCGCATATGATTGGTTCATGAGAACTAATTTTGAGATTTTAATTAGAAGAACTGGACTGGAAGATAATGAATTGGCAGAAAATAAAAGCGCACGTCAAGGCCAATTTTTACTCCATTTCAAATTTTTTAAATCCTTTATTTTCCCTTATGACGTTTGATAATAAGAACGAGTTAAAAAGCAGTAAGTTCCACCGGGCCGAATTTTGAATACCCTCCACCATTTGAAAAGAAATTTGGAAATTTTCAAAAAATGAAATCCGTTAAAAATTCTGTTAAAATCTTAAAAATACCGAATATAGCCGTTATATTTCGATCTATACGACGTGGACCTACATGGGCTTTGTTTGTCATAAGCCATTACCATATTCAAATTCGAAAATTGAAATAAACGTAGCTAAAATCATCAATATACCGTATATAGGGAGGTACCGTTATATCGGAGCTATACGAAGACCTGGGCCCGTATAGACAATTTTCTGTCACAGGCTGTAGCATCCGTTACGAACTTCAAATACGACATCTCAAAAAATTTCGGTGAGTAGTGTACCTAAAATCGTCAAAATACCGAATATAGGAAGGTACTGATATATGGAGCTTATACGAAGTCCTGGGCCTGCATACACAGTTTTCTGTCACAGACTGAAATTACTCCGGTGAATAATAATGCTAACATAATCAAAATACCGAATATTGGGAGGTAGCGTTATATGGGAGATATCTTAGAACGAGTACCTGTACATACAATTTCTGTCACAGACTTCAGAACTTCAAATACGAAATTTGAAGCAATTCCGGTAAATAATGTCGCTAAAATCATCAAAATACCGAATATAGGGAGGTACCATTATATGGGGGCAATACGAAGACGTAGACCTGCACGGACAATTTTCTGTCACAGACTGTAGTATCCATTACGAACTTCAAATACCAAAGTTGAAACAATTCCGGCGAATAATGTCGCTAAAATCATCAAAATACCAAATATCCGGAGGTACCGTTATATGGGGGCTATGGGGACCTACATAGCCCATTTACGAATTTAACCTGCCTATTGGCAAAATAACATGTGTGCAGAATTTTAGCCTTCTAGCTCAATTCGTTGGAAAGATAGCGTGATTACAACAGACAGACGACTAAGAATTTTACGCTGATCAAGAATATGTATACTTTGTTGGGTCTGACATGAGTATTTCGAGGAGTTTTAAATGGAATGACAAAGACAATACCATCCATAGTATTGTGGAGGGTATAGAAAGTGCGTTGGCTGTCTTCAATTGGGGGTACGAAAACCATTGTTAGTGCTGGAACTGTATAGGAGAAAAAATAATAAAAATAATATTGCCGGCCTTCAATTTTCATTAAAAAACCAGAAGGTCTTCTCATAGAAGACCAGAAGGTCTTTTCATAGAATAGCAGAAGGTCTTCTCATAGAAGACCAGAAGGTCTTTTTTATAGAAGAGCAGAAGGTCTTCTCAAAGAAGACCAGAAGGTCTTCTCAAAGAAGACCAGAAGGTCTTATCAAAGAAGACCAGAAGGTCTTCTCATAGAAGACCATAATTCTTCTCATAGAAGACAAGAAATCTTCTCATAGAAGACCAGAAGGCCTTCCCAGAGGAAACCAGAAGGTCTTCCCAGAGAAGACCAGAAGTCTTCTCGTAGAAGACAAGAAGGTCTTCTCATAGAAGACAAGAAGGTCTTCTCATAGAAGACAAGAAGGTCTTCTCATAGAAGACAAGAAGGTCTTCTCATAGAAGACAAGAAGGTCTTCTCATAGAAGACAAGAAGGTCTTCTCATAGAAGACAAGAAGGTCTTCTCATAGAAGACAAGAAGGTCTTCTCCTAGAAGACCAGAAGGCCTTCTAATAGAAGACAAGAAGGTCTTCTCATAGAAGACCAGAAGGCCTTCCCATAGAAGACCAGAAGGCCTTCCCAAAGAAAACCAGAAGGCCTTCCCAGGCCTTGTCAGCACACATTTTTAACAACGTTGTTTACATAGAACCTGTGCAAATTTGTTTTTTAAAAGCGTGCTTTGCAACATAGTATATACCGACGCTTCTCATTTGCATTTCATCATCGTACAGCTTTTATCTCTCCTCCAGCTTAAATTAAATTGTTACACATTTGCGCATTTTACCACTTGACAGTATTATTTGTCAACAATTGCCGGCTTATAGATTAGTTTCTACGACCACCGAAAATGCCGCCGTCATCGACTATTTTCATTGTAAATTTGTTAAGATGTTTGTCGTCGCTTTTGTGTCCCAGTGGATAAAAGTGGAGCACACGTTGCAAACTTATGCTGGTCGTGTGCGCCCTCCCAACAAGTACATGACATTGTCATCGGGCTGTAGTTTTGTGACCTTCATTCAAGATGTAGTCGAATCACTGCCTCCCGCCGGTGGCGCCCAACATGTATTTACATTTCCTCTTTCGTATATAGGTCAGATTTTCTGGTGGAACAGGTGAAATTCGTTTAGCGAAAGTGACATCTTAGGTATTGGGAAAGGTAATCTCGGTCGAAAAGGCTGAGTAGGAATTTATAAATATTAGCTTATCTAATACCAATTACAAGGTCGTTTTTATTAGCTTCTGGTTGGGAAATCTTGAGATAGATGGGTATTGTTAAACTTTCATGGCTAAAGTACCATCTCCTGAAACCAGATTGTATTTTCACCAAATTTGAAGTACTGGTTTCTACGATTCAGTGTAAAGTCCCAAAACTCCATTTGGGCTGATATGAGCCACAATAAACCTGATATCCGTCCGTCCGTCTTTCCATATTAATTTTTAATCACGCTACAGATCGGAATTATGGTCTGATCCTCATGAATTTGAAAATGGAGGTGGGGTTAAGCTCAGAATAGAAGCCTATTGTTTTTGGAGATCATCGCAACATATTTAGGGGTTGAGATGGACCAAAAACTTTTCCTTTTTTACAGTTACTCTACAGGCCACATATATTGGCTGGGAAGTAGCCTACCAATTAAGGTGGTCATCGGACAATATTTAGCGGGTAAAATAGACCAAAAATTTAATGCCAAAATTACGAAATTTTCCATTGAACCGGAAATATTTTCAATCCCGGCGAAATCATAAATACATTAACAGATTACTTCTGACCATTAAAGTAATTCTGATAGCCAAGATATCGGATATATAGCAAAATAGGCACAATTAATATAAGTAAAAGAAAGAGATCTTAGTTATTCTGCTTATAAGTGAAGAACCGCTGGATTGATTTTTACAATTCTCATCAATTCGGAATGATCTCTTGCTAAAAAAAGACACTATGTTTTGAGGGTATTGTATACAGCTCGCAATTATCGTCCTCACGAAATTTTGCATGGGGAATAGAGTTAGGGTAAAAGTTAAAGCCTATTGTTTTTGAAGATGTACATTTCGGAGTTCAAATAGATCAAAAAAAATTAAAATTTTCCTAATTTTGCAGTCGTACTACAAGTCACAATTGGTAAACAATCGATACTGAATTTTGTGGAATCTAGAATTTCGGATGGCCATTAGATTATATTTAACTGTAAAATGGACCACAAATTTTGTGTGAAATTTATTTTAAATTTATTACAGCACGACGGAATGCATTAATATTGAGCAAATGCCCCGGCAAAACCAAAGGGTCTGGACAGGGCTCTATGACATTATTTAGAAAACGAAATCTCCAAAATGGATTTGGACATAAGGCGGCTTACAACATATTGCAGTGTTGTAGGGTATCACATGGTCGACACCGCACGACTATAGCGTTTGCTTTCTTATTTTATTATATTCAGGGCGCAATTATTGTCCTATCTTCACGAAATTTTGCACTGATCAGAATAGAAGCCTATTGTTTTGGAAGAAGTTGTGGTGGAAAATGTGGTGTTTAAAATGGACCAAAATCCTAGAAAGTGTCTAGATTTCGATATTAGGTTCACCATTTGCTTTTAGTATGGAGTAGATATGGGAATGTTTCTTAGGAAAATCTTCAATCTAACCTGGTATAAAATAAGTAAATAATTTAGCTTTCTTATTTTTAAAGGAGTAAAACATTATGTTTTAGTTTACTGGTAATATGGTAGTCCTTATTTTTGTCGAATTATTATTATTATTATTATTATTATTATTATTATTATATTATTATTATTATTATTATTATTATTATTATTATTATTATTATTATTATTATTATTATTATTATTATTATTATTATTATTATTATTATTATTATTATTATTATTATATTATTATTATTATTATTATTATTATTATTATTATTATTATTATATTATTATTATTATTATTATTATTATTATGATTATTATTATTATTATTATTATTATTATTATTATTATTATTATTATTATTATTATTATTATTATTATTATTATTATTATTATTATTATTATTAGTATTATTATTATTATTATTATTATTATTATTATTATTATTATTATTATTATTATTATTATTATTATTATTATTATTATTATTATTATTATTATTATTATTATTATATTATTATTATTATTATTATATTATTATTATTATTATTATATTATTATTAGTATTATTATTATTATTATTATTATTATTATTATTATTATTATTATTATTATTATTATTATTATTATTATTATTATTATTATTATTATTATTATTATTATTATTATTATTATTATTATTATTATTATTATTATTATTATTATTATTATTATTATATTATTATTATTATTATTATTATTATTATTATTATTATTATTATTATTATTATTATTATTATTATTATATTATTATTATTATTATTATTATTATTATTATTATTATTATTATTATTATTATTATTATTATTATTATTATTATTATTATTATTATTATTATTATTATTATTATTATTATTATTATTATTATTATTATTATTATTATTATTATTATTATTATTATTATTATTATTATTATTATTATTATTATTATTATTATTATTATTATTATTATTATTATTATTATTATTATTATTATTATATTATTAGTATATTATTATTATTATTATTATTATTATTATTATTATTATTATTATTATTATTATTATTATTATTATTATTATTATTATTATTATTATTATTATTATTATTATTATTATTATTATTATTATTATTATTATTATTATTATTATTATTATTAATGTTTTTATTTCACTTCACGATTTATACGCCACAAAGATATGGAAAGGTGGAAAATATGTATGAGACACTCCTTGTGCTACGATTGCACAAGTTTTCCAAGGTCTGGTCTGAACAAGGAATATCATGTGTCAAACGCCGTTCCCTCTTAAGGTCGGCAGTTAAGAGTAGTATCCGGATCCAGTACAAACGAAAGATATCATTCTCTTTGTTGTGGATTTAGACAACTTCAATAGAAATAGAAAGGTACAAAAGTAGAATGAGAAATTTCGTGCTGTGTTCTTATAGAAGTTATATATTGCCATATCAGTCACAAAGGGTCTTTTTTGCCTTTACCATCTGAGATAGACACTTCAACTCCTGCTTCGTTACCCTTTTCTTTGCCTCAAGTTGTTGCCCCTGAGTTGAGCACATCCTCTTTACAGCCGCCGGATGAGAGAGGGATTTGGTCGCCTTTAGACGCTTTTGTACCCGCTCGTCCTCCGTCCATGTAACGGTTTGAGTTGATGTAGCACCAGATGAGTTTGGCAGAAGGTTAATCGTAGCTTTTCCTTTTTCATTTTCCAGTTTAGGTACCTTATTGGTTGTTCTTCGAAGGCTGCTTACGTCCAGTCTCCTTCGATATCACCTATCCCGATGAGCAGGAGCATCCCGTAGATTATATACAGGGTGAGATGAAAAACTGCAACCAACTTCAGACTGCTGTCATTTCTAAGCCACTAGTTCGACAGCTGTTAAATAGATTACAGTGACAGCTCATTATATTGTTTACAAGCGTACAAAAGCATTTTGATGAGAATTTTCCAAAAAAAATAGTTATTCGTGATGGAATTCAAGCGTGATATCGCGATTTCTTTATATTTGGCTAGAAAACCACAAGTTAGAGCACTCCAGCATTTAAATGTGAATAAATCCGAAAAATAGCACGTAAGCTGAACATATTGCAATAATCCATTCGGAAAATATTAATAAATGAGCTCGGGGTAAAGCCATTGAAATTCCAACAAGTTAAAAAGCAGTAAGTTCGGCCGGGCCGAACTTTTAATACCCTCTACCATTTGCAACGAATTTGGAAATTTTCAAAAAAATAAAATCCTTAAAAAATTCTGTTAAAATTTTAAAAATACAGAATATAGCCGTTATTTTGGGGTCTATACGACGTGGACATACATAGGCATTGTTTGTCATAAGCCATTACCATATTCAAATTCGAAACTTGAAATAAACGGTGAATAATGTAGCTAAAATCATCAAAATACCGAATATAGGGAGGTACCGTTATATGGGGGCTATACGAAGACCTGGACCCGCACAGACAATTTTCTGTCACAGACTGTAGTTCCCATAACGAACTTCAAATACCAATTTTTAAACAATTCCGGTGAATAATGTTGCTAAAATCATCAAAATACCGAATATAGGGAGGTACCGTTATATGGGGGCTATATGAAGACGTGGACCTGCACAGACAATTTTCCGTCTTAGGGTGTAGTAACCATTTTGAACTTCAAATACCAAATTTGAAACAATTCCCGTGAATAATGTCGCTAAAATCATCAAAATACCGAATATAGGGAGGTACCGTTATATGGGGGCCATTTACGAACTTAACCTGCCTACTGGAAAAATAAACATGTGTGCAAAATTTTAGCCACCTATCTCAATTCATTCGAAAGATAGCGTGATTACAACAGACAGACAGACAGACGGACAGACAGACAGACAGACAGACGGACATCGCTAAATCGACTTAGAATTTTACGCTGATCAAGAATATATATATTTTGTTGGGTCTGATATGAGTATTTCGAGGAGTTACAAACGGAATGACAAAGTTAATATACCCTCCATAGTATGGTGGAGGGTATAAAAAGAGCAAAAACATACACTGCAAAAGAAAGAAAATAGAAGGAAAAGAGCTAAAGAGTTGCTTCGCTTGGCCGAAAGTGGTGAACTGCCGAATTCGGTTTTCTCCGATAAGAAAACATTCGTTGTCCACCAGTACAAAATGAGGTTCCTCGCTTCATTTTCAGCGCACAATGGCCACCAAAGTCTCCGGATACCAATTCGTTGGACTATTGTGTCTGAAGTATTTTGGAAAGCCACGTTGGCACTAAAATGGAACTATTTCTGGCAATGGACCAAAATACCGCAGAGCAACATTGGTGCAGCGTGTGACGATTTCATTGTCCGTTTGAAGGCCAAAATTCGTGCCAAAGTTGACCAATTCGAATAAATCTAATCTTATTCTAAAATTTGATGCTATTTCCGACCTTTTTTGCTTTCATTCAATAAAATTGAAAAAAATGTAAAAATTATGGCGTTTGACTGTGTTGCAGTTTTTTATCTCACCCTGTATTCAGATTTGCACATTTTTACTCACGTGTTAAACTTGCTTAGTATCATCTCGATTTCAAGCAAATGTTACTGCCACTCGAAAATGAGTGAATCTTGTTCGCTATTATTAGAGTTATATAAATAAAATAGAGTATAGGGTAAGTGTACCAGTAGTCGGCACTTTTAGGATTTTCGCATTGTTAATCGCTCACCATTCTGAGTGGAACTTTTCAATTATTACAAAGTTAATTTATTCAGATTCGAAATTTTTTATAGTTTTTGCAATAATAAACAAAGTTTTAATAACTTTTTATTAAATTTCATAAATTTGTAGTTTTATTAAAACAATGCTTTTTTGCCCGTAGTCGGCACCCCTTGTCAATTGTCGGTATGGCATTTTCCAACAGTCGGCATACCAATTTTTTTGTAATAATAATTAATAATAATAATAAATTAATTCATTAAAATTTAATATTTTTGTTTAGTTACACTGATTTGACGTCTTTATTGTACTTTTCTTAAGAATATGGATTGTTGAGGACCTTTACAGACAAAAATTTAATTTTTTTAGAATAAATCATCTTTTCTTAGCGAAATTGTACACAAAGTTAGCTGGCAATATATTTGAAGTAAACAAAATACATTTAGTTATAATAGTTTCATTTATTTGGGCTTAAAAATAAAAAGTGCCGACTACTGAGACATGCCGAACTTAGGCACACTTACCCTACTCGATTTCTTTTTTTCAAGTTGAGAGAGAAGCTCGCTTGAATTCGAGCGGAAATACTCCTGCGATTAAGAAAGGAACTTGAGTATACTCTATTTTTATGCCGCTAGAATAAGAGTGAGGAAGGCATTTCGAATGTGTGATAAAAAGAAAGACTGAGAATCATTCTCTTCGATATTTCCCTTAACGGCATGTTAGGATATGCCAATTCGAAAATTTTCTAACGAACTTCAGACTCGTACTGATATGGAAGGATCCCTATCGACTACAGTAATTTACCGTTCGCCCATATGCTTTTTTGTCCCTTGTCTCCTTGCATTGGGCGCTAATGATGTCGGGAAAATAACTACATTTGATCTTATTTATTTCGCAACTACTCATTATATTTGCTCTTACTACTATCTGCAACCTATAGACACGTCCGTTAGCAATCAGCTATGCTCCACAAAGGCTTTGAACTAAATCGTAGACATTCGTCACATTTATACGAAATATACACCTTTCCTTCATTTTTGATCTTTTTACAAACCATGAACAGCAATGGCTTGCAATCCGTAGACAATTAACTAACGCCAATTAATTCCAATCCAGACGTAACGACAGCCATAGCCTTCCCCAACACCTAATTTCTGATTGACTTTTGAGCCAAAAAGAAAATCACCTGTTCCATCGGCAATTCTGACCTACATATCAAAGGGTAAATAAACATTGGGCGCCACAGGCGGTAGACAGGCGGTGTGATGGCGGCATGCGTCGGCCTATCCAAGACACCTTCAATGACGGCCAATGACCTACAACAGATTTCAATATGAAACCGCCCATCGGGCATGTGATGCACTTGTTGGGGGCACACACGACCAGCATAAGTTTGGAACGCGTGCTCCATATTCATTCATTCATTGGGACAAAACAGCGACGACAAGCATCTAACAAATTTACAATAAAAACAGACGACGACGGCGGCGGCGGCAATGGCAATTCTGGCGGTCATAGGAACAACACCTATAAGCCGACAATTGTTGACAAACATTTTTGTCAAGTGGCAAAACGCGCAAACGTGCAACAATGTCATTTCAGCTTGAAGAGAGATAAAAGCCGCACGATGATGCAATGCAAATGATAAGCGCCGCTCTATTGGGATGCAGCAAGGCACGCTTCCAAACAAAGAATTTGCTGAGGTCCAATGTAAACAGTATTGTTGTATTTGTGTGTAGACAACGAACAAAGCCGAAGTTGAAACGAAGAACATAAATGCACTTGTATGAGTATGATAAGTTGTATAATTGCTCGTTTATGGCCACAAACATAGTTTGGAGCAATGCTGCCGCCGCCAGGACATTAAATAAACCACCGTGTTAAACTTGTTTCCCTTTCCTGCTCACATGCGTTCCTTCTCTCTCTCTCTCGCTCGCTCTCTCTAAAGATCATGATAGAATCTTAACCCTTAGCAGCATATTACCTTGCATTGCCTTGCTGTTTATTTGGGGGGGTTGTTTAGTTCAGGAGGGTAGTTTTCGATAAGTTCTGATTTTATTGGTGCATTGCCATGGAACACAGACCGAAACTTCGCTAGAGTTTGAGTTGTGGCACATGCTGGACGTGCGTTTCAAAATCAGTCGAACGTCGTTCTTGCACACGATAAGTCACGTGCTCTAAACTAGCTCCGGTAAACAACGGAAGAACAAACTATTCGCAACGAAGAAGAATTTGTTTTTTAAACAAAAATTATAAACAAAAAAATATTGAAAAATAAATTTAACAAAATTTTTGAAATATCATCAACAAAGTGAAGTGAAAGTTTGAAAGAAAAACAATTTTTAGTTGAAAAAGTTTTTGATAAAAAAAAGGAAATTCTTAAAAATGGATCACAATCTCAATATGCATCATAATAATGCCGCCTTGCATTGGAGTTATGGCGCCGCCGCAGTGCCAACTACGCCGCAAAATCACTGGGTACCACCCCCACAGCAACAGTCCGGCTCACTTAAACGGGCCATATCGGAAAGTGATTGTGAAGATTTATATTCCGAGGAGTCGTCCAAGGAACAGTACGTATTCTTTTTTTCAGAAGAGATTTAAAAAAACAATAAAAAAATATTCTGATTGGAATTTTATGATGAAGGACTTATGAAAACGGAATCTAATATTAATATTTTCTTTTGTTTTGTTTTTTAGAATTTCCCCCGCCGATGGCAGCAGTTGCCAAATGATGAGCCGCAAAAAGCGTCGTGGTGTTATTGAGAAAAAACGCCGCGATCGTATCAACTCTTCGCTATGTGAACTCAAACGTTTGGTGCCCTCAGCCTATGAGAAACAGGGCTCCTCTAAATTGGAAAAGGCCGAAATTTTACAGCTGACAGTGGAACATTTGAAAAGTTTACAAGCCAAAGGTAAATATTTTTGAAAAAACGAAAAAAAAAATAATTAAAGGATTAATGAAATCAACAGTCTACGAAAGGGAATAAAAAATACTTAAATAAAAAAATTAGAAAAATAAATAGAAAAAAACTCAAGAAAAATTTGAAACTAAATTGAAATTTTAATAAATGAAAACTCAGTGCAATTTTTAAACAATGTGAAACCCAAGAAAATTTCCTGTTATTGAAAAAAAACCGAAATTTGACCGATTACAAACAATATGTGGAAATACTGTAAATATTTAGAAAAATCTAATTGAAAATCTTTTCGGAAATTAAAGAAAGTAAAAATTGTTACTGAAATGTTCGAAAATTTCCTCAGAAGGAAATTTTCTTTAAAAAAATTAAACTTTAATTCAAGCTGTGACATTTTAAAAGGAATTGAAAAAAGTGGCCAAGTGGTTAATTTTTTTTACATTTTTATTTGTTTAAATTTAATTTGGTCAAAGGGAAATATTTTTTTTAAATGCTCACTTAATTTTAAAATAAAAAAATGCATTTTTTATTTTGAACATTTTTAATAAATTTTCCAACATTTTCTGCAAAATCGGAAATTTTTCTCAAAAGGAATATTTAAAAAAAAAAAATTTCCAGTTTCTCAAATAGTTTTTTTTTAATTACAAAAAAAAATCGCTTTTAGTAATTATCCCAGTGGAGGAATTTCAATTAAAATTTTTTTTCAATATCGGAATTTTCGTTTTTCCACGGGAAAATACCTTTTTCTGGATTTTTTTTTTTTTTATTTTATATAAAGTTTTCAAAAAATGTTTTCTTTTCTAATTTTTTCAAAAAATTTCTCCTTTTTCAATTTAAAAATTTTAAAGGATTTTTTATTTTCCACGTTATTATTAGCAATTTTTCGCTAATTCTCATTAATCAATCTAAAATTGTCTCCTCAAACTCCAATCAGAATAAATTCCCACGCCAAAATCCTATCAAATCCCATGACAATTCCTCCCTCCACTACAAAAAAACTCAAACAAACAACAAAAGGAAGCTCTTAACTTTTCCACCAAACTAAAAATAACCTGAAAAACAATTCCCACACTTTAAGCACTAAATTGACACTGGTTGTTGATGTTGTTATTATTACAACAAATATTCAAACAATTATCTCACGCTTACAATGGTGGGCGACAAAGGATGATGACTATGATATGACCACCACTGAGCATTACCACCCCTCCAAATTGAATTGAAGTCACTAAATGCACTTGGCTTTGCCGTGTGAAAATATCCTCGGCGAAAAAGATTCCCATACCACGTGCCACCCCTATATTTTGCTTACTAACGGGACATAAAAATCCTATTAGATTTCTCTGTGTTTGTATGTGTGTGGTAATTAATTATAAGGGTAAAAGGGGTGGTGGTGGTGGTTTTGGTTCGTGGGAATGTTGATTTCCTTTAATCTCATCATTAAACAGATTTACATAATTGTTGAACTTGTTATTAAATTTTCCCATTTCAATCTCCTTTTTGCTCTCCAGGAACCGATGCCTTGGGCTATGATCCTCAAAGATTTGCCATGGACTATCACATTATTGGCTTTCGTGAATGTGCCGCCGAAGTGGCTCGTTATTTGGTTACCATCGAGGGTATGGATATTCAGGATCCCCTACGCCTGCGTTTGATGTCCCACCTGCAATATTTTGTTCAGCAACGGGAAATGTCGTTGAAAAATTGCACCGCCACGCCGGGAGCCACACCATGGACGGTACATCCCAGTGCCGCAGCTGCCGCCGCTGCCTCGTCATATCAACCCAACTGTGGAGTGGCTCCATATCAGGCTTATACCTCGGCCACAAGCAGTTCGTCTGCAACAGTTCACACCTCCAGTCATAGTAATTCCTCATATGTGCCCAATTTACCCTCGGCCCTGCATCAGTATCCCAGCTTGAGTTCATCACCCAACAATGCCATGCATTCGCAACAACAACAGCAACAACACAATGTACGTTCCAATTCGGTGGGTTCCGCCCAAGATGGCCATGGTTTGATAAATCACACATCAAGACAAGTGACCTCACCTCTGCAACAGCAACAACAGTCACAGAGCCAGCAACAAGCACAACAACAATCGCAAACTCAACAGCAGCAACAACAACAAAGTGTGGCAGCACATCCCCAAATCACACCCACCTCACATGAAACACATCTCCAGCAAACACAACAATCTCAACCCCAACAACAACAACAAACCACCGCTCATCATCACTACTCCCATGATCACAGTGCTGCCGCTCATCAGGATCATCAAGGTGCCACATATATTGAATTAACAAATGCCCATGTCCATCCAGGGCATCGTCAGGTGCCCTCAGCCGTTCCGGCCTCAGCATTGGGTTATACCGCCATGCCACCCCAATATCCGGTCAGTGTGGCCCAGGAATATAATCATCAGACTGGTGTTTATGTCACAGCCAATGGTTCAAAACCCTATCGGCCATGGGGTGCCGAAATGGCTTACTAGGGAAAGAGAGTGTGAGAGAAATGGAATGACGTCAAAGGGAATGGTCTAAAAATTCCCGGATTTGACATATCATTGTCTGACAAATCAATCACTATAAGAAGAAACAGCATACAGGAAACCGAAATACCGAGAGAAAAAAACTACATTGGGAGGCCTAAGAGAGAAAGAGAGAGAGATAAATTAAGAGAGGGGAAGCAGTTTCCTTAGAAACAACGAAAGAACAATTTTATTTCCAAGAAAGCTTTATAAATTTATGCAACACCTTGAAGGACCAAAAGCTGTATAAATACATCGAGGACAAAGGGAAGAAAATATCTAACTACAACTACATCTATCTAACTACAAAAGCTCTTCTACTATCAAAAAAACTTAAAACCCCAAAAGACGTATCTAAACTTGTTTCAAAGCTCTCTCTTGCGATTCAAGAAGTGCGGATTTAAAGCTTTTCAACCCGATCAATAGATCGAAGGACCAAAAGTGTTTATTACAGGACTACAAAAAAACATATTTTTTTTATTCAAAAATATTTAAAAACTATATTTGAAAAATTTTCTGTGAACTCTTAACATAAACTTGAGAAAAATACGAATACAAGTTCAAAAGCTCCCAAGAAGCGTTAAAATAAATAGAATAATTTATGCCACGATGAATGAAATTTGAACTACTGAGTTTTTGAAAAAAGAAACAATCCTAATCCTAAAACAATCCAATCCGAATAAAATCAGAAAATTTTTCAAGTTCTCCAAGCAATCCTATAATTAAATTAGAAATGGACATGTCTACAGTAAAAGTTTTAAAAGATCATGACCCATAAAATAAAATTTATCAACGGCAATGATAGCTTTGAAGTGCCCAGAAATAATCTAAGTACAAAATTCAACCTCATACATTTATTAACACTCGGCACTTAAAATAAACAAAGAAAACCCCACAACAAAGACCAAAGAAAATGTATTAAAAAAACAAACCCCCACAATTTGTGATAGTTAAACATTTAAAATAAGAAAACAAAAATTGAAAATATTTTTATATATATATTTCTTGCTAAAATATTTTTGTAAAACATTCCATATTTATTTATTTATTTAAAAACAAGAAACTTGTAAATAATTAAAAACTTAAACATTTAGTGATAAGATAATGAATTTTAAAAATTTTAAACCCAAACAAATCTAAGTCATTTATTGTTTAAGAATAAAAAAGTATTTATAAAAAAACTACGATATTATATATAACATATTTTTTATACAAAGAAGAAACAATTTTTCAAATAAAAGAAGATAACATTAAATTTTTTTTCTTGTATTGATACGCTACAACTCTATGTGTTGGTGGTATTATAAGTTTATTTGGGCCAACAATCATGTGACACCTCGAACTATTGGTCCAAAATGCTATAGAAATTTTGCATAGAGGTGGGGTTAAATTTTTAAAAATGATCTCCAAAATATTTGGGGATTGAAATGGACCAATGAAATGACAGTCGACCCGCAATTTTGAATGGGTTTAGGGCTAGGCAAAAATTTGTATGGTTATCGTTAAAAATTACGAAAATGTCCATTTAACCGCCAATACAGGGTGAGATGAAAAAACTACAACCAAATTCAGACTTCTGTCATTTCAAAGCCATTCGTCCGACAGCTGTTAAAATTATTCCAGTGGCAGCTCATTATGTTGTGTACAAGCGTACAAAACGCATTTTGGTGAGAATTTTCCAGGAAAAAAGTTATTTGTGATGGAATGATCGCGTGATAGTGTGATTTCTTTATATTTGGCTGGAAAACCACAAGTGGCTATCGTTAGAGCACTCTAGCATTTAAATGTTAATAAATCTTTTGTGTCTCGTACCAACGCTCGTTACCGTGATACTGGTAGCGTAGCCCGACGTCAAGGAAGTGTACGGAAGAAAACAGCAACATCAGCAGAAATGTCTCGAAAAGTAAAGAAGCGACTTGACCCGCGTCGCAGTGGCCAAAAAATGGCTCGTGATTTGAACATATCGCAATATTCCATTCAGCATATATTGAAAAATGCGCTCGAGGTAAAGCCATTGGAATTCCAAAAAGGGCAAGATCTAACACAACAACAGAAATAAAATAGGCTTAAAAGAGCTAAAGAGTTGCTTCGCTTGGCCGAAAGTGGTGAACTGTCGAATTTGGTTTTCTTCGATTAGAAAACCAAAGGATCGTGTGCACCTTTGGTTGGCCACCATAACTCAAGTGCCGGCCATATGACAATCAGTCAAATACCGACTATAAAGGACGCAAAATAGAAATTCTTCCTAAACATTCAAGATACCTTTAATCGCTTTGGCAGGTCATGATATGGGTCATAACCCCCGATTACGGAACAACCCGATTTCAAGTATATTCTACATTTTAACCATATTTTTCGTACTAATTTTGGCTTATGTTCATAATTTAAGAAGAAACCATCTTTGCAAAAAATGATCACGTTTTGGTATCACCATCATATGATTTAAGGTATTTTCGGGGTCTTGGCCACTTTTTTCATTTTTTGGCCCTTATTTGACATCTTTGTTTCTAAGGGGGAAGAAAACGTCTTCTTACAAAATTTTTATTTCTCGTAAAAGGTCGCATCTTAGTCTTGAGGCTACCTGGGGTAGAAAATCATCTTACAGATAATTATCCACATAGGCATTTATTTAAGTATAGTCCCCACATTAGTATACCCCCAAGTCCAGTTTCCCAACCAATGTGTGGTCAGAAAAGAAAATTTGGCATTCTATTGATTTGTACCCCCAAGAGAATATTGATTGGGAACGTTGATTTGGGATGTGAAATAAGCTCCGAAATGTCAATCTGGGAGCCATTCAGTCGGAAATTGTGGCAGAAACATGAAAAAATACGAAATTATAAAGTAACTTTATTGGAACTTTATTTAAACGTTGGAAATACAAATTTTAATTTATAGCTCATTTGAATGCTTTTTACAATACCAAAAAATGAGCTGAATTTTCACATGGGGCTATTATAGATTTTTCTTTATCATATAAGTATTTAACACTCAAATTAAAGGCTATAGCTGAAAAATAAGATCAGGCTATTCAAAATATATAAAACCGACGGTAATTATAATTTTTGCCATAAATATTAATTTATATTTAGTCATGGAGTCATTACTCATAATCAAGTCATTACTTATAATCAAAATTGTGCCGCCTACATAAGCCAGATCTGTGATTTATTATGCTTTAAAGACTAAAAGTACGGGCCGGCAACGCGGACCGGGCCAGCTAGTCCTATTATAAATCTATTTTAACAAAATTTGACGGATTCATATAACATAGTTTATAGTTTATACCAACTAACATTGCTATAGAGTGCATGATATCACTTCACTTCTTGCTCTTAACCGTAGCATAAAGAAGAAATTTTCAAACACCCCGCCTTATATCCCCCAAGAGCCCACCTCATACCAAAGTATCTTTCCGATCGCTCAATAAGAATTTTGTACCAAAATCGAACATCAAAAATATCGCCTTATCTCAAAAGTTGATTTGTTACGAGCTATAGAAGAAACACATAAAATACATGAAAACTACATAAAATAGTTAATTGAATTGAATTGATAGTACGAACCATATAATTTAATGTTTGAAGATTATTTAATGCAAATGTTGACCGAGATGGTCTATCCGCTTATATCAGCTGTCTTCCAATACGTAGAATCTTCTGATTAGAAATGACCTTTAACATAGCCCCACAAAAATAGTCTAAAGGCGTTCAATCGCACGATATAGGCGGCAAATTGACCGATACCGAAATTGAAATGAAGGCTCTGTTCTAGAATCTGCAAGAATCTACTAGTTTTGAATTTTTTCCGATATCATAAATCGAAAGTCGTAGTAAACACTTTTACATTCTTGCTGTTCAGGGACAGACCAAAAATGATCACTGAACTCGCCTTTAAATGAGTCTCTTGTTACGCGTATTGTGTAGCCTGTCGTTTTGAAACCACATATCGTGCAAGTCATGTTCTTGCATATTCGGCAATAACAAAATTTAATGCCAAAATTGACAGTGAAACAAAACACGAAACGTATATGAGCTGTTGAAGCCGGAAACCAGGAGTGACCTCAATATTAAATTTCAGGGTTCGAGCTCTATTCATTCTCATATGTAGTATTTTTCGAAAAATCATAGTACGCATTTCCAAATCCACCTTCTGCGCTCAAAACTATACACTAACATTGGCCTCAATATCAAATTTCAAAACTTCAACTCTATCCTAAGACCCAATCCCAAATTTATTAACATTCTTTCTGTAGTTATACTACACATGTCCAAAACCACCTCCTTCTCTCACCATCCTATACATCAACAGTGACCTCGATACCAAATTCCCGGATTCCATCCCTGTATTAAGTTTTTTCGTACAGTTAAAGTACACATTTTCAAAGCAATCCCCTTCTCTCAACCACAGGCACAACCAAATTTAGCACTATTTAGTACTTTTCGTACAATTACAGTACGCATTACTGAAACCACCTCCTTCTCCCCTCCTACACCAACAGTGACCGCGATACCAAATTCCCGAATTCCATCCACTTCCCAACACCCAACGGCACATTTTGTGTTTTTTACCACGTTCCAGTTACTTCTGTCAATTACAGGCCCCAAACAATGACATCCATATCATATCCATATCCAGTTTAGTACCACTTAGTACTTTTCATACAGTTATAGTACCTATTTCCAAAACCCCATCTATATCGCTATCCCAGACACCAACAGAGACCTCAATATCGAATTTAAGGATTCCTGTACCATTGTACTTTTCCTATTCTTGTATTTTTCATACAAATATGGAACGCTAAATCAAATTTTAGAATTTTACCTCTATCCCTTCACCCAATGCCAAATATGTTACCATTTAGTACTTTTCATACATATAAAGTACACATATTATAGTACTATTTAGCACATATTTCCAAAACCACCTCACTGTCACAAACCTACCACCAAAAGGACACCAACAGAAAAATTTCAAAATTCCAGCTTCAGACGTTCACCTTAATCCAAACTGTTCCAAATTTAGTACGGTTTTCACACTTAGTACACATTTTCAAAACCATCTTCATATGTCAAACTTACTTTCCAACCTCATACTCATTCTCATACCAAATTTTTAGGTTTTACCTCTATCCATTCACATAATACCAAATGGTACCATTTATTAACTTTAGTACCAAAGTATTCTATTTTTAGTATATTATATTACTTTTCGTACCCTTTTAGTGGGAATTTCCAAAAACCAAGACTTATCACACGCCTACAAACTAAGAGTGGCCCTCGTAAAAAATGTCAAGATTTAAGATTTCAGCCATTTGTTTTCTGCTATGAACAATAATCTTACAGACGTATTTGAGCATCAGATCCTCCTATAGCCTTTATACACACAAACGCGCCCTTACATACTGTAATTTTTTATTAACAGGTGTTGAGTTATGATAAAAAAAATTTTTTCCAAACATTTAATATTTTTTGGTGCAGAAACTAACAAAATATGCATTAATTTATAAATAATTTATAACAATAAAAAAACGCTAAAACGTATGGAGTAGAAACTAATAAAATTAATAGCATAGACCAACCACCGGAAATTTTCAGTAGACAGATTAAATCCAGTCACAGTTGAAAAGTACACCCCCCGTTGAGTCTCAAAAAAAAAAAAAAAATACACATTTTAAGGGTTAAGATGTGGTCAGTTTAGAACACAGCAGCCAAGTGTAAATTGTTGCACCTTAGTTGTGAGCTAAAACACACACAAACGCAACAAAGGTATGCATATTCTGGAAAAAAAAACTAATTAACATAAATAAACGTAAGGAAAGAAACGTGAAACGAAAAAAAAAAACAGTGGCGAACAAGAGCAAGTTTTTCGCGTATTTAATTATTTATGTAAATTTATACAAATCGACAGGCAGACAATGCGACAGACAGCAAAACAGTAACACACTTTTACGCTAAACAAGGAAATATAATTGGAAATTATAAAATTTTCGTAACTGACCACTGCAGAAGTAAATGCCAACTCATAAAGCATTTCCCGTGAACACCACTCACTGACCACTGGGGTTTTTTTGGTGTGTTAATCCTTTTGTTGGTATTTCCTTGCCTTCCCCTAATAAAGAAAACCAGCTAGGATGCAAGTGTTCATATTTGAGTTTTGTGGACAACCAGCAGAAGTTAGATAATGAGTTAGTTTAACAAAACTGGACACGCACACTACGAATGCCAATCGAGAATGAGTTCTGTATTAATTTTTTTGAATATTAACTCATACTAGACGTGGAGATTTGCCTTAAAACAATATGACAATTAGAGGTATTATGCATTATATGTTTTCAAAAGTAATGAGGTAACGAAAGAAATGCACGTGTGACCAGCTTCGGCTGTAAGGGGATTTTTTTTAAGGGTAATAGACACACATGTTCATATATACATTCATCAATACATTTACGGGTTTTTTGGCGCAAAAATCTTTTGAACCCGTTTAATATCTATTTCACAATATCGATTGATTATAATAAGATGGTTAGGTTACGTTAAAAAGAAGGGCAAAAAATCGCCACATGTCCTGGTGCACATCTGCTAGCAAAATTTCAAAAATAATCGCCACTTTTTCCAGAAAAAAGCGGAATAATTGAAATAATCATTCAATTTGTAACTCATCGAAATAATAATTTTAGACCCAAACAAAGTATATTTTCTTGATCAGCGTAAAATTATAAGACGACTTAGTCTGTCTGTTGACAGCACGCTACAGTCAAAACGAATTAAGAAAGAAGCTAAAATTTACACAGATCTGTCTTTTGTCTGCAGACAGGTCAAGTTCGAAGATCGGCTATATCGGTCTATGATATCCTATAGCACCCATATAACGTTACCATGGAATTGTCTGAATATGTATACAAGGAGTTCTTTGGCCACTGAAGGAGAATTGTCTATATAGGTCCAATATATCGTATATCCCCCATAAAACAGCACCTCCCGGAAGAGAATTGTCTATATAGGTCCACGATATCATATATATCCTATATAATGGTTCCTTCCGATATTCGGTATTTTGATGATTTTTGCGACGTTAATTACCGGAATTCTTTCAAATTTCGTATATAAAGTTTGGAACAGTTACTACAGCCTATGACACAAATTACTTATGCAGGATCACGTCTTCATATAGCCCCCATATTACGACATTTTCTTACGGAATTTTTTTGAAAATTTTCAAGTTTCTTCCAAATGGTGGAGGGTATAAAAGCTTTGGCCCGGACGAACCTTTCTGCTTTTTATACCCTACAACACTATGTGTTGGGGGTATTATAAGTTTGATTGGGCCAGAATTTATGTAACACCTCGAAATATTGGTTTCCCAAATAGGAAAGTATATATGGATCTTCCTAGCTCGCCGAGCTGAGTCGATCTAGCTATGTATGTCCGTCCGTCCGTCTGTCCGTCTGTCCATGTTAATTTGTAATCACTCTACAGGTCGCAATTATGGTCCGATCCTAACGAAATTTTGCACGAAGGTGGGGTTAGGGTCAGAATAGAAACCTATTGGAGATGATCGCCAAATGTTTAGGTGTTGAAATGGACCAAATACTGAAAAAATGTCGGATGTTGCAGTAGCTATACAGGTCGCAATTATAGACCAATCGACTCGGAAGCATGTAGCTAGAGTTTAGGGCGGGGAAGAAGCCTACCAATTTGGGTGGTCATCGGATAATATTTAGCGGGTAAAATAGACCATATCTTTTGTGTTGAAAAAATTCAAAATTTTTCATTAAACCGCGAATATTTTAAATCCCGGCGAAATCACAAAGCCATGACAAGGTTAATTCTGATCTTTACATTGATGTTAACATCCAACAAATCGGATATATAGCAAAATATGTGCGATATATTTGTCTATCAAAGAAGATATGCTTGAAAGATCTCTTATGTGTCGAGAACGGCTGAACTGATTTCGACAGTTCTCATTAATTCAGAATAGCCTCTTGGCAGGAAAGAAAAAACGCCTAAAAAAATCGCATAAAAATGTCTCTCTAAAGATGAAAATATTGATTTTGTAACATTTTCTCATATTTTTTCAATTTTGTCATATTTTTGGCATATTTTCATTTTGAATTAAACATTTGGTAATATTTCTGCAGCTAACATAACTAAGTATTTAGGATATCAGGATATCATATACAGATCGCATTTATGGCCCGATCCTTACGAAATTTTGCATGGGGATAAGATGAGGGTCAGAGTAGAAGCCTACTCTTTTTGGAGATGATCGTCATATATTTAGGGGTTGAAATGGACCAAAAAACTGCAAAATTGTCAGCAGGTCGTAATTATCACCTCACGCACATTTGAATGGGGGTTACCGGACATTGCAAAAGCCAAGCAGTTTTGGATGGCCATCCATATTCAATGTGTGAAATAGTTTCCCAACTTTTGTAGACAAAATACGAAAATGTCCATTCCAGTGACTTTTTGGAGAATTCACAAATACAGGAAAGACGCACTTCTGACTATTTCGTTAACGCTGATTTCGTTGAAGAATATAGTCAAATGTCTGTATCTCATATAGATGCGTTTCAGTCAAAAACCAATAATAAATGTTAATCTTTTGCCACTTCTGAGAGATTATAGGTCTTTGGGAAATATTGGTTCCAGATCTAGGAAGACCATTTACGTGAAACATCTACCAATAAATTGGAAATGAGCAAATTAGTTTAAGTTGCTATTATTTGAAAATTAGAGAACGAAACCTGATGGTTTTCTTTTATTATTTGTCACAATATCTTGTGGAATTCTTTCGAGTTTCTCGCCTATATAAACTGTATCGTTTATTATAGTGTTGTAGGGTATTCAACTGTCGGCCCCGCCTGACTGTAGCCTTTGCTTACTTGTTTAATACTTTTTTTGATAGTTTATCTGGTAGTTATGTCTGTATATGGTAATTTTTTCTGCTGAACTCTAATTACGTCACAATTAGTACATGCTTTCATTACACATTTTGAGTAAGCTATTGTACCTAAACTTGTATTTTAAATATTTTCCTTTTTTCTAAAAGAAGGAAAAATTTTAAAAATATCTAATAAATAATTATTTACCTTCTATATTAATCTTTCAGGGTCAATAATCTTAAAACATTCAAATAAATTTAAATTAATATCAGAGAGTTTCAATATTTGATTTGCAAGTTCTATATAAAAAAGTGTAAGTGCAACTATTTTGTTTTTGAATTTGGAAAAAAATATATATTTCATCATATTCTAAAACAAGTAAGGAAAGGCTACTGTCGAGCGGGGCCGACCGTTGAATACCCTACAACACTATAATAAACGATACAGTTCATATAGGCGAGATACTCGAAAGTATCCTTCACACATTGAATATTTTTGGATGGCCATCCAAAACTGCTTGGCTTTTGCAATGTCCGGTAACCCCCCTTCAAATGTGTCTGAGGATCGGGCGATAATTACGACCTGCTGACAATTTTGCAGTTTTTTGGTCCATTTCAACCCCTTAATATATGGCGATAATCTCCAAAAAAAGTAGGTTTCTATTCTGATCCTTATCTTATTCCCATGCAAAATTTCGTAAGGATCGGGTCATAAATGCGATCTGTACATGATATCCTGATATCCTAACTACTTAGTTTTGTTAGCTGTAGAAATATTACCAAATGTTAAATTCAAAATGAAAATATGCCAAAAATATGACAAAATTGAAAAAATATGAGAAAATTTACAAAATCAATATTTTCATCTTTAGAGAGATATTTTTATGAGATTTTTAGGCGTTTTTTCTTTTCTGTCAAGAGGACATTCTGAATTAATGAGAACTGTCGAAATCAGTTCAGCCGTTCTCGACATATGAGATCTTTCAAGCATATCTTCTTTGATAGGCATGTATATCGCACATATTTTGCTATATATCCGATTTGTTGGATGTTAACATCAAGGTAAAGATCAGAAGTAACCCTGTCATGGCTTTGTGATTTCGCCGGGATTTAAAATATTCGTGGTTTAATGAAAAATTTGTATTTCCAATACAAAAGATATGGTTTATTTTACCCGTTAAATATAATCCGATGACCACCCAAATTGGTAGGCTTCTTCCCCGCCCTAACCTCTAGCTACATGCGAAATTCCGCGTCGATTGGTCTATAAATGCGACCTGTATAGCAACTGCAAAATCCGACATTTTTTCAGTATTTGGTCCATTTCAACCTCTAAACATTTGGCGATCATCTCCAAAAGAAATAGGGTTCTATTCTGACATTAACCCCACCTCCATACTAAATTTCGTGAAGATCGGGCCATAATTGCGACCTGTAGAGTGATTACAAATTAACATGGACAGACGGACGGTCGGACATACATAGCTAGATCCACTCAGCTCGGCGAGCTAGGAAGATCCATATATACTTTCCTATATGGGAAACCAATATTTCGAGGTGTTACATAAATTCTGGCCCAATTAAACTTATAATACCCCCAACACATAGTGTTGTAGGGTATAAAAAGTGGTATCCATAAAGTCAGTAAGTCAGTAAAGAGTATTATCTCTTATAACGTCCTGTTTGACGAAATTACTCAAAACGCTTCTTAAAAGTAATAACGTCATTTTTGAGGCAAAAATCGGCATTTCCCCAATATCAAAGTGAAAATTCGTCAAAATGTCGATAAATCGGCAAAAATTGCAGCCCTGGTGCACATACACTTAAGCTAGCATAGGTCTGTTGTGCGCTGTGGACCAAACTTATTGAAAGAAGACAGACAGTTTTTTTATATCAGAAATTCAGTTGTCTCAAAAAAATTTCTTACCAGTTTCATTGAATTTGCCATGATCTGATTTAGGACAGGTATGAATTTCCTTCCCAAGAATTGGGACATTATATTTGTAAAAATTCTCCAACGTCTCATCATCTTAACCGCATGCTCATCCTGTCTTCTACAAATGAGCTTCTAGACCCATTTGACCCATAAGAATGCACCAATCTCTTTCTTACCTAGTAATAAAAGGTTTTTCGCTTTTACCTCATTGGAGTCTCCCCATAAGATTTTTGTGACTTTCCCTACGCCTTAATTGTTCCATAGGGATATGTGAGCGTTGTTGACCATGTATTTAGAGGCTTTTGATTATACAAGTGTACCGTTGCTAATTCCCCGTCTGATTTGGCGAGAGAGTTCGCTATCTCGTTACCTATAATCGCCGCTTGATAATGCGTACTGAGTGTCAATAAATGTTTATACCCGATACCACATAGCCCAAAGCTACATATTATGTCTTTGTGAATTTGTTTGTAAAATGGAGATGGAAGCGAGCTAGACTTCAGACTTAGAATCACTTTCTGAGTCGATTTAGGCATGTCAGTCCATCTGCCCATCTGTTCATGTATTCTTGTGAACAAAATGCAGGTCACATTTATTATCCGATTTAGATGAAATTTTCCATGGATGAACCCTATTGAAATTGCTGAGAATCAGTTCAAATTTTGATATAGCTTCCATATATATCTTCAACTGGGTTAATTGTGCACCAAATGGCCAATATCAGTCCGAATGTCCTGAATTTTTGCACATCGGGCAGAATTCAGTCTAGAAGCAAGTACATCACCTTTTGCTCTAGCAAAAGGTTTCATCCGAATTGGTGTTTAATTCCCTCACATTCGTAATATGCACTCCCCAAGAAAGATATTTGGTACCAGATATCAGATATAGCCCAGAAATACCTCTGCTAAATTTTACCAAAATCGGTTCAAATTTAGATATAGATCCCATATATATATTCAACCGATTTCAGGATATGACCTGAATTATGGTACATCCGACCGAATTTAGTCTAGAAGCAAGTACATCAAATTTGGAGAATATTGATTCAGATTTAGCTGTAGCTCCTATATATATGTTTCACACGATTTGATCTTTAAGTCCCTCACATTCGAAATATGCATTCGACAACAATGATGTTTGGTACCAGATATCTTATAGAGCTCGGAAATACCTTTGGCAAATTTTATCGAGATCGGCTAAGATTTAGATATAATTAATTTTTTTTTTAATTTTATTGAATTAAAGCAAAAAATGTCGGAAATAGCATCCATTTTTAGATAAGTTTAGATTTGTTCGAATTGGTCACCTTTGCCACGAATTATGGCCTTCAAACGGCCAATGAAACCATCACACACTGCCCGAATGTAGCTCTGCGGCCCATTCCCGGTGAAGCGCTTGCTTGAGGTGATCGATACTTTGGTATTTTTAGTGCCAAACTTGCTTTCCAAAATAATCCAGAAAAATACTTATACACAATAACTATGGCCATTGTGCGCTGGAAATGAAGCGAGGGACCTCACTTTGTAACCGATGGTGCAGAGTCCTGTTGGAATGTCCAAGGTCTGCGGCCAAAATGTTTGAGTGCCCAAGGCTTTAATACACTCTCCAGAATATTTTCGCGATAATATTCGGCATTTATTCTGATGTCACTGTCGCTTAATGCGAACGGACAACCAATGTTTTCTCATCGGAGAAAACCATATTCAGCATTTCACAACTTTCGGCCAAGCGAAGCAACTCTTTACCTCTTTTCAGACTATTTTCTTTCTGTTGCGGTGTAAGTTGTTGCACTTTTTGGAATTTCAATGGGTTTACCTCGAGCTCATTTTCAATATATGCTGAATGGAATATTGCGATATGTTCAAATCACGAGCCATTTTTTGGCCACTGCGACGCGTGTTTCGATCAAGTCGCTTCTTTACTTTTTGAACTATTTCTGCTGATGTTGCTGTTTTCTTCTGTCCACTTCCTTGACGTTGGGATACGCTACCAGTATCACGGTAACGAGCGATGGTATGAGACAGAAAAGATTTATTCACATTTAAATGCTGGAGTGCTGTAACGATAGCCACATGTGGTTTTCCATTCAAATATACAGAAATCACTCCATCACGCTCGAATTCCATCACGAATGACTTCTTTTCTAGAAAATTCTCACCAAAATTCTTTTGTACGCTTGTAAACAATATAATGAGCTGTCACTGAAATAATTTTGACAACTGTCGGATGAGTGGCTTAGAAATGACAGCAGTTTGAAGTTGGTTGCAGTTTTTTCATATCACCCTGTATATCTGCGAACCCCTTCTGATACCTCTTCCCTAAAGGGTCAAATTTTTCAGGTCTTTTATCTGTCATAACACGCGAAACAAGTCTTCGATTCCTTACAATTAACAATATCTAAATAGTTCTCTCAGCCAGAAACCTGCGATGAAAATGGAATTTATGATTTCTCATAAAATTGGAATAAATGTTGGATTTTTTTGTAATTTTGCCCATATACATTTTTTTCTGTATTAGATAAAGCCTTAAAGTAGAATAATTCCGTCGACTATAACTGGTACCTTACGCATATTTTAACATTTAATAAAAATTATCACATATCTCATATAAGTTGAAGGAAGTAACCAATATTATCTGGCACGTCGCAATATTTATATCATATTTATTTAAGTCCCATAAGAAATGGACAATATTGTCCAATTTCTTCCGAACATACTCCATAGAGGGTCAAACATTTGAAAAATCATAAAAGAAGTACAAATATATTTAAATAATCGAACATTGGCTGAGGATATACAAAACCGGCTGATACTTTTTGACTTGTTTTTCTGGATTTGTTGTCTTTGCTTGTGTTGCTTGTAGAGAATTTTTATGTAGAATTGGAATTTCGTTTTGTATCGAATAATATTATATCAGTTAACTTTTAATTATTTTACTTTTAACGAAACCACCTAAAAATCCTTGTAAATACAAAAGTTCTATAAATAATCTTCTCCAGTCTAATAAGTCCCCTGGTCCGTAGAACAACCTATTTTTATTCGTAAAAAATCAGCTCGAAATCTTGTATATATTCCCTGCTCAGATGTTGATGACCTCCTACAGTCCTATAACACAAATATCAGAATATGATAATGTCCGCATTCAATTGAAACGGACATAGAAGGAACATAAATTTCCACAAAATTTATAAACTGTCCCAAAAAAGTAACAAAACTTCAATTTTCTTTCGATTGACACCGGAAGGATATCCAAACTCAACATGTGGGCAAGAACTTTTATTGCGTAGCAATTCAATAAGGATATCCCATGTTACTCCTATCCACTACAAACCAATAAAACTATATTCTCTTTGGAAGAAAATTCCAAATAGAATTTTTATTGGATACCAGCAACGATGTTTTTTGCAATTTCCAAAAAAAAAAAAACATCCATTAAGCTAAGGGTACTTTTTAATGGATTTCAAAACGAAACAAAATATGAAATATTCTCAAGAAAAGCCAACCCAACAACCAGTCAATCCATACAGAATGGAAGACACTCAGTCAGCCAGTCGGTTATTCCGTCAGTTAGTAATAATAAACAATAGCACGTGAGAGTTAAAATTGAAATGACTTCCCACGCCGACGTTCAACCCAACAACAACAACACCATCATTGTCAATGGGAATAAGCTAGACCAATCTGAAACCAACCACCGCAGCCATTACCACCCTTAATTTTGCCACCAACCAAATGCCTGTCAATGGGAATATGCCAAACAAAGCAGGATAAAAGCGAAATTTAAATGCTTAACCTTACAAAGCTAACGAATATTCTCATAAACCTAACATAACGTTCCCAACCCTCGAAGACCGAACGTATGGAAAATTATTCAATTTCCAATTGGACAATGGCAAAAGAAACACAGCAACAATTTCTTAAAATGCCAGTTGATTAGTTTTTTATAATTCATTCATATTTCAATTGGCACAGTGGATACAAAAGAAATATTGCAATTCGGACATTTAAAAACTTTTTGAAAAATAGAGAAAAAATGTTGTAGAAGACCACCATCATCTTCTTGCCCCACTGAATGGAAACGTGCGTTTGAGCTTGTCTCTAGTGACCCGTACATGGAATAGGGTAGCAGTCAAGTGTGAAACGGCCAAGGAAGTGAAGTGAAAACCCGACGGTTATTTGTCGGATACGAGCCCGCTTTTCGAATGCAAAAACGTCGTGTTACTAGAGGATTTAAATGCCCCAATAAGTTGTGGCATTCCATCCTCGGGGATCAGCGTTAACAGAGCAGATTCATTTCTCTTGGATTCATTTCCCAATAATCTTCTCGATGCAACCGAACGTTCGCTATACACATACTGAATACAGTGGGCCTAGCGAATGAGCGTGATGAACTCCGGGGTTTCAACCCTACTGATCCCAGAGTCAGCAAACTGATACTAAAGGTCAACAGATTAGTAGAGAAGAGAAAGGGGAAAGAGTGGCTAGACCATCTGAACCGATATGAATGATCTGAGTGCAAATATTAAATGACTCTCGAAGCCTGGGAAAAATATGATAGGACCGCAGTCACTTTTAACGTCGGCTCTCGTTTCAACCCTAGGGGTACACAACTTGGTGCAGGGCATGGTACAATGAATTCAAGGTAGGGCAGAACTACCATATGATTTCAATTTTTTTATTTTTCTGGCTTAATATGTCAACTTCATTTGCTTATGTGTGTGTCTTCTATTCAATAATAAAAAATATTGTTCAGAAAATATTTAAATTCGGGTGTTTTCAAAATGCTTATTGCAACGTATGCATCGACAATGTCTACAGTTTTTGTCGCGAAATAAGCCATAAGCGATATATAGAACATGATTTTGAAAAGAAATGTTGACCTTTTATTCAGTTTTCGCGGTTTTAAATTATTTATTCAAAATCAATGCAACAAGTTGTTTGATTTTTTATTGTTTTGATACTAATTTTGACATTACAAACCAAACAGGTATACCTCTATAATTGCAATTATTTCAAAGTTAGCCTACCTTGTATTCATTGTACCATGGTGCAGGGCATAATAGGAACAAATAAAAAAGCAGAAAGTCCAGCCGGGCCGAACTTTAAACACACTCCACAATTAGGAAATTTTCAAAAAAAATAAAATCCATAAAAAAAATCTTAAAAATACCGAATATCAGATGGTGGCGATATATGGAGGATAAACGATCTATTTCTGGGGGTAAAGTACTCACAAAGAAATCCTTGTGTGGATTTTCAGACAATTCCATTGGAAAATGTGGCTAAAATCATCAAAATACCGAATATCGGAAGGTGCCGTTAAATGGGGGTATACGATATTTTGGACCAATAAAGACAATTCTCTTTCAGGGGGTAAAGTGCTAACAATGAACTCCTTGTGTAGAATTTCAGACAATTCCGTTGAAAAATGTGGCAAAAATCATCAAACTACCGAATCCCGGGGTGTATTGTTATATTGGGGCTATACGATATCGTGGACCTATATAGATAATTCGCTTCCAGGGGATCAAGTACTCACAAGGAACTTCTTGTGTGGATTTTCGACAATTCCATTGAAAAGTGTGGCTAAAATCATCAAAATACCGAATATCGGAAGGTGCTGGAGTCGAGTACCTCATTAAAGTCCTAAACCTATCATTAGTGGGTCTTGACTTATCAGAAGCCTTTGATATTGTCAATCACTCTAGGCAGTTCGAGGACGTCAAGAACACCACTCTTCGGATGAGTTAGAAATATTAGATAATGAACTATATGTGTGGGGGCGCCAGTCGTACATGGATTCCGGGAAAAGGAAGCTCAAACCCGGTGGAATATGACAGAGGGTTCCCCAAGGTGGGGTGATATCTCCAAAAGTGTTTAATCTTTACTTGTTCAGATTTCTGGACAAGTTAAACACCTGCCTCACAGAGCTTTCCGACTTTTTCCAGGCCACACTCTTCATAACATGGTCTGCGGGGAAGAGAATGCAGCTGAATATTCAAGTCGATGGACCCATACATCCGACTACGAACTACCCCCAATTATCTTATTATCTAACCACAGCTATATGAGATAAATTGAAAAACAAGGTTCTCAAGGCGTCGGTGGGAAGCAACAGAAAATTTAAAATAACGCCCCATTTTAAGTTTCTCGTAAAGGGTTACATTTATTCAATCTAGCCGATCCTTAAATGTTTTTTTTTTTTTTTTTTTTTTTTATTTGTAACTTTTAAAATGTTAACCACTGTCTCACACGAACCACGACCATGTCATTCTCATGTAAACACTCTCAATGTCCTGGCGGAGGATTATTATTTGTACAGCGCGACATACAAAAAAACTGGTGCTATCAACAGGCAAAACAACAATGCTACTCATATTACACACAAACATATTTCTTGTGTTTGATTACTTTAACCTGATAGACCCTTGTGAATCCAATAAGATTTCTCTCGTTCCCAGCCATAAAGATTACATGCAAACGAAATGAGGGTTGATTTCCTGGCTATCATCATTCAAACATCGTTTAATAATCATATGTTTTTCATTATTGCGATTGCATTTGGATATTGTGGTTGATGTTGTTGTTGTCGTCATCGTCGTCGGTGTTTATATTGTGCTGGCGTTTTGTTATGTAGCTCGTGTTGAACTTGCCGCGCACATAAAAAGGTAAAAAAGTAACACAGAAAATTTAATTGATTTGTATTTTTGTGGTGATGTCTCTCTGTCTGTCCCATTAAATAGTGAATGAACATCAATTGTGTACATTTTACGCTTGAGTTACATTATTCGATTAGAATATTTATTGAGAGCAAAAATTAATGGCTCATTAAAATGTTAGGTTGGTTGATGTTGTTGGAAAGGCAATTTATAAACAACATTCACATGTCTAATATATGCACATATGAAAATGTCATAAAGGTAGATCACTGTCTCGCTAGCTACCCCTATCCCAATTTACATTTTATGCAATAATTACACACAGACGCATCTATATCATATGTGAATATATTTCCACATTGTATCTATTACTAGTTAAAGAAATGCAATATTTTTCCATTTGAACACACTTTGTTGTGTCTATAAATCATTACTTGATGTGTGTGTGTGTGTGTGTTTTTTTTTCAAAATCGTGGCTTTTATTACAAAAAAAAAAAATAGTTAAAACAAAAACTAAGAATACATTTATTCTCCCCCATGCCTACCAGGGAATTAACATTGATTTATTTTGTTCAATGCCATGGCACTTGATTGGGATTACTTATTATTCCCTTTTTATAATATTTTGCTGTAGTTGCTGCTGAACTTGGAAGACTGGGTGAATTCAATGTCGGTTCATATGAGGGACCTGAACCGTCAGCTTTAAGTTCAGCGGCACATTTCCATTTTTTACTATAGTTCACTGAAAAAAAATAAAACCATAATTGTATATTTCGATTTGAATTAAAATAATGATATTTTTATCTTACTTCTCCATATCCGCACACAGCCATCATCGCCGGTTGATATCAACATGGTGGCAAACATATTCCAACAGACACGCCATACTGGGCAATTGTGATCGGTGTGTTTAACGGTTTGTATATCCAATTTGGAGGTGCCGGTAGCATCACTAAAAGTTATAAATATAAGATATAAAATAATAATATTTTGAAACATAAAATGTCTGTGTGAAAACTCGATAATTTATACTAACTAAATTTTATCAGCTAGAAATTGCATAGCCAAGTCACTCTAATTTACTGGAATTCGGGCTATCGAACATTTTATAATAATTTGTACAAATTATAAAAATGGTCGGAAAAATGACGCAATCAACTTCTTACTCCATTCACAGTAGTAAGTAGCAAGTGAAAAAAGGAGTATACGAGAATACCCTCTACCAGTTGGAACGAATTAGGAAATTTTCAAACAAATAAAATTCATTAAAAATTCTGTTAAAATCTTAAAAATACCGAATATAGGAAGGTGCCGATATATTGAGGAGATGTACGATATTGTGGACCTATATAGACAAATCTATGCCTGTGAGGTAATATACGCACAAAGAACTCCTTGTTTAGAATTTTAGACAATTCCATTGAAAAATATGGCTAAAATCATCAACATATCGAATATCGGGGGTATCGTTATATGGGAGCTATACGATATCGTGGACCTATAAAGTCAATTCTCTTTGAGGGTGTAAAGTGCTCACAAGGAATCCTTGTGTAGAATTTCAGACAATTCCCTTAAAAATGTGGCTGAAATCATTAAAATACCGAATATCGGGGGGTACCTCTATATGGGGGCTATACGATATCGTGGACCGATATAGCCCATCTTCCAACTTGACCTGCCTGCAGACAAAAGACCGATCTGCATCCTATCTTAATTCGTTTTGACTGTAGCGTGATTGCAACAGACGGACGGACGGACAACGCTAAATCGTCTTAGAATTTTACGCTTATCAAGAATATATATACTTTGTTGGGTCTAAAATTATTATTTCGATGAGTTACAAACGAAATGACGAACTTAATATACCCTCCATACTATGCACCATTTGGAAGAAACTTGAAAATTGTCAAAAAAAAAAAACCTCCGGAAACTACCACTTAAATGAAAACTGAAAAAAACTATGGAGACTATACGAAGACGTGGACCTGCTTACAAAATTGTTTGTCATAGGCTGTAGTAGCCTTTACGAGCTTCAAATTCCAAATTTGAAACAATTCCGGTGAATAATCTAGCTAAAATTATCAATATCGGTAAGTATCGTTATATGGGGGATATACTAAAACGTGAACCTACATATGATTTTTTTTGTCATAGGCTGTAGTACCCATTACGAATTCTAAATATGAAATTTGTTACAATTCCGGTGAATAATGTTGCACAAATCATAAAAATATCGAGTATCGGGAGGTACCGTGATATGGGGGCAATACGAAGATGTGGACCTGCATACAAAAATTTTTATCATGGACTGTAGCACCCATTACGAACATCAAATACGAAATTTGAAATAATTCCGGTGAATAATGTCGCTAAATCATGAAAATAACGAATATCGAAAGGAACCGTTATATAGGGGCTACACGAAGCCGTGGACCTGCATACGAGATTTTTTTCAATAGGTTGTAGTAACTATTAAGATATTCCAATACGAAATTTGGAACGATTCCGGTGAATAATGTTCCTAAAATCATTAAAATACCGAATATCGGGAGCTACCGTTATATGGGGGCTATTCGAAGACGTGGAAATACATACAAAATTGTTTGTCATAGGCTGTAGTACCCATTACGAACTTCAAATGCGAAATTTGAAATAATTCCGGTAAATAATGTCGCTGAAATCATGAAAATACCGAATATCGGGAGGTTATACGAAAACGGGGATCGATAGGTCCATTTACGAACTTAACCTGCCTATTGGCAAACTATACATGCATACAAAATTTTAGCCTTCTATCTCAATTTGTTCGAAAGATAGCATTATTACAACAGACAGGCAGACAGAAGGAAATCGCAAGATCGTCTTAGAATTTTGCGTTGATTAAGAATATATATACTTTGTAGGGTCTATTAAAAATATTTCGAACAGTTACAAACGGAATGACAAAGTTAATACACCCTCCAAAGAGTGGTGGAGGGTATAAAAACTGCAGATACAAGTCTTACGTTCCAAAGCCATTAAAGAAGATTACAAAAATAAGCAAGGTCACAGTTTAAAGACTCCGATCTAAAAGTCGTGAAAACCGGTAGATATACTCGATTACTTCAACAACATTCCAGTTATATATCCTAGTCATAGATATTATGCGACAATGATCAATAATGACGCCCACAGCCATTCGGATCTCGGATGTAATTGTTAATGGCATCTGTGACTGCATCAGTATGAATGCTAATTAAATCTGCCTGAAAGGCTCCTTGTTAGTGCGAGTGAGAGCCTCTAATTTATAACGTTGGACTTCTCTCTAAGTAGATCATGTAGATGTATCCTCACAAGCCTGGCTGGGGGAGTTTTATCCGCCATATCATAGAAGGCATCCTGTTGCACTTCTCAGGGTGGGATCACGGCACATCAGGATATTCTACACATTCAGCTGTGGTCTCATTTTCGCAATCCATGTGGTATATTAGATAGGTATTCAACACAAAAAATATGTTCGGGTTTAGTCCTCGACGAGTATGTTGTATATACCGTACAATAATGTTGTGGGCGGAATCCGTGTTGATGGTTGGCAACTGCATAACTTGCTCTAATGATGACTTATGACACTTTGCTACTAGGACGAAATCGAAATCGTCCCGTATGGCTCGCCTTTGCTGGTATCCTTTGATTCAGTAGTAAGACAACCCGCCCATTTTGCGGGCATCGCGAACGGTGTAAATGGCTAACGGCTGGTTAAGGATATGTGTGAGATACTCGACTCCCGGCATATCCAGCTGTATGAATATTAACTTTGATATTCCGTCCGGGCCGAACGTTTTGTGACTTTGCATTACGAATAACATATGTAATATTATCCATCGGAAACTGTAGTTGTAAGTCCTAAAGGACAGGGGACGTAGTACACCTCTTTTTGCCTCTTTACTTGCATTTTTTCAACTTAGCCTACCTTCTCTTCATTGTACCATGGCTCGAGGATAAAAGGTTCCAGACCTATCGATAGGCTTCGGAAACGTTCTACTATTTGGAAAAACTTGAATTTCATGGAGAATTATTTATTGTCTTTAAGGCGCTGGTTGCCTACCATCTATAGATTTTAATTTTGACTGATTTTATGTTTGGTACCGCAGAGGTATAGTTAGTATTTCCGTTTTCGTTACCACATCCAACTTGATTAAATTCCCTATCCCCACCGTAGATTCCTTACACTGAGACTCAAAGCAGAGCACCAATTTGGGATCTTCTTTATTCACAATCATAGACATTATTTTTTTAATTAAACCCGATAACTCCAAAGTTTTCTCCCTCCAAAGAACATCAATCGAAGCCCTTTCAAGGGCTTGGAAGTCATATTAATGGGAAGCGTAAAAATCTATTTTTGATACAGAAAAAGTTTTGTTAACTTTTAGTAGATATATAAATAAAAAATTATAAATGACTAGTTTTGATGAGTCCTAGAATGGTTGTATAGAATGAGACGAATGCTTATATCCGTAACAATAGGCTTTCGGCTCAAGGAATAATAATACTTGTAACTAACAATTACAACCTGTTGTAACTTACCTTGTCCCTCTGATATTAACAATATACAAGTCTTTACTGGCTACAGCTAGCATATGGAAACTTCGGCCTGCATTGGGAGCGAATGCCAAATCAGTGACTGGATCAGTAATGTCATTAATTGTATCGACCTTAACACATTTCCGGGCATTTTCACTATAGGCAAAAATGAACACCTTACCGGTAGCTGTGGCTGTTTCGTCGCTGCCAGCCTGCATTTGGACAAAAATAATATCATACAATCAAATAAAATAGCAAAACAATAGCAAAAACTTACAGCCAACAATTGTGATGACAACATATACATTGAAGTGTTCCAAGATAGACAACTCAACGGCAGCTTGTTGGTAATTTCATGTTGTACAGACCATTGACTCAAATTCATAATATCGGGAGCTTCATAGATACGAATGACTCCATCAGCAGACGCAGTTGCCAGCAACAAGCCCAAATATTTTGGCGCAAATTCTACATCAGTTACACTGGTACGTGAATCGACCAGTATAGTACGTTTAACCCAACGACGTGCTGGTGTCATAGTGCCGCCAACCTTTTCCCCCAATACTTCTTCCCATACCGATGCAGTCCGGTCAAAAGAGCACGTGGCCAAGACTTGTCCAAACTCGGGATGAGCCCATGAAACACGCCATATTGAACCCGAGTGAGCCTTCCAACTGGAGGTAACAGCCCATTCGCCTTGTTCATTTTCGTCCCATATCTAAAAGGGGTGGTTAAAGAAATATACGATATGTACAAACACAATGAATGGCAAACAAAAGCCCAAATAACAAGTAACGAAACATACCTTCACTGTTTGGTCACTGGAACATGTTGCCATTCTCCGACCATAATAATCGAATACCACATCATGTATAACGTCTTTATGATCAACTATTATTGACTCAACTTCAAACATTCTTTTTAATAAATTTGTTTCCTGATAACGCTAGTTGGAGTCCGCAATTTGCAAAAAATATAAAAGGTAAACAAAAACACCCGTTCAGTGCGATATGCCGCTTTTTATAAATTTCACAGAGTCGGCATAAAAATTTAACGCCGGTAAAAGTTGGGCCATCAGAGATTTTCAAACTGTAAATTACTACAATGGTGTTTAATACCATGGCAGAAGAATACAGGTAGATGGATCAGCGCATGGGAGCACTGATATGTCAAAAAAATAATTTTTTTTAAATATAAGTAGATTTTTATATGTTGTCTTATACTACGTCAATCGGAGGCTATTATAATTTGTGTTTTTCAAAAATGTTTACAAATTTCAATAATTTTTCGTTCAACATTTTAAATTCCAAAATTGGGTTGACAGTTTATTGTCCCAGCAGCTGTGTCGATGCTTCTACCTATATTTTTCTACCATGCTACTATCAGAGTATAATGTGGCGTTTCAACTGCACTTGATTCCCTCTATAGTCGTTGTTTGACCCTTAACTATGTAAAAACGACTTAATTCTCCACACAAAATTTCTTAAGCGAACACTCCTCTCAGAACAATGATAATATATGTTTTATCCCTAGTAATTAAGAGAATCTAACGGAAAAAAATTAATTATGACATTGGAAAATGCAAAAAAAAGAAAAATTTTATAAAATTTTAAAATGTTTCAGAAAAAATGAATATAATGAATAAAAAGTATAATGTTGTACGGCATATATATATTCAGACAAAAGAAAATTTTGTTCTCTATCTAATTCATGGTGCGCATCTTGTCCATAGAGTCGAATATGCGCACAATTCTAGAAATAAAAAAACATAAATTTTGCGAATGTCTGCATCAATATTTTTTTGGCACGTCTCTCTTCTGTAAAATTAAAAATTGCAAAAATACTAGAAAATGTCAATATTTTCTGAAAAAGTGGAAAACAGGAATAAAGGTATGTTTTTTTTTTTTTTTTTTTTTTTTTGAAAATCGCAAGCCTACTTGTTTTGTTTTTGTGTTAATTTTTGCAGGTTAATTTATTTTCCAACATCAATTGTCTCTACACTTGATTTTGTGATACATCATTTTGGCTAACTTTTGAATTCCCTTTTGGTTGTGTATGTGTACATAAACAACATCAGCTGAGCGCCTTTCATATCCTCCTCAGGGTGTATCTAAACACGCAAGATTAACCCACTGGAACAGTGCGTCGGGGAGGACAATATTATTTTCGTACGTAGTATAAGCTCTGTTTCCTTGCTTATGTATAAGCAAGGATTTAATACTCAACAAACTTGAATTGTCAATGAAATTATTAAAACTAAAAAGGATGAAAACAGTAGTTTTCTGAATAAAATCTATTCCTGAATCTAAAGAATATTTTTTATGATCCTAGTCATTAGAAGTGAGCGAAACAACCATTTTTCTACAAAACACGCATTTGTAACAGTTAACATCACTAATTCTGTTTTGCACACAACCCCTCAGCCAGGCATTCACCTTTCTCAACACTTCTCTTATCAAATCCCATGAGAACCCACTGCCGATGAATGGCAACATATTTATGCGATGTGGCATCATCATTCGTCACTAGTGGTGAGAGCATACCAATAAATAAAAACACACACGGCCACTAGCCAGTTAAATTCGCGGAAGTTATTTTTTTATAAGAGAAGAATTAAAGAATTGTAAACTATTATTTTCATAAAAAACATTAACCGTTGTGTGTGAACAAAAGCATGCAGTGTAAAATTAATAAAATTTCAATTAAATGTTGAATTAAATCATTGTCGAACGAAAAAGTAAAGCAACTAAAATATAGTGGAAAGTGAAAGAAAAAGAAATTTGGAAAATTACAAGCCACCAAAGAAAGGCAACCACATTTCATGAAATAAAGTGCTGGATTTTCTTGTCCACAAATATACAGCTGAGAAAGACAACTCTTAATTAACGGGATTTTGGAAATTTGCAAATATGGAAACTGGTATGTAATGGCTTAAGAAAATAAACGTATTTTGTTTGTTTATTTTTGGATAATTTTTGTAGCAGAAAAAATAATAAAAAAAAACATTTTTTATTAAACATCAGACCATAAGGAGGCGTAACATCAGGTGATGTTTGGTGTGTGTTTTGTGTGGCTGTGTTTTTTTCTTCTTATGCGGCTTGTATTGCCATGGGAAGGGTGATTAACTTAACCCTCTTATTAGAAAATGTTACTACATAAAACACAATTCCAATTCCAAATAATAAATAATGGCGATTGCGTCTTCCTTCTCCTTTTGTTATTATTAAGGATTCCTTTTGATGTTTTAAGGATATTGTCAAAATACAAAAGTGCTTCCTTCCATTCATGTGTACATAAAACATTATATTATGCAATATGAAACTGATTAGAAAATGTAAACAATAAAATACCGGTTCTCTATTGATCCTAAATCATGGACATGATTTAATAAAAACTGTATATTTCTTTAAACAAATTTTAATTTGTAAATTATTTTAACCAAAAGAAATCATCAGGCCTATGTATATTTTCTCGCTCTTTTTCATTGCCCATCTCCAATGTCTCTCATTCTCTTTTATATGAAAACATCTTACGTTCTCCCCATATACTGACCTTGGATTTCTATTGGATGTAACTGCTCGCGCCATATTCTATGTCATAGTATGGGTGTAGTAATTTTGTCGTGTTGTATAGAACAAGATGTTGTTTGTTTTGAAAAGGGTTTTGGGCGGGGGATGAGTGGGAGACATTGGAATACTAAACATCAACGTGTTAATAAAATATGTATGTAGAGTTGTGCGACGATAATGAAAACTGTAAAAAGAGACACACCGGCTTGTTTTCGTTTTGTTATTATTCTGTGAGAGAGCAAACCTGCGGGTTGAGAGAAAGAGACTAGCCTGCAATTTTTACTTTTATTCATGTGGGCTTCCGTAGAAGAAATGTGATAAAAAAGAAAATCGGGCAAACATGACGTAGTAGTTGAAACTTTTAAGGAATTTTAATTAAAAAAATGACTCCAAGAGGACATATTTAAGACAAAGTAAAAGTAATTCCCATAAAGGGAGAGGTGTTTTGAAAGTTTACTACTTAAATATATACATGGTATAACCTCAACATTAATTGAAAGAAAGGTATCATAGTCTGGCTGATGAACCAAAAACTGAAAAATTCTGCTTACTTAAATTATAGACACACAATACGTATATGGTAAGTTTTCCGTCGAACACAGAAAATCAGTTACTTTAGTATTACTTACATCAAAAGCTATTGGGGCTTAACTCTTGTTTAGTAAAAATTCTTCAATTTTTTCGAAATGTTTTTCAGTGGTAGGCATTTTTACCCTTATCCCGGGAAACTATTTTTTTCTTGGGGGACGGACCTGCGACCCCAGATTTTTGACCCGAATGTCCGGGTTCAAGACCCCGACTAGACCCGGATCCAATTACCCGATATAGACAATATATATCGTTGGAAAGCTTATGAAAATACCTACAAGTGGTCACATGAGGGGTAAGATGCTGCGGTTCGGAAGTTATAGTCAAATTATCGATTTTTTGGACCTGGATTTTTATAAAACCCCCAAAAAGTCACTCTTACCTTTCCGAAAAGCTACAATTTGTGCTAATACCTTTACAAAGTCCAGAGATATGGGTCTTTCCATCCGCATAACCCGATTTTAACTAGTTCATTAAACTATGTTTTCAATAAAAAAAGGTATATTTCGCGGTAAGCATGAAATTCAGAAATCTTTGGTTCGCGTTAGCCTGTGTGGACATACCCAGAGGAGAAAATCTCAAGCCCCGGCCGAAGGCCGGCTACTTACAAAAGGTATTCAATTTAGAAAACTTGAATGGGAATATTCCCATATTTTCGATGTCATCACGTACTTTCAGATTTCTTTTATTATGAAATAATTTTCAACTGACCAGTATCCTATAGTTTTTGTTATTTTTAACATTTTTGAATTGAGGGACTTCAAAATTCACACTCAACCCCTGAAACGACATTGACGACATCTGCTGATCCGATTTTTTTTCGAAGATGAACGGTGAGAGCATTTCGTTGTCTATTATTTTCATTTGTCTATGTGGTAATATTCTTGGACAAATTCGTGTAAGTTTAATAGATATTGAACCCATTGATTGCTCCATATTATTTGTTTTCTTTTAGACCACCAAAGAAAAATATGTCCACCAGAACATAACTCCAAGGAATTGTTATACTCTACACCATTGTCGGAATATGGAGTCACTATATAGTTTGATTAAAATAGGTTAATATGTATATTGCAAAGCTCTCATATGTCACAATATTCGATTCATAGAATAGCGGTATTGAGTGTTAAAAATTATGTCAACTCTATTCAGATAGAGGTGTTGCTCCCAATTATTTATATTTGCCAACCGATTTCGATGCGGCTTCTAGACGAGATCGTCCTAATTTTTCAAAAACCTGTCCAACAAAAGAATGTACTTCTCCCCCCTTGTAGGCATTATCAATGGACAATGACGTGAATTAGAATGACAACGATGTAATTCAGTAAATTACTTCATATGGAATGGGCATATATGAAAGTGGAATTGGTAGCCTACTGCCTATTCATTCATGATGCATTCAAGTTTCCACGTTATAAATAAAATGCGCATATTCTACATATAGTATGTCCAATATGAGGTTCAAGTAATAAGTCAAGGAAATCTGTTTCTAGGTTGCAAGAAGGTTTATTGATATAATAGCGGTATATTAAAATCTCATTTCCACATGTCAAATTATTCAATTGTAACTTATGCCCTGATTATCATAGTTTTCAACAACAATTGTTTCATTCAGATATTTATTTATATTTATATAATTATGAAGTAATTATATCTATCTTTATCCCATATCGATTCAAAATAAGTCATGGCAAATTTAACAATTAAGTGATATAATTATACCAGACTGCTTTTAAATTAGTTATTTTCTATCAAAATTATCATACGCTTAGTTATATATAAGGCACATAGCTGGGAATGATGACCCCAATCTGATCTGCATGTGTTCGAATTATGCTCATACATATTTTTGAAAAAGATTTGCATATTCGTTTTATTTTTCTTCTTTGTACACAACAACAATAGCTCACAGTTTAACCTGTGCTGTGTATGGTGTGTGAGTGTGGACAGATGATGATCACTTTTGTCTACGGCGTGTTTTGGAAAAGCTATATTAGATGTTGTTGTATTTTGCTTTTTCTTCATTTTTGTTCACTGCGTTTATATGGGGAGAACTGCTGTTGTTGTCAGGTTTTTTTTCTTCATTCTGTGCTAGTCCATTAATAAGCAATTCAAAGCTATTGATAATGTCGTTCGATGACTCTGTTCACGCTTAGTCGTAACCGAGTTGTCGACGATTTCAGACCTCTTCTTTAAAGAAAAGAAACTACTTCCAACACTTGGTTGGTGGACAGCTTAGCGTAGAAAGCTGATCCTCAAAACACTTTTTTGTAAACGGTCGTCGTGTGTGAAGATCGAAAATATGAAAAATAATAAATACAGTGTTATAAAATCAAAAATTGTTAAAGATTTTTAAAAATTTCAAAGATTTTCTCTTAAAGCTTTGACAATGAAAACATAAAGTTAACAAAACTAAACCAGTTTAAAAAAAAGAACGAACCAGATCAAAAAACCCCGTTGAAGTTCAAGTATTAACCTAAAACATAATTACCATAACATTATATTTGTATGTAATTGCCTTTAGGGGTCTTCATTTCTTGTAAATGATGAGCTGTTGCTGTTAACCAATAATTATAAATTTGTGTGAATACGAGCAAATTGTTTTGCTGCTGACGAAGAAATATTGAGATGTGTGTAAAATATTAGAGTAAAAAGGTTAACAATACATACTAATTGTTATGTTTAAAATTTTATGTATCTTTGAGAGGATCGCTCAAATTGTTATGGTTTATCTAAGGATTTGCAAGTGCGTTTTCGCCGAAGACATCTGGTCCATTGTTTAAGTTCCTGATGCCTTGGAAAGTTAGGAATTATTGATTACAATTGCAAAACAATCAGACACTTTTTGACAAATCTGATAATGGCAAGGTATTATGTCGTATAAAAACTTCAGTTTTCTTCTTTCAACCTAGGGAAGAGATTATTAAATAACACAGGAGTATTTTTTTTCATCCTCATGATATATGTGGAAGATCGCAAGATCAATGGCAAGATTTCCTTAGAGAACAAACGCGATCATTGACAAGATTGCCTTGGAAAACAACCCCCTTAAGCCGCTTCGTTTTCTATGATGTTCCTGTGAACAGTTTAACAAAACATAACTCAAAATATGCCATTGACTAAAATGACATTCCATTCCTATCTTTCAAATTTATGATGATTTATGATGACCATTGCCTACCGACATGTAAGTGACGGGTTAATCTTGGACCTTCTATATCTAATGTAAACACTTTCGGATGGCAGGTTCTCAATGTTTCCTATGGAATGCTGACAGTTTCGGCCATTGACAGATTATGTATAAAAGCCTGATTCAGATCAGATGTTAAAAAATTACCAATCATAGCTTCTTCATAGATTTGAGTGAGTTGGTCGAAAATC
>NW_026712230.1:12874200-13101233 GCF_030504385.1 Musca domestica
TAAACAAAAACACCCGTTCAGTGCGATATGCCGCTTTTTATAAATTTCACAGAGTCGGCATAAAAATTTAACGCCGGTAAAAGTTGGGCCATCAGAGATTTTCAAACTGTAAATTACTACAATGGTGTTTAATACCATGGCAGAAGAATACAGGTAGATGGATCAGCGCATGGGAGCACTGATATGTCAAAAAAATAATTTTTTTAAATATAAGTAGATTTTTATATGTTGTCTTATACTACGTCAATCGGAGGCTATTATAATTGTGTTTTTCAAAAATGTTTACAAATTTCAATAATTTTCGTTCAACATTTTAAATTCCAAAATTGGGTTGACAGTTTATTGTCCCAGCAGCTGTGTCGATGCTTCTACCTATATTTTCTACCATGCTACTATCAGAGTATAATGTGGCGTTTCAACTGCACTTGATTCCCTCTATAGTCGTTGTTTGACCCTTAACTATGTAAAAACGACTTAATTCTCCACACAAATTTCTTAAGCGAACACTCCTCTCAGAACAATGATAATATATGTTTTATCCCTAGTAATAAGAGAATCTAACGGAAAAAAATTAATTATGACATTGGAAAATGCAAAAAAAAAAGAAAAATTTTATAAAATTTTAAAATGTTTCAGAAAAAATGAATATAATGAATAAAAAGTATAATGTTGTACGGCAATATATATTCAGACAAAAGAAAATTTTGTTCTCTATCTAATTCATGGTGCGCATCTTGTCCATAGAGTCGAATATGCGCACAATTCTAGAAATAAAAAAACATAAATTTTGCGAATGTCTGCATCAATATTTTTTTGGCACGTCTCTTCTGTAAAATTAAAAATTGCAAAAATACTAGAAAATGTCAATATTTTCTGAAAAAGTGGAAAACAGGAAATAAAGGTATGTTTTTTTTTTTTTTTTTTTTTTTTGAAAATCGCAAGCCTACTTGTTTTGTTTTTGTGTTAATTTTTGCAGGTTAATTTTATTTTCCAACATCATTGTCTCTACACTTGATTTTGTGATACATCATTTGGCTAACTTTTGAATTCCCTTTTGGTTGTGTATGTGTACATAAACAAACATCAGCTGAGCGCCTTTCATATCCTCCTCAGGGTGTATCTAAACACGCAAGATTAACCCACTGGAACAGTGCGTCGGGAGGACAATATTATTTTCGTACGTAGTATAAGCTCTGTTTCCTTGCTTATGTATAAGCAAGGATTTAATACTCAACAAACTTGAATTGTCAATGAAATTATTAAAACTAAAAGGATGAAAACAGTAGTTTTCTGAATAAAATCTATTCCTGAATCTAAAGAATATTTTTTATGATCCTAGTCATTAGAAGTGAGCGAAACAACCATTTTTCTACAAAACACGCATTTGTAACAGTTAACATCACTAATTCTGTTTTGCACCAAACCCCTCAGCCAGGCATTCACCTTCTCAACACTTCTCTTATCAAATCCCATGAGAACCCACTGCCGATGAATGGCAACATATTTATGCGATGTGGCATCATCATTCGTCACTAGTGGTGAGAGCATACCAATAAATAAAACACACACACGGCACTAGCCAGTTAAATTCGCGGAAGTTATTTTTTATAAGAGAAGAATTAAAGAATTGTAAACTATTATTTTCATAAAAAACATTAACCGTTGTGTGTGAACAAAAGCATGCAGTGTAAAAATTAATAAATTTCAATTAAATGTTGAATTAAATCATTGTCGAACGAAAAAGTAAGCAACTAAAATATAGTGGAAAGTGAAAGAAAAAGAAATTTTGGAAAATTACAAGCCACCAAAGAAAGGCAACCACATTTCATGAAATAAAGTGCTGGATTTTCTTGTCCACAAATATACAGCTGAGAAAGACAACTCTTAATTAACGGATTTTGGAAATTTGCAAATATGGAAACTGGTATGTAATGGCTTAAGAAAATAACGTATTTGTTTGTTTATTTTTGGATAATTTTTGTAGCAGAAAAAATAATAAAAAAAAACATTTTTATTAAACATCAGACCATAAGGAGGGTAACATCAGGTTGAGTTGGTGTGTGTTTTGTGTGGCTGTGTTTTTTTCTTCTTATGCGGCTGTATTGCCATGGAGGGTGATTAACTTAACCCTCTTATTAGAAAATGTTACTACATAAAACACAATTCCAATTCCAAATAATAAATAATGGCGATTGCGTCTTCCTCTCCTTTGTTATTATTAAGGATTCCTTTTGATGTTTTAAGGTATTGTCAAAATACAAAAGTGCTTCCTTCCATTCATGTGTACATAAACACATTATATTATGCAATATGAAACTGATTAGAAGGTAAACAATAAAATACCGGTTCTCTATTGATCCTAATCATGGACATGATTTAATAAAAACTGTATATTTCTTTAAACAAATTTTATTTGTAAATTATTTTAACCAAAAGAAATCATCAGGCCTATGTATATTTTCTCGCTCTTTTTCATTGCCCATCTCCAATGTCTCTCATTCTCTTTATATGAAAACATCTTACGTTCTCCCCATATACTGACCTTGGATTTCTATTGGATGTAACTGCTCGCGCCATATTCTATGTCATAGTATGGGTGTAGTAATTTTGTCGTGTTGTATAGAACAAGATGTTGTTTGTTTGAAAAGGGTTTTGGGCGGGGGATGAGTGGGAGACATTGGAATACTAAACATCAACGTGTAATAAATATGTATGTAGAGTTGTGCGACGATAATGAAAACTGTAAAAAGAGACACACCGGCTTGTTTTCGTTTTGTTATTATTCTGTGAGAGAGCAAACCTGCGGGTTGAGAGAAGAGACGAGACTAGCCTGCAATTTTTACTTTTATTCATGTGGGCTTCGTAGAAGAAATGTGATAAAAAAGAAATCGGGCAAACATGACGTAGTAGTTGAAACTTTTAAGGAATTTTAATAAAAAAATGACTCCAAGAGGACATATTTAAGACAAAGTAAAGTAATTCCCATAAAGGGAGAGGTGTTTGAAAGTTTACTACTTAAATATATACATGGTATAACCTCAACATTAATTGAAAGAAAGGTATCATAGTCTGGCTGATGAACCAAAACTGAAAAATTCTGCTTACTTAATTATAGACACACAATACGTATATGGTAAGTTTTCCGTCGAACACAGAAAATCAGTTACTTTAGTATTACTTACATCAAAAGCTATTGGGGCTTAAACTCTTGTTTAGTAAAAATTCTTCAATTTTTTCGAAATGTTTTTCAGTGGTAGGCATTTTTACCCTTATCCCGGGAAACTATTTTTTTTCTTGGGGGACGGACCTGCGACCCCAGATTTTTGACCCGAATGTCCGGGTTTCAAGACCCCGACTAGACCCGGATCCAATTACCCGATATAGACAATATATATATCGTTGGAAAGCTTATGAAAATACCTACAAGTGGTCACATGATGGGGTAAGATGCTGCGGTTCGGAAGTTATAGTCAAATTATCGATTTTTTGGACCTGGATTTTTATAAAACCCCCAAAAAGTCACTCTTACCTTTCCGAAAAGCTACAATTTGTGCTAATACCTTTACAAAGTCCAGAGATATGGGTCTTTCCATCCGCATAACCCGATTTTAACTAGTTCATTAAAACTATGTTTTCAATAAAAAAAGGTATATTTCGCGGTAAGCATGAAATTCAGAAATCTTTGGTTCGCGTTAGCCTGTGTGGACATACCCAGAGGAGAAAATCTCAAGCCCCGGCCGAAGGCCGGCTACTTACAAAAGGTATTCAATTTAGAAAACTTGAATGGGAATATTCCCATATTTTTCGATGTCATCACGTACTTTTCAGATTTCTTTTATTATGAAATAATTTTCAACTGACAAGTATCCTATAGTTTTTGTTATTTTTAACATTTTTGAATTGAGTGACTTCAAAATTCACACTCAAACCCCTGAAACGACATTGACGACATCTGCTGATCCGATTTTTTTCGAAGATGAACGGTGAGAGCATTTCGTTGTCTATATTTCATTTGTCTATGTGGTAATATTCTTGGACAAATTCGTGTAAGTTAATAGATATTGAACCCATTGATTGCTCCATATTATTTGTTTTCTTTTAGACCACCAAAGAAAAATATGTCCACCAGAACATAACTCCAAGGAATTGTTATACTCTACACCATTGTCGGAATATGGAGTCACTATATAGTTTGATTAAAATAGGTTAATATGTATATATGCAAAGCTCTCATATGTCACAATATTCGATTCATAGAATAGCGGTATTGAGTGTTAAAAATTATGTCAACTCTATTCAGATAGAGGTGTTGCTCCCAATTATTTATATTTGCCAACCGATTTCGATGCGGCTTCTAGACGAGATCGTCTTAATTTTTCAAAAACCTGTCCAACAAAAGAATGTACTTCTCCCCCCTTGTAGGCATTATCAATGGACAAATGACGTGAATTAGAATGACAACGATGTAATTCAGTAAATTACTTCATATGGAATGGGCATATATGAAAGTGGAATTGGTAGCCTACTGCCTATTCATTCATGATGCATTCAAGTTTCCACGTTATAAATAAAAATGCGCATATTCTACATATAGTATTGTCCAATATGAGGTTCAAGTAATAAGTCAAGGAAATCTGTTTCTAGGTTGCAAGAAGTTTATTGATATAATAGCGGTATATTAAAATCTCATTTCCACATGTCAAATTATTCAATTGTAACTTATGCCCTGATTATCATAGTTTTCAACAACAATTGTTTCATTCAGATATTTATTTATATTTTATATAATTATGAAGTAATTATATCTATATCTTTATCCCAATATCGATTCAAAATAAGTCATGGCAAATTTTAACAATTAAGTGATATAATTATACCAGACTGCTTTTAAATTAGTTATTTTTTCTATCAAATTATCATACGGCTTAGTTATATATAAGGCACATAGCTGGGAATGATGACCCCCAATCTGATCTGCATGTGTTCGAATTATGCTCATACATATTTTTGAAAAAGATTTGCATATTCGTTTTATTTTTTTCTTCTTTGTACACAACAACAATAGCTCACAGTTTAACCTGTGCTGTGTATGGTGTGTGAGTGTGGACAGATGATGATCACTTTTGTCTACGGCGTGTTTTGGAAAAGCTATATTAGATGTTGTTTGTATTTTGCTTTTTTCTTCATTTTTGTTCACTGCGTTTATATGGGGAGAACTGCTGTTGTTGTCAGGTTTTTTTTTCTTCATTCTGTGCTAGTCCATTTAATAAGCCAATTCAAAGCTATTGATAATGTCGTTCGATGACTCTGTTCACGCTTAGTCGTAACCGAGTTGTCGACGATTTCAGACCTCTTCTTTAAAGAAAAGAAACTACTTCCAACACTTGGTTGGTGGACAGCTTAGCGTAGAAAGCTGATCCTCATAAAACACTTTTTTGTAAACGGTCGTCGTGTGTGAAGATCGAAAATATTGAAAAATAATAAATACAGTGTTATAAAATCAAAAATTGTTAAAGATTATTTAAAAATTTCAAAGATTTTCTCTTAAAGCTTTGACAATGAAAACATAAAGTTAACAAAACTAAACCAGTTTAAAAAAAAGAACGAACCAGATCAAAAAACCCCCGTTGAAGTTCAAGGTATTAACCTAAAACATAATTACCATAACATTATATTTGTATGTAATTGCCTTTAGGGGGTCTTCATTTCTTGTAAATGATGAGCTGTTGCTGTTAACCAATAATTATAAATTTGTGTGAATACGAGCAAATTGTTTTGCTGCTGACGAAGAAATATTGAGATGTGTGTAAAATATTAGAGTAAAAAAGGTTAACAATACATACTAATTGTTATGTTTAAAATTTTATGTATCTTTGAGAGGATCGCTCAAAATTGTTATGGTTTATCTAAGGATTTGCAAGTGCGTTTTCGCCGAAGACATCTGGTCCATTGTTTAAGTTCCTGATGCCTTGGAAAGTTAGGAATATTGATTACAATTGCAAAACAATCAGACACTTTTTGACAAATCTGATAATGGCAAGGTATTTATGTCGTATAAAAACTTCAGTTTTCTTCTTTCAACCTAGGGAAGAGATTATTAAATAACACAGGAGTATTTTTTTTCATCCTCATGATATTATGTGGAAGATCGCAAGATCAATGGCAAGATTTCCTTAGAGAACAAACGCGATCATTGACAAGATTGCCTTGGAAAACAACCCCCTTAAGCCGCTTCGTTTTCTATGATGTTCCTGTGAACAGTTTAACAAAACATAACTCAAAATATGCCATTGACTAAAATGACATTCCATTCCTATCTTTCAAATTTATGATGATTTATGATGACCAATTGCCTACCGACATGTAAGTGACGGGTTAATCTTGGACCTTTCTATATCTAATGTAAACACTTTCGGATGGCAGGTTCTCAATTGTTTCCTATGGAATGCTGACAGTTCGGCCATTGACAGATTATGTATAAAAGCCTGATTCAGATCAGATGTTAAAAATTACCAATCATAGCTTCTTCATAGATTTGAGTTGAGTTGGTCGAAAATCATAAATATTTCCTTTATCAGTTAGTGTCCTTTTTGGGACCACCCATAGTTAAAATATAAAACAAATTTATGTTCATTTTAGCCTCTCCAAAAAATCTTTGAAAATTCAAGCGTATGTCATTTGTGTACCTTCCAAAAAATGTAAAGTACATCATAATAAGCTTGGGGACCTAAGAGAACAATATTGAAATCCAACATCCGCTATTGGGCTCTTAAAAATGTTAAAAATATATCTTTTTGCCTCTATGGTTATTACCAATTTTTGAAGACCATTTTTATGTAAAAAAGGAATATAGGTGTCTGCAAGGAATTAAAATCCGCTTTTGTCTCCTATATTCCAATGTTTGACCTACTTTTTTATTTGGTTAAAAGTGTTTCTTTTTGGTCTCAAACATAAAAATTTAAGAAGAAGCATGGGATCAAAACTCAAAAACATTCAAAATATAAATATTAAATATCCAAAATATTTTGAATATCTGTGTCAAATGCAAACATCGACGCTAAATTATAGAAAACCCAAAGAGCCAGTTATCTTTTTTGCTGCTACCCGTTTTCGTTATGACCATAGCAGATTTTTTAAACAAACATGAAAGCAAGAAATGAAAACACAATAAAGAAGACATTGACCTGAACTTGACTGATTTTTACTGTTTTTAACCCATTGAGAGACAGTAGACCGATCGACCTTGGCGTTGATGTGACATAGATTCCAATAAGAAAAAATATGATATTTTTCTTTAATAATATAAAATATTAAACATTGCTTAAAATTAATAAATAGTATATACTCAAATTTACCTCTTCTATCCAAGTAATGGACATTGCCCACGGAATAAGGAATGAACTTTAGCATTTTCTGTGTTTGTGTGTGTTATTGGTTTTGCATTAAATATTTTTTTCTTAAATGAATTTATTAACTTTTGTGTTAATGCGTAATTGTTGTTTCAAATTCGCATGAAATTTAAATGTGTGGACACAAACAATCCATTGATGGTTGGACGGGCTTTATGCCATATAAGTTTGCCTAGCTATTTATAATTCTAGAGTACACTGTTGTCAAGAGTTTTATTTGTGTAGATATCTGTAAGGAACAAAAGAAAAAATATTGCTCCGTAGATATTATTTATGATTTGCTTAGGTTTGAGTGATGATTTTCTACGCATACAATATGTTAATAAAATCTCTGGTAGGACACAATGTAAAATGTTTGTAATGAATACTACGCAGTCCATCCAAGTAAAGCAGAAAGGTATGCAAAGTTTAATTTGCATCGTTTCGGGTGTATTTATACCCTACAACACTATGTGTTGGGGGTATTATAAATTTGATTGGGCCAAAAATTATGTAACACCTCGAAATATTGGTTTCCCACATAGGAAAGTATATGTGGATTTTTCTATCTCGCCGAACTGAGTTAATCTAGCTATGTATATCCGTCAGCCCGTCTGTCCATGTTAATTTGTAATCACTCTACAGTTCGCAATTAAGGCCCGATCTTCACGAAATTTAGAATGTTGGTGGGGCTATAGCCAGAATAGAACTCTACTACAACAACTAACAGCACGACAGAGTGTGTAAATATTGGGCAAATGTCCCTGGTCAAAATGCTAATGGTAATATCTGGGCAGTGCTTCGTGACATTATTTCAAATGCGAAATCTTCCAAAATGGATTTGGACATAAGGGGGCTTCTAACATATTGTAGTGTTGTAGGGTATCACATGGTCGGCCCCACACGATTATAGCCTTTGCTTATTTGTTTTTGTATGACCCAGACATTTATTATTTGTGTAGAATACCTGATCATTACTTTTCTTTGTTTATTCAAAAAATCAATGTTTTGACTTATCATATTTCAAATTTATATTATGTGACCAAGTATTTTGAAAACATTAGAATGTTTACAAATTATGTGATGTTGTGGAATCAATCAAAAATAGTGCTCTTGAAAATCAGCTCATAACTAGTTATTTTTAGTATCAAGTCTGGCCACTACCTCAATTTAATATTGGATGTTTTTCGACTTGATAATAAACCAAAATCGGACCACCACCTTCCACAATTTTGCACATACATATCTCTGGACGTCTGATAATGGACAGCTTGTTTAATTTGTGTAAATTTCCATATAATACGCTTATCATCTAAGTTATATTTTTTCATCAGTCCAACTTCTAGACATAATTATATAGGTGTATGTTTAGATTTTAAATTTGATTTGGAATTTTAATTTAGTATATGTGTACATTTCCATAACACTCAGTTATGGGATGTTCCTTCGTCTTTTTGATAAGCTCTCCATAACCTTTCTTGATTTGACCAAACAAAAAAAACCAAATCTTTTCCAAAATGTGCTGATAACAAAATGAATGACTGGTAAAGAATGAAGGTCAGGGTTTTTTCCTCATGTGAGATATTCGTGTTTCATATCTCATAAAATGTGAATTAATAAAAAAAGACATTGGCAACAAGTAGTAAAACTGCATTTCGGTAATATTTTGTTGGAGATTAATTATAAATTACTATTAAAAAAGTTTTAAAATTATACCAAAAGAATGCACAGGAAACTAATTGCTTCATCTCTTGTGATTGTATTTATTTTCCACCCCAATGGATAGTCGAAAGTTTTATCCAGGTACTTGTCTTCATATGTAGTAATTTTCAGTAGTATTTTCTGTGTTATTTATGGAATAACTAACACCATCTCTGCATTAAAAAGATGTATGACAAATATTTTAAATGTAGGCCTAAAAGCCGTAGCGAAGAGAAGGACAAATACTTCGCTTAAAAAATTTAATAGAAAATTGCCAGATTTGCTCCAAACCCCTTTGCAGATCTTAACTAAAGTATGTAACTAGTTGAAAAATCGAGGCCATTAGGTCCTCGCAATGTTTCTAAAATCATTTTGATTACCGATAATTCTAGACACATGGTTATATTTGGTGTGAAGAAATACCAAAGCCAAATTAGGTCGTGTCACATTATTTAAGCTGCACTATACGATATAAAATACCATATACAGGTTGAGATAAAAAAAAACCGAAACAAAGTCAAACGCCATAATTTTTACATTTTTTTTTTTTTAAATTTTATTGAATGAAAACAAAAAATGTCGGAAATAGTATCAAATTTTAGAATTGTTCGAATTGGTCACCTTTGGCACTAATTATGGCCAATGAAACCGTTACATGTTGCCCGATTTTTGCTCTGCGGTGCTTTGGCTCATTCCCGGCGAAGCGTTTGCTTGAGGTGATCGACACTGGCATTTTTTTGTGCCAACCTTGCTTCCAAAATACTCCAGACACAATAGTCCAACAGATAGGTATCCGGAGATTTGGGTGGCCATTGTGCGCTGGAAATGAAGCGTGGAACCTCATTTTCTAACCATTCTTGGTTGGCGCGGGCTGAGTCTCGTTGGAATGTCTAAGGTCTGCGGCCAAAATGTTTGCGTGCCCAAGGCTTTAATAAACCCTTCAGAATATTTTCGCGAAAATATTCTGATGCCACGATCGATTAAGAGCGACCATCGGCTGTTATGGCGGCCCACACCATCACCATGGCCGGTGCTTGAGTTCTGATAGCCAACCTAAGATGCACATTTTCAGCTGACCTCTTTGGCAAGTAAACGCGATCATTTTGTTTGTTTACAAACTGCTGGACAATTTCTCATCGGAGAAAACCAAATTTGGCAGTTCACCACTTTCGGTCAAGCGAAGCATTTTTCAATATTTGCCGAATGTAATTGGGTTCCATTCGGCAAATATTGAAAAATGAGCAAAAAAAACTTTTCTATGAAAAACATATAAATATGACATTTCGGAGGAGGCCCGGCCCAGGTCCTCCAAACTGCCCACGCCCCTATAAATGATATATTTGCATCAAGGACTCTTTTTTTTTTTCCTTGGCTCTGCCACTAAACTTGATATTTTTTGAGGAAATCTATTCTTGTCATTGTTATACAACAATAATCGCCAGACACTAAAAATTTCTGTGCGCTGTTGGTTCTGAAATCTTATCATTTATTTTCCTTCGCAATTGATCGTATTTTTCCATTGCTTATATAAATTATTATTTTGTTTTCAATTTTCTTGTCTTTTAATGAGAAACACTTTTTTTGAATGTTTTGCAATAAACTTGTGGTTATCTAAAATCAAATCCATACAATTTTGCATTCTCTCTATTTATAGTTGTCCACGATCAGGTGATAATACCTTATCAGCAACAAGTCGGCTCACTATTTTGAAAGAAAACAAGAACAAAATTGCACACAATTTGAGGCCAAGCTTTATGATAATAACAATAATTTGAAACCTACTGCTGCTATTATCATCATCTAAAAGCACACGCAATCATCAGATCAGTGCGCCCGCACACATACACGCGCGTGCTTCCAATTGGCTTATCTGAAAGTAATGAATCGTTTTACACTAAATGCTTTTGGCGTTTTTCACCTAAGCTCCCAACAACATTGAATTGACTTTGAGGAATTTGATTTTTTATAACTATCAGGCAACAGCAAAACCAATAAGGGCGTTCTACGACGTAGCTTGTTTTCTCCAAGCTCGCTTCTCTCTGTGCCAAAACAAATTAATAATTCCAGATGTTATTAACTTTGATAATCACACTCAGTTTCATCGTAACATTAGTGGCTTACGCCAGGCGACGCCAACAGCAACATTATATTCATAAATCACCATCAATATTAGCAACAACGCCGCCACCATCACCACCACCACAACCGTCTCAGGGTACTTTTAGTTATTTGTTTGAACTTATTTTCCATTTGAATTATTATTCCTTTAATTTCATTATTATTATTTTTTTTTTTCATTCCATTCATTTCAGAAAATTGTACAAAAGAATTAAATTCTTCAGCCTCATCTGGCCGCATCAAAAAAGTTCAATTCTCCAGTGATAGTTTTAAGGTGGAAGAAGACGACGATCACAATACGATTTGTGACAGTGTCAATTGTTTAAATCTCGACGATAAACAGTTGGAAAACAATCATAATCATCAGCAAGAAGAGCAACAGGAAACGTTGGATAATTGTGATACAAAAAATAATCTTAGATTAATTTTGAATAACAATAACATCAAGATGAGCAATTCGAACAACGAACGGCCTAGCTTTTTGGTAAGTATATGATGTTGTTGGAATTATATATGTGAATTGTTTGTTATTTGAAAGAATTCCGCGGGAGAGTATAGGACTTATGAAATTATCACGTAACATAGACCAACATAAAATGCAGCATGTTTGCAATAGAAGTTTGTGTATTTTTTTAAGAGGAATCAAAATTCTTCCTCATCATTATATCGTGGGGATTTGGGAACTTCAATAAATTCTTAAGTGTGTTAAATACAGTAAAAATAAAGAGCCCATTTGAAATTTTTTGAATGACTATAGCTAATGTCCTAACCATAAAACGTTAGTGCTACTTTGGGAATGATAAATACATGTTTTTATTTAAAATGCTTGGCCTTGAACCTTTTATCCATCATAGGAATATGAAGGATCCGGTACATGGAAGTTTAAGATCCAGCTAAAAATATTTCTCCAATCATCGTACACTATGCAATAGGATAAGGCGATGAAATCACTTTGAAAGCTTGGCCTCTGAAAACCGCCACTCAACACTTAGGATACCACTTCACTCCCTAGAATGAAAAGGGTAAACGTAAACCCTTAAATCAACAGACCCAGATGGTTTGAATTGCATTCACAGTTATGTAAATCTGGTGCTTTGTTTGTTTTTTTTTTTTTTTTTTTGTATTCTGGTTTGAACCCGCATTTAACTTCAAATTATATTTAAATCTATAGTTCAATACTCGGTCTAAAGTTCCACTATTGTATACCTACATACACTTTATTCAAACGTGAAGTAATTTCCAATATTATATTGCAGGGTGGCCTGATTCAGAAATTTTTCAATGGCCAAAAAGTAGAAGAGGTACGTTTTATTTAAAAATCTCATGATAATAAGTTACTAGGGTAACGGTTTTTTCTCAATTTTAAACTTCAATTTCAATTTTAATACTTAAATAACATTTCTAATAAATTCGTTAACGCACATCTTGAAACTTAAATGCATTACTAATTTTTTCCTGCACTTATTTGTAGGTCGGCGATGAAAATGAAGTAACCAATGGTCATGAGGCTGGAGAATCAGGCGATGAATTCCCACAAAAAATGCAAAATGACAGTCAACGCATGAATGGTGATTTATCGGAGAAACGTAAACGTTTGAGGTAAGTTCATGAAATAGCAACAGTGTGAAAACAAACTTAAACCACCCCATACTTATCTGGTCACCCATATATACTGTATTTAAATAAAAACAGGTGATCCACCGGCAAAAAGCATGCCATGTGCGCTGATTGTTCGCCTATAAAAACATTGGCAAGATAGCGTCATGAATTTCTTTCTACAAATCCACTCTCCAGACTAACTAGAGTCATGAATTGTTTGTTAATCTCTGAAACAGATTCTTCGTCGTCATTCACTGATCCCAGTCGGAGAGCGTAAAAGTGCTCAAATAAAATAATGAAATCAAAATTTTTATATAGCCCCAACTAACCTCCTCCTAACCGACCGCCGGCCGTATGAAAACACCTCATCCAATGCAAAACGTAAACAAACATCATACGATGTATGGTTTGTATACATATTCTTCTTTGCTCTGTTGTTTAGGGTAAATCCCATATACATACTATACACATTCTCAAACTATTCTCTGAGAGAGCGTTTCTCTCTCACAAATACAATAAATATTATGTCAGTGCTGCGCAACATGTAGCGAAAATAAATTGGGGATTAGATATTCATATTTAGGTACTTTTTTACTGATGGAAACAAAAAAAAAAAAAAAAATAGGAAGCTTTAAAGGGGTTATAATTGAATATTTATGTAAACCCTATTTATTTGTTAGATTTACTTATTATTTATGTAGCATTTTACACGGAAAAGTAATTTTTTGCTAGTTGGGCCAACACTCATTTTTGGATACGTCGCTGAAATCATAAATATTCATAAGATCATGTAAAGTACCCATTTATTCAAATTATTTTGATGGCATTTTGCTTTTTAGCTATACTGTTGATGGATATTATTAACGGCCATTGACTTTTTGATGGAAATATGTTCAAGTACTATGGGATAAAATAATACGTGCACTCATACCAGATTTTCTTAATATGGGATATAATTTTTTAGTGTGGCGATTTCAAGGTGCAGAGTTCATAGATTACAATATTCCGGTAATAAAACCGGTAAAAAAGTTTTTGAGTAGAGCGACAGTAATTATTAATACCTCGCACTACAATTTGAAAAATTCGTATTCCTGTGTTACATCAGTTTTATTTCTATCCAACAAATTGAAATTTATTGTCCTATGTGAAGTAGTGATTCTTCTTTTTATTTTGAAATGCATTACTTTCTTCGTACTTTGAATGTACCAAATTTGGGTTCCCATAATTGACTTTAACAAATATTTGAAAATTAAATTAATAAATAAAATAATTAATAACATAAAAAAGTGTAGAATGTTTAAAAATTTAATGCCACGATTTGCATTTTATTACAAGCTGACAGCAAACCCCATGGTAGAATAATACAGGTAACAACAAGTGTTGTTGTACAACAATCGTAACAACAACCACATACAAATTTGTTTTAGTAAATAATACAAGTGTCAGAGAGCATACATAGATAATGTATTCTACATTTTGCAATTTTAGGAAACATGAAATATACGAATATATTATCTAAAGTGGTGTCGCTGTTCCTCTTAAAAATTTCCTCCTTACATTCCTTCCATCGCCTTTGGCATTTTGTTAAGTACAACGGCAAAAAAATATGTTCACATTTCCCTGCAGTGAAATTTTATATCAAAAAGGGTATACCGATTGTATATCAAGAAATGGAATTAAATCACAAAACGTTAATACGAGTTTGACACTAATATTACTATAGTGTCAAATCAGCTGGGACTTGCTGTTACCTGTAATAATTATACCATGAGCAAACCCCAGCAAATTTGACCACTGTATCAACTTTTTTTAATATAACAATTTCACTTATTACAAAATATTATAAGAAAAAAACCTTGTTATACTATAACCAAACAACATCGATGGTAGCATGGTACAATGAAGAGAAGGTAGGTCAACTTTGAAAAAATTGCAAGTATAGAGGTCTACCTGTTTGGCTTGTAATGTCAGAAATAGTATCAAAACAATAACAAAATCAAACAACTTGTTGCATTTATTTTGAATAAATAATTGAAAACCGCGAAAACTGAATGAAAGGTCAACACTTATTTTCAAAACCAGGTTCTATATATCTCCAAAGGATTATTTCGCTACAAAAACTCTAGATTTTGTCGATGCATACGATGAAATAAACATTTTGAAAACATCCGAATTTGAATGTTTTCTAAACAATTTTATTGTTATTGAAAAGAAAACACATACATAAACAAATAAAGATGACATAATAAGCCAAGAAAATAAAAAAATTGAAATCATATGGTATCATTGCCCTACCTTGATATCATTGTACCATGGATGGTAGTATTTTTTTTTTGCTGTAAAGGAAAAATGACCCCGCTTTTTTAATGAGTCGTACTTCTCATGTTTTCTACAATTGCGTATATGTATTTGAATCCTCAACAATTAATTTAAGTTTTGCAAGATTTGTATATACAGCTGAAATCATTAAAATCAATTATTTTAGAATTGTCCGTTTTTTTATTTTCAATTCAATAAGATAGGTTGCAAAAATTTACATTTTTAAAATTAAAATAATATAGAATTTAATTTTGTTTACATTTTTGCACATATAACTATTACAATACATACAATAACAAAAATCTACGTTGTTGAATTGTATATGTTGTACTTTTTTGGAACGTTCCCACGCCTCACATTTCCACCCCTGCCGACTGCGGGGCGACCTCATTTTACGTAGGGATCGCGTACACGTCATGATCCGCATCATAATGAGAATTTAGTAGGAAACTGAAAACGAGCTACAGAATTTAATACATCAGCTAGTTTGTTAAATAATAAAACATGTATATAAATGGTTTAAAAATAAAATTATGAAAAATAGGAAATGCAAGCATTGTTTCAATATATAAACCAACTCAACGTTACACCAACGCTCTAATGCAAAAGATGTGATCGAGATGCAAAATAGCGTTTTACGCCTTGGCAAAACACAACTTTCGTGTTAAACGGAATCCTAAGATTAATCTACTTCTTTGACATTAATAATGCCCCTGAGTATGCACATGTATGCATTTTTGAAGAATAGCCATGGACTGCTTAAAATACAAACAGTAGAATCACTACTTTGTATGGAACAACTTCCAATTAATTTCTGTGAATGCCAGTTATTTGTGAAATTTAATGCTGAATTTGATTTAAAATAAGAATATTGTAGCATATAATTTTAGAGTAGTCAATTTATAGATATTTCTGGAACCGTTCAAGAACCTTTGTGGGGTATGTAACTGTGAAATTAACATAAATGAAATAAAAACTAATGAACTCAAAGAATCATTGAGGTCAATAATAATTTCTGGAAGGCGTACTGTGTGCGGATATTTGTACAATCAATTCGTTAGGGCCTATCGTCAATGACATGTGCCATATTTAACAAGTACATAGGGAATATAGACCACGAGCGGCTTAAAAGAAAACTGTCACATAATGATTTCTCAATGTAGGGTCTACACAGGTCCTAGCACATGGAATATTCCTGCTACAGTTAAATGGACGTCAGAAGAGATCTTGATAGCATATGAAGAGAGAGAAAGAGAGAGAGAGAGAGAGAGAGAGTTGAACATTCGAACACTTAACGTTTTATAAAATTTTAAATAATTTTCACAAAGATATGGATGATCAGACAGTACAGCGTTGAAAACGTATCGCCAATAAGCACAACAAAAGGACAAGATAATTCAAATTTCATATTTCGAGAACCTCCTAACTGTTATGCGATCTGCCGCCACCAGTAGTCCATCTCTGAGACCTCTGTTTATTACGTTCATACACATAGAATGAAAATCTTAAAATGTAATTGTAGTGAGGGAGGAATAATATATAGGAGGAAGTTTAATCACTTTAGACAACATCTGACTTATGAGTTCTGTATGATTATTAGTAATCCAACTAGATGTTAAACTGTTTGTTACCTTTTAAAAGCAAAAAGTAGTCCATTGTACTATACATGTAATGTTGTAATCTTAAAAGCATATTTTATCTCTGTCACTGACTGAACTGCATTTAGTGCTTGACAATTCGATTAACATAAGATGTTGTCAGGGCAGATGTTGTCTTCAGATTTCCAAATGTTGGAAAGCACAAGGCAATCATATACATTAATCCATTAATTTGTAGTGTAAGTCACCAACTTTTACTTTTGAAGGTTAGACACACGCCGTCTACCACAGTAGTGTTATCGTTTTCGGTTCAAAACCTAATACAGACTACAGAAATTGTTTTAGAAGAATAGCAATCAATCAATGAAAAAAGTTTCCCTTTTCCGATTTCTTTTCATGATGAAAAGTAATCACCTGTTTTTACAATTCAATATTCTGTAGGCGATCACCATAATGAAGTTTGATTGTGTTTGTCCAAAAGTGCTGATTCAATGCAGTTAAATGCAGCAGAAACAAGTAATTTTTAATTAAACTTTCACATGAAATCAATATTTTCCTCTCTTTTTTGCTCTATCTTAGTAGGGTTTTACCTGACCCTTAAACATTGTCGTGACCTTAACATGAAAACTGCTCTGAATCCCTTTTTCCGATACATTTCGAGGTATTTAAAATTTAATTCGTTTCTACTTTAAGTGTATCAGTTCGAATTGTACGAACTTCTGGGTTCAAACATTACGACTAAGATATTGTATCAACACTTGTTGTTATTACCAACATTTGTACTAAAATACACAATTGTCTTGCAAAAAAATTATCTTTAAATGTAAACAAAAAGGAAAAAAACTATGAATGAAATTTTACTCTCATTTTCGAATTGTGCTCTCATCGCCAGGCGTCCCAAGAGATATAATTAATGTAAAACTGTCAACATTTAACCATTGCTACGTCATCTAAGGCAATTGATGACAACCCAATGCAAGAGTAAGGACAGGTTTTTAAATGTATTTTAATAATTTTGCTTTTATTGTTGTTGTTTTTTAAAAAAACAATCTCGAAGTCCGGCATCAGTATTTAAATAATGAAAACAACAAAAAAAAAAACATTGTTAGATTTGTGGTCGTGTCGGCCTAAAATGCGGTTTCAACACTTGTTTTCTTTTGGTTGGCGGCAACCTGTCCGCTACCACTTTCTCTCAATGCGCAAATGTTGTGTTGTTGTATTTCTTGTTGCCTACAACTGCTGTTGTTGCTGTTAAATGAGAGAAAGAGCAGAATTTTGACAGAGGAGTCATCACGATTGCTTGCTGTCTTATTGTCTTGTATTAACGTTGTTTCCTCCTCTACACGGTTTGGCTTAGTAGTATTTCGGAATTTGTTGGTATTACAACGTCTTAGCGGGTTTTCTGACTTTTGGTTAACGACGTTTTGTGTAGTGAGCTTAAAACGATATTGTTGTCTGTTCATGTCCTCATTATTGTCGGTCAAAAATTTTGTATTTGTCGATGGCAATGTTGTTTTAGTATCGTACGCGTTTTTTTCTCATGGTTGTTGGATTTTTTTTTTAGTTTTGTGTATTAATAAATTTTGTTATTTGTTGTAGAAACAAAAATCTCATAAAATTGCATTTGAATAAAAAACACGTATACTAATATTCCGAATGTAAAATTCATAACGAGTAGAAAAAAAGTGTTTCTCCTAATTTGTATGCTTTTGGTAGTTTTTGTGATACTTTGGAACATAATGTTGAAACGACGTGCTAGCAAACGTTTTGTTCTTGATCAAACCTGCGACCAACAGCCGGATGGTGGAAATGCCGGAACAAATGCATCTGCTGCATCCTCAACAGCAACCAGCAATGGAACAGCTCTACCTGATGTCAACATATCTATGGCGGATAACTGTCAGACAGAACAAGAGCAGCAACAGCAGCAGCCAACATCTCCTCCGGCTCCCACTAATAATGTCGATCAAAATTCCAATAAAACCTATTTGACACCAAATACGGGCACCACACCAACTCTCAAGTAATTAAATTGACACACCACTAAAATAATTTCACACATACATACATCAATACATGAGACCAAAAGCATTACAGACGAAACCAACCAATAACCTTATAACAGTTTTAACAATTTTGGAACAGCTACCTATGTCGAAAAAAGTTCAATAACATTCAACTCTATGACGTTGCTAATGGCATGACATTGATTGGTCACTATGGTGGGCTCTTGTATGAAGCAGTATTATTTATTGGCGCTTTCGTTCTGTGGTTTCTTAAATATCTTACCAATTTGTGTTATTTTCTGTACGTCATCAATTTGTATTCGTTATTTTTTGTTGTGATGATATTGACGATAGTGTAAATATTCAACAGAAAGGTAAACAAGTATTTAAACAACCGCAAAGGTTAAATTCCACCACACACAAATTAAAATAAATAATTATTTAGAAAGCTTTTTTTTTAAAAATCTTTCTTATTAAAAATTATTTCTAGAATTGAAACATGTTCTATTTGGAAAGGTTAAATTCCATTTATATTTGATATTGATTGTGAGTCTTATATAAACTGAGCTTAACAATGGTGGAGAATTAAAAGGGGGAAGTTATTGAGAAGAGAAAGTTGTTGAGATTGACACTAAGCCAGGTTCACATATCTTAATTATGGGTCCACTGGCATAAAAAAATATTCCACAGGTGATCTGTAGGAAAAAATGACGTTATTTACTACAGTTCATCCTAAAGACGTAGTGACATCCTCTCAACGTTTCTATCACTATATACTTACGAATAGATGATATGTGATCTCTCAGATCTTTAATTTCTTACTGGGTAGACAATTGATCACTCTCGAAAACCAATTAAGTATGAATAAAATATATAAACGATTAAACATCTACTTTGCAGTTTGTAGACAGGTGGAGGAAAATATAATAAAATTGCCAGGGGATTAGTCAGGGAATACCATAGTTTTCGAAAGAGCCACTAATCTTCGAAGGTTCCCTGGGCTTTTGTCTGGTGATATTAATTTATATACATTAAAATACATTTTTTGGGGTTTTTTCTAAATCTTACAATCGCAGTTACGAACATTTTTATACCCTCCACCTTGGAAAGGAGGGTATATTAACTTTGTCATTCCGTTGGTAAAATTCATAAATATTCGTCGTAGACCCCATAAAGTATATATATTCATAATCAGCATACATTTCTAAGTCGATTTACATTATTTGACGTGAGCGTCGACATTTAGCAGAACAATTTGTTATGTGTCTAGGATGGTTGGTATCGGTCCACGTTTTGGTATAGTCCCCATATAACGGTATTTTGATGATTTTTGCCACATTTCTTTGCGGATTTGTCTAAAAATTGGTATTTGTGTGTCCTAATGGGTTCTAGCTTCGTTGCCGAAACACTGTATGTATAGGTTCACGTTTTTGTATAGCCCCACATAGCGGTTTGCCACATTTTTTCACGAATGTGTCTAAAAATTGGTATTTGTAGGTCACAATGGGTTCTAATGTTTCCAATTCCTTATAATTTTATCTAGTTTCGAACATGTATCTTTTCTGCTTTTGCTCTCAAAAACCTTTTTTTATTAAATTTATTCCATTAGAATTTATGTCTGGTCAAAGACTTCATGTAAAACGTTGAAATGTAAAATTTGTGAAACAGTGTTTCGTGTCAATATTGAAATTGTTCAACTTTGAGATTTTGAATTGTTCATTATTTTTATTAAGAAATGTAGTTTCCGATCAAAACGAACCATATATGTATAGTCTTTAGTTTATTAAACAAGTTAAAAATTTATATTTATTGGCATTCGAAAATGGGCATCTCCGTTTTATATTAAATATAACAAAATTAATATGTGTCCTTTAACGATAATTGCATTGGTCTAATTCTAATCAGAATCGTGTGAGAATCATTTTGGTGGGGAAATATAATCAGCTGATGCTTATTGTCAAATAAAATTTAGTGACCGTGGAGTAATGTCATTACAATTGTTCTTCGTTTTTAAAGAAAATAAAAATGAAATGGAACTAAATATATTTTTAATTTTTTCATAATATTGTTTTTACAAAATTTCTATTAATTTTGGCCCTTTCAAATGTTTAAGAAATAAAAGAACAAAATTAAAAAGGGAGATTAGAATAATTCATCTCATGCAATGACAAACTACTATGGGGAAAAGAAGAGAGATAAATAATAATATTAGGTTGCTTCGCCATAAAAAGTCAGTGTAAATTAAAACACGTTGAACACAATTATTTAAAATTTCTTGTCTTTAGAGGAATTCCAAGTTTTTGCTTAAAAGTTTTTTTTTTTTTCACAATGTCGTTATAAACAAACAATCTCCTCAACTAATCCCCAAAATTTTAAATATTTATTTTTTTTTCGCATAGTGCTGTGAATTTTTGTTCTATTTATTATTACATCTCTCTTTGCCATAGTTCAGCAAAGGCTATCTCTATTATATTTTCATATGGTGATAGTAAACAGCGAGTGAGTGCGCGGTGGATGGTTGTACAGCAGGAGACTCTTTATTTGACAAAACAGTGAACATATGATTGTGTTTTCATTTCGTTTCTGCCTCTTCTTCTCTATTTTCTTCGTATTGTTGTTTTAGTTGGATTTTCTTTACTTTTAATTAAATGTCGTAGAAGATTAGTTCAATAATATCGTTTTTTTTTTTTTCTCTATTTTTGTACTTGTGATAAAAGTTAAAAATTTCATTTTGACAGATATACAAACGCCGCACATACACCAAAACACACACACATATGTCCTATCTAATAGAGTGTATGGTGGAGTGCCTTCGATATACTTTTTTGATTTGTTAAAACAAAACCTTTTATCTGATATAATTTTGTCAACAAATTCATCGTAAAAGTATTATGCACATAAAATTGAGCTGCCGACTATTATGTCTGCGTCGCGTGTTTTCTTTTCGTTGTTTCAGTGAAAAAAGGTAATGGTGGGCCTCTCAATGTCCGACAGCCGGCATATAGACAGTTCGATAATGCCTGTTAGGCTGTTAATATATTGGAAGAGAAAGCAACGGTTATTCATAAAATAAGATTGAATGGATAGTTTTTCTTTTGTTCAATTTTAATAAGAGAGTTATGACAGTTGTTTGTAATTGTATATATTGACATTCACAAGAAATCACTGACCACCTGCTAAGGCGAAAATTATTAATTATTATTTTTTGGTGTGTTATTTGTTAAAAAGTGTTTTCGTGAAAAGTGTTGAAAAATCGATAGTATGTGGTAATTGTTGTTGCCTTTTATTGTGAACATTTAAAGACATATGTACATACATAGTTATTACCGTAATGAATTATTAACGCTTCTTCATATTATAAATAATTAATTTTGGTAAATCGTGTTAATTTTTGGGGAACAACGCATATTTTTTGTTGTTCTAGAAAATGTTTCTTGCCTAGAAAAGTCAAATGTTGCAGTGGAAGCTACTTCCTCCTCGAAAACTGGAAAGGAAATATATATTTAAAAATGGACCAAATTAAAAATAATTTTGTGTCATTGTTGTAAAATTTCAAATGAAATAAGTGTTTGTTCCTATATCAAGGAATAATTGAAAACAATTAGTACTACTTAGCAATATTTTTTTCGATATTATAAAGGGAAAAATTGGTTAACTTATAAACCGCAGGTTCTGGAACAGAACAAATGTTTATAGCTCCAATTAACTGAAATTAAATTTAACTTTATTTTAAATTTGACATTTTCGGGCTAAACACGACCTGTGATTGCTGTTTACTTTGGTGTTGACAGGAATTCCAAGTTGCAACTATCCGCGATCAATAATTAAATAAAATTTAATTTTATAAAACGCCAAAACCAAAAAATTGTACATATAACTCTACCAATAATGGGTATAGAACATAATGTTCATAATTTAAAAGGGGAAAGGTACGATGGCATAAAAAAAATGTAGGCACTTATGTCATAAAGCAATATTACCAAATAGTTTTATCCTAAGAGTCCAACCCTCAACTTCAGGTATAGATCCACCATGTTGCATAGCTCCGCATCCTATCCTATACTACTACGTCCTTTCAATTGCCTTCCATTTTTTTAACAAATTCCTGGAGATCTATGGCTATAACTTATGGAAATGCATAACTCAATTTATTTAAGTTGAAGTAGGATACGAAAAAAAAAACTCAGACACAAGGATTGGAAAATTTCTTGTCACTCCTGGAGTAAATATTCCGATATGAGTTGGATCTTCAGCAAAATTTATAACATTTACTTACCTATCCAATATTTTTTTTTGATTTTTCGTTTATTTTATTAATAGCCCTAATTAAAACACATAATAATGCAAAAAAAAAAACACCTCAAACAATCAAAACCCATAAAATGTCAAAAATTTCCATTTCACATACGACAACAGCAGCCAAATTAAATTCCGGTTCTATAGCTAAGTAGAATAGTATGTAAATTATTTAGAAGCTAGGTATATAATTCCAGAGTAATTACTACAAAAAAATGACCTCGAATTCAATACAATACAATGAACTGACGTCTCATACACAACAGAGAATAATAATTGGATTCTAACTGGAAATGAAAACATGATACTTGAATGATATTTTTAATTTAAGAATTAACGGAAGTTTTCCAGATTAAGCCTTGGAATAAAATTCCTTTCGCAATCGTTTTAGGTAGACTTGTTTACATATATTTAATTTGTAAACTTCTAGATTCTAGACCTAAATTGGCGGTCACAGACTTCAAATAATTAAATTTGTTAATTAGAAACCAAAATCATTATTATCAACAAATTAAGTATAGGAATGGATTCAATGCTATTTATTTTTGCAGCATAGTTTTAAAATATTCCTGGAATGTCAAGTAGAAAGAATTTTCACATTTCCACGATGAATGCATTAAAGTTGACTTTAAAAAACATGTAGTTTTCTTAAGGCCAAGAAGTCTTAGATGGACGTTCAAAAATCCTTTATAGTCTACATAAGCGGGGAAAACTAAAAATGGTCGATGATTGAAGTCATCTTAAAATAAATAAGGTATTCTTTAAGAAGACCCATAAAATCCAAAAAAAAAAAATTTAGAGAAGTAAGACTTCAATATAGTGGACATTCCAATGAGGTTCACATGGTTAAATATGTTTTAATATAAACTCAAATATTTTATTTGAAAAATTTGTTCACCTTGGCAAGACTGTACCATTTAATATAAAAAAACACGAACTAATTTCACCTTTTTATCTCTGTATCGTCCTCTTCCTTTAGACCGAGTATGTCTCGCGGCACAGGACTCGGCCAAGATCGCTATCAGGATCGTGATTTTCATATTGCAACTCCCGAAGAATTCGTTAAAAAATTTGGTGGAACTCGTGTCATCAATCGCATTTTGATTGCCAACAATGGCATTGCAGCAGTCAAGTGCATGCGTTCCATTCGGCGTTGGGCCTATGAAATGTTCAAAAATGAACGGGCTATTCGTTTTGTTGTTATGGTCACACCGGAAGATTTAAAGGCAAATGCTGAATATATTAAAATGGCTGATCATTACGTCCCAGTTCCCGGAGGTTCGAACAACAACAATTACGCCAATGTGGAATTGATTGTTGACATTGCTTTACGTACTCAAGTACAGGTGAGTAGTACAAATATTTGCTAATTAATTTAAGTTTGTTTTTTTGAAGAAATCGCATGTTCTTTGTTTACTCAATAAAATAATGAATTGAAAAAAATGTGTTGTTATATTCTTCCTAAATAGGCTGTTTGGGCTGGTTGGGGTCATGCATCGGAAAATCCAAAACTACCTGAATTGTTGCACAAAGAAAATCTTGTCTTTTTGGGTCCACCCGAAAGAGCTATGTGGGCTTTGGGTGATAAGGTTGCCTCCTCCATTGTGGCCCAGACTGCAGACATTCCCACGTTGCCCTGGTCCGGTTCAGAATTGAAAGCCCAATACAGTGGCAAGAAAATCAAAATATCCAGTGAACTGTTTAACCGTGGTTGCGTTAGCAATGTGGAACAAGGTTTAGCGGCAGTCAACAAGATTGGTATGTCTTCAAGAATAAATGACACGGTGGAAGTACTTTGTATGATTATTAAATTTTTCATTTATTTTAGGTTTTCCTGTCATGATCAAGGCTTCCGAAGGTGGTGGTGGCAAAGGTATTCGTCGCGTTGATACTGCCGAGGAATTCCCCGCCCTTTTCCGACAAGTACAAGCTGAGGTTCCGGGATCTCCCATTTTTGTCATGAAATTGGCTCGTGGTGCTCGCCACTTAGAGGTACAGTTATTGGCCGATCAGTATGGCAATGCCATAAGTCTTTTCGGTCGTGATTGCTCCATCCAGAGACGTCATCAGAAAATTATTGAAGAAGCTCCCGCTATTGTTGCCCATCCAGAGATTTTCGAAGATATGGAAAAGGCTGCTGTTCGTTTGGCGAAAATGGTGGGCTACGTAAGTGCCGGTACCGTCGAATATTTGTACGATGCAGAGGGAAAATATTTCTTCTTGGAATTAAATCCTCGTCTGCAAGTAGAGCATCCATGTACTGAAATGGTGGCCGACGTAAATCTTCCCGCCTGTCAATTGCAAATTGGAATGGGTATACCTTTGTATCGCTTGAAAGACATTCGTTTACTCTATGGAGAATCTCCCTGGGGTACGTCGGTCATTGATTTCGAGAATCCTCCAAACAAGCCACGTCCTTCGGGCCACGTCATTGCCGCCCGTATTACATCTGAAAATCCTGACGAAGGATTTAAGCCCAGTTCGGGTACAGTACAGGAATTGAATTTCCGTTCCAGTAAAAATGTTTGGGGTTACTTTAGTGTTGCCGCTTCAGGTGGTCTTCATGAATTTGCCGATTCTCAATTCGGTCATTGTTTCTCATGGGGCGAAAATCGCCAACAGGCTCGGGAGAATTTGGTCATCGCTCTTAAGGAGCTTTCCATTCGTGGTGATTTCCGAACCACTGTAGAGTACCTGATTACGTTGTTGGAAACCAATAGCTTTTTGGACAACACCATCGATACCGCCTGGTTGGATGCTTTGATTGCTGAGCGGGTGCAGTCAGAAAAACCTGACATTTTGTTGGGTGTTATGTGTGGAGCTCTTCATATTGCTGATAGACAAATTACAGAGGCTTTCAACAGTTTCCAAACATCCTTGGAAAAGGGTCAAATTCAGGCTGCCAACACTTTGACGAATGTCATTGATGTGGAACTCATCAATGGCGGTATACGTTACAAGGTTCAGGCTGCCAAGAGTGGTGCCAATACTTACTTCTTGTTGATGAACAATTCCTTTAAGGAATTGGAAGTTCATCGCCTGTCTGATGGTGGTATGTTGCTGTCATTTGATGGTGCTTCCTTTACCACATACATGAAAGAGGAGGTGGACCGTTATCGCATTGTCATCGGTAATCAAACCTGTGTATTCGAAAAGGAAAACGATCCCTCGTTATTGCGCAGTCCTTCAGCTGGTAAACTAGTTAATCTACTAGTCGAAGATGGTGCCCACGTTAATAAGGGCCAAGCATATGCGGAAATTGAAGTAATGAAAATGGTTATGACCTTAACTTCTCAAGAAGCTGGTACTGTCTCGTTTGTGAGGAGACCTGGTGCTGTTTTAGATGCTGGTTCTCTATTGGGACATTTGGAGCTGGATGATCCATCTTTGGTTACCAAAGCGCAGCCATATAAGGGACAATTCCCACAACCTGAAAATCCTCCAGTGCCAGAGAAACTAAACCGTGTCCATAATACATATAAAACCATTTTGGAAAATACTTTAGCCGGTTTTTGTTTACCAGAACCCTACAATGCCCAACGTTTGCGTGATGTCATTGAGAAGTTTATGCAAAGCTTAAGAGATCCCTCTTTGCCGTTGTTGGAGCTGCAAGAAGTCATTGCTTCCATATCGGGAAGAATACCCATTTCGGTGGAGAAAAAGATACGCAAACTCATGACTTTGTATGAAAGAAACATTACCAGTGTGTTGGCCCAGTTTCCCTCCCAACAGATTGCCAGTGTTATTGACTTCCATGCTGCCACTCTGCAAAAGAGAGCCGATCGTGATCACTTCTTCCTTACAACTCAGGGCATTGTTCAATTGGTGCAACGCTATCGTAACGGCATACGTGGACGCATGAAGGCAGCTGTCCATGAACTGCTACGTCAATACTACGATGTAGAGTGTCAATTCCAACATGGACACTATGACAAATGTGTGGGTTTGGTTAGGGAACGTAATAAAGACGATATGCAAACTGTGGTTAATACAATTTTCTCACATTCCCAAGTGGCCAAGAAGAATCTACTCGTCACCTTGCTAATCGATCATTTGTGGGCCAATGAACCTGGTCTAACTGATGAGTTGGCTCATACACTTAACGAATTGACCTCATTGAATCGAGCCGAACATTCTCGTGTAGCTTTACGAGCCCGCCAAGTCCTTATTGCAGCCCATCAACCTGCCTATGAACTTAGACACAATCAAATGGAGTCTATATTCCTTTCAGCTGTCGATATGTATGGTCATGATTTCCATCCGGAAAATCTACAACGTTTGATCCTCTCGGAAACTTCTATCTTTGATATTCTGCATGACTTTTTCTATCACTCCAATCGCGCGGTATGCAATGCTGCCCTGGAAGTGTATGTAAGAAGAGCCTATACATCGTATGAGTTGACTTGTTTACAACATTTGGAATTGTCCGGTGGTTTGCCATTGGTGCATTTCCAATTCCTATTACCCACTGCCCATCCAAATCGCCTTTATTCACGCATGTCCCACGATGGTGTTGAAGGTGGCCCCGAGAATGTTAGTAATACGTTCTTGCGTACCGGCTGCATGTCTGCATTCGATTCCTTTGAACATTTCGAAATGTATTCTGACGAAATATTGGACTTGCTTGAGGATTTGGCATCACCAGCATTTGTGAGTGCAAAGGTAAGGAGGTATATGGGGATTGGAGTGAAGGAATTTAACTTTAACTGATTATTTTCCATTAGGTTTTGGAGGCTGTTGATGCTGTGGATTCCATGTCTGATGGCCGTTTGAGTACCTCAATTAATGTATCACTTTCTGATCCAATTACAAGAGCCAATGCGGCCGAAGAAGCCAAATCTACCGAACCCATACATATCATCAGTGTGGCCGTTCGCGAAACCGGAGATATGGATGATGTTCAAATGGCCCAGATTTTCGGCAACTATTGTAAAACACACCGCGAAGAATTATTGCAAAGGCGCATTCGTCGAATCACCTTTGCAGCATTGAAGAAGTAAGTCGATGTTGTTGCAATAAATTGAATGTAAACGTAAACTGTATGTACTTTTTGGAATAGGCGTCAATTCCCCAAGTTCTTCACGTATCGTGCCCGTGATAATTTCGAAGAAGATCGCATATACCGCCATTTGGAGCCGGCCTGTGCCTTCCAACTGGAATTGAATCGTATGAGAACATATGATCTCGAAGCCTTGCCAACTGCCAATCAAAAAATGCATTTATATTTGGGCCGAGCAAAGGTATCACAGGGTCAAGAAGTGACCGATTATCGTTTCTTTATCCGTTCGATTATTCGCCATTCCGATTTGATAACCAAAGAGGCTTCATTTGAGTACCTACAAAATGAAGGTGAACGGGTTCTACTTGAAGCCATGGATGAACTAGAAGTTGCATTCTCACATCCTCATGCCAAGCGTACGGATTGTAATCACATATTCTTGAACTTTGTTCCCACGGTCATCATGGATCCTGCCAAAATTGAAGAGTCCGTGACAAAAATGATTATGCGTTATGGTCCCAGATTGTGGAAATTGCGTGTATTGCAGGCTGAGTTGAAAATGTTGATTCGTCAATCGCCCCAGGCATCGACACAAGCTATTCGCTTGTGCATTGCCAATGATTCTGGGTATTTCTTGGATATATCCATGTATACCGAACAGACTGATCCTCTCACGGGCATTATTAAGTTCAAGGCATATGGTGATAAATTAGGTTCCTTACACGGACTGCCAATTTCCACGCCCTATATGACTAAAGATTTCCTCCAGCAAAAACGCTTCCAAGCTCAAAGTAATGGCACAACCTATGTTTATGACATTCCCGATATGTTCCGTCAAATGACTGAACGTCATTGGAAGGAGTTTTCAAAAGCAAGACCAACAGTCGATGTTCGTATACCCGAAAAGATTCTTATTGAGTGTGTAGAGTTGGTTTTGGAAGGAGATAATTTGGTGGAAATGAAACGTTTGCCGGGAGAGAATACTGTAAGTTTTATTCAATGTTTCTAATCAAGGCTAGACACTTATTATAATTTTTATACACAGTGCGGTATGGTGGCCTGGCGTATAATCTTGGCCACACCTGAATATCCCGAGGGTCGTGAAATGATTGTCATTGCCAACGATTTAACCTATTTCATTGGTTCATTTGGCATACAAGAAGATATTGTCTTCCACAAGGCTTCACAATTGGCTCGTGAAAGAAAAGTTCCGAGGGTAAGTGAAGTGACGGGCTTTATAAATCTATAGCTGGATCTGTATCTATATAAAATTGTTCCTTGTTGTCTTCCTTCCTTAGATTTACATTTCTGTGAACAGTGGTGCTCGTATTGGTTTGGCTGAAGAAGTTAAGTCAATGTTCCGTGTAGCTTGGGAAGATCCCGAAGAACCTGAAAAGGGCTTCAAGTATTTATACTTGACCACCGAAGACTATAGTAAAGTGGCACATTTAAATTCGGTGCGTGCCATCCTCATCGAAGATGAAGGAGAGCCTAGATACAAAATTACCGATATCATAGGCAAAGATGATGGTTTGGGTGTCGAAAATCTACGTTATGCCGGTTTAATTGCCGGTGAGACCTCACAGGCATACGATGAAATTGTAACAATATCCATGGTAACATGTCGCACCATTGGCATTGGTTCATATTTGGTGCGTCTGGGACAACGTGTCATACAAATCGATAATTCCCACATCATTTTAACTGGTTATGCTGCTCTGAACAAATTGCTGGGTCGTAAGGTTTATGCATCCAACAATCAATTGGGTGGCGTTCAGATTATGTACAACAATGGTGTTTCGCATAAAACGGAAGCTTTGGATTTGGATGGTGTCTACACTATATTGGATTGGTTGTCTTACATGCCAGCTTATACCGGTGGTGATTTGCCAATTGTCACACCCAATGATAGAATAAATAGAGCGGTTGATTTTATGCCCACAAAATCTCCCTACGATCCACGTTGGATGTTGGCTGGTAGAGTTAATCCTGGTGAGTGAGAAGAAAAAATTGTTTTTGTAAATGTGTGGAATATTATTAAACTCGGGTTTTCAACAGCTAATGCTAGTGAATGGGAAAATGGTTTCTTTGATCGAGATTCCTGGAGCGAAATTATGGCTCCCTGGGCCAAAACTGTGGTCACTGGTCGCGCTCGTTTGGGTGGCATACCTGTGGGTGTTATTGCTGTTGAGACACGCACTGTTGAAGTTGAGATGCCAGCCGATCCTGCCAATTTGGATTCTGAAGCTAAGGTTAGAATTGTAATTTTTATAAAGGTGTGTGAAAGTACAACGTTTTACCTTTTCAGACATTACAACAAGCTGGCCAGGTTTGGTATCCAGACTCATCCTACAAAACTGCCCAGGCAATTAAAGATTTTGACCGTGAAGAATTACCCTTGATCATCTTTGCCAATTGGCGTGGTTTCTCCGGTGGCATGAAGGATATGTATGAACAAATTGTGAAATTTGGCGCTTATATTGTCGATGGTTTGCGTGAATACAAAAAACCTGTTCTCATCTATTTGCCACCCAATGCTGAGTTGCGTGGTGGTGCATGGGCCGTGCTAGATTCATTGATAAATCCCCGTTATATGGAATCATATGCCGATCCAGAGGCTAGGGCTGGTGTCCTTGAACCGGAGGGCATTGTAGAAATCAAGTACAAAGAAAAGGATCTAGTCAAAACGATACATCGTTTGGATCCCACAACCATTGGGGTAAGTTACGAATAGTAAAATTTTTCGAAATGGAAATGGGTTTCAACTCTTCTCTTTATCAGTTGAAAAAACAAATGGATGAAGCTTTGGCAGCTGGTGATAAGGTTAAGGCCAGTCAAATTAATGAGAAAATAAAGGAACGCATCGAGGCGATGATACACGTTTATCATACTGTGGCCGTACACTTTGCCGATTTACATGACACGCCCGAACGTATGTTGGAGAAGGGTTGCATCAATGAAATTGTACCATGGCGCGAATCACGCACATGGCTGTTCTGGCGCTTAAGACGTCTTTTGCTTGAAGATGCCTTCATAAAGAAAATTATCCATGCTCAGGAAGGTTTGAGTGTGGGTCAGGCCAAGCAAATGTTGAGACGTTGGTTGGTCGAAGACAAGGGAACAACAGAGGTATGTTAACATGGACATAGTTTTCAATATGACATCTTTATTTATTTAACTTTAATTTCAGTCTTACATTTGGGATAAGAACGAAGAAATGGTGCAATGGTATTTGGAACAATTGAAACCCGATTCCATTGTATCGGGCAATATAAATGCAGTGCGCAAAGATGCCATAATTTCTGCCATCACCAAAATGCTTGAGGTAAACAAAGTTTTTATTACTTAAAAGAAACAAATATTAATGCTAAAATTTAATTTTTTAATTATTAGGATTGTCCTGATGTTACATTAGATGCTGTAGTGGGCCTGTGTCAAAATTTATCACCAGTTAATCGTGGTGTGGTTGTACGAACTTTAGCCCAATTACAATTAAACGAACAACAACCTAGCGGAAATCAAGGATGATATAGTTCAACGAACAATTCGACAAATATGCCACCTCAGAATTTTTTCTACCAGTTCAACAAATATTAAGCTAATGACCATAGATTTTCTCTAAACCACCTCACATACACATCCCAGTTCACAATATGTTCTTTTAATGAATAGCAAAAATAAGGGCAACGATTTGAACACCATGTCATAAGCGAACTAATTTCAAGCGCTCTACTCATCCATCCATTTACCCCACCCACACTCATATTATTGACTATTATGTATAGATAATATTGTGTTAATATTCTTTAAGATTAGAACATTATTGTGAAGTTACAATATGCTCTTATTTTGTTAATACTTTTTTCGAATAATTAAGACATTTTTTGTAATGCTGCATTTGTTATTTTTTCCTCTTACATGTGAATTTGAATTTAAAAAATAGCTAAAATGCTCTAAAAACAAACGATGGGGACAAAACTTCAGAAAGACCATGGTTGCTTCAAAGGCTCCATAGTCGGTGATGGTTTAAAACCTATAACCTAACTAGCTCTAGCTAACGACGCACATTGTCTTGATTAATCTTTTTATTGTCAATTCACATAATTTAGTTAAATTTAGATATACGCATGTTGATGTCTCTACATCATTATATAATTTTCTCATTTCATTTAAACTTATTAACGATTTTTTATTGTAGTAATATGAAAACGTTTATAAGTATGAAATACTTTCCATTAGTTTATATATGTATTTAAAAAGCCAAGAAATTCATATGTTATTACTTTTAACTTTTATTTTAGATAAGCTGTAAAGAAATACGAAATAAATAAGACATTTTTCAGGTAAAACGAATGATAATTATGAAGAATATATGGAAATTGTATAAAAGAAAATAAATCATGAAGAAATTTAAATATTTTGTGTGATTTGTGTTAAGTAGTTCTCTCCTTGTTGAATACTGAGATTTTTAAATTATTTTATTATAGTATATTTAACACGAGAAAGGTTTTTATTTCAATTGAAGAAAGAATACGATTTTGGAGCGACATATGCGGTACAGTATTATATGTGACATAGTGTGTGTGTGTTTGATGTCGAAATCCATTCGAATTAATGTTGATGTCCTCACAAAAAGGTGTCCTGGTATTACTCCTCCTTTTTGGAGTTATTTTAATATTTTTCCTAATATACCATTATCACACCATGACAAAATTTAATAACGTAATATCATGTTTTGTACTGTTTTTTTTTTTTTTTTTTTTTAAGTGGGGCAAATAAATTACCTGTATACAATTGCTCTGATCTAGAACTGCAAGAATATACAACTTTTCAGTATGATAACCAATTTTTCATTTATGATATATAAGAAAAATGCTGAGCATGTTGTGTTAGGGGCTATGCTCGGATCATATTCACTTTTTTATAACTGATAAAATTTGTAGATTTTTTAAGTAGCCGGGCTTCGACCGGGGCTTAACATTTTTTCCTCTGGGGTATGTCCCCAACACGGGCTGCGCGATCCATAGTTTTTCTAAACTTTATAACGGACTTCGATATCTTGGGAGCTATACAAATTTCAGGTCAATCGGTCATAGCCCCTAAACTCAACGTAAGCCCCAAATAGTTTTCTTTTTTTCTGATTCAGTTGATTGCTTACAAGATTTTGCAGGAATTCCATATTTACTGTTCAAAAAGATAATAAAAATATCTCACTTTCTCAGATAGAAGCTACTGAGCAATTCCCAGAGGATAAGTAGCCAGACAAACCTATTTTTACAGCCTTTTGGGTTCGGGATGAAAATAGAATTTTAAATATCTATCGGTAATCAAAAACTTAGTTAAATAGTCCCACAACATTTTTTTTAGTTTATTTGTGACAATAGATATCAGAAGAATTCGTTTCAAATATACAAAATCATGGCAGTGTATATATTGTCTATCTTAAAACGTGATCTGTCCAAAGTATTCATACGTACAGTAGCTCCATGCGAAACTCGTACAGCTAAAGAGAAAATTTTATTTTTTTATAACTTCCAAAAATCAAAATTTACAAATTTTTTTTTACATTTTATTAGTACACTTTGTAAGTAATTTAAAATGCAAAAAAAAAAATAACATTTTAATTCATTAAAAGTAAAAAATAAATAAATATTAAAAGAGATCATATTTCAATGCCAAAGCCAAAGTGTTTCTAGACATTAATATTTTGTATGAGTTCCTTTACTTTTTTTTACCATTTGTAGCCTATTTAACATACTTTTTACAAGTTTTTCGCAAAAGCTAGTTTCAATTTTTGCCATTCTTTCAACAAAGCTTTCTTCTAATCTTCTTTGCAAGTTATGGTATGCTGGCGGTTTTTTCCATCGAGATAGCTCCATAAATTCTCTATGAGGTTTGTGTCTGAACTGGGCTGGTGTATCCACGACGTGGGGACAATTTATACCAAAATTTGTCAAAATCGGTCCAGCCTTTCTTGAGATATAAGCATTCTAGCTAATATCCCCTTCCTTTGTATATATACATTGTATATATTTCGCTTTATATATCCGATATATTTACTATCGGCATCTACGTAATGGTCAGAATTGACCTGTTCGTCTATTTGTGATTTCGCCGGGATTAAAAACATTCGCGGTTTAATGGAAAATTTGACTTTTATTTATCACAAATGTTGCGGACTATTTCACCCACTAAATATTATCCGATGACGATCAAAATTGGAAGGCTTCTCCCCAGCCCTAAGCTCTAGCCCCATGCTAATTTCCGCGTAATTGGTCCATAATTGTGACCTGTAGAGCAACTGCAAAAACAGGAATTTTTCAGTTTTTGGTCCATTTTAACCCCTAAATATTATGCGATCATCTCGAAAAGAAATAGGGTTCTATTCTGGCCTTAACCCCACCTACATTTTAAATTTCGTGAGGATCGGGCCATAATTGCGACCTGTAGAGTGATTACAAATTAACATGGACAGACGGACGGACGGACATACATAGCTAGATCGACTCAGCTCGGCGAGATAGGAAGATCCATATATAGGTTACTATGTGGGAAACCTATATTTCGAGGTTTTACATAATTTTTGGCACAATCAAACTTATAATACCCCCAACACAAAGCGTTGTAGGTTTTTTGGTAATGAATTTGATAACAATCATATATTGCATGAAAGAAATTATTTGCTAAGTGTACGAGTTTCGCTTGGAGCTACTGTATGTATTAAATTGTAGCCTCGATTGTCATACACGGAAATAGTTAAATGGAATTTGAATTTTACGCCGATCTAGAATGTATAAAATGTATGGTCACCGGCTGACTTTTTGTAAAAGAACAACGGAATTAGGTAAACATAGCTTAAATTAAGCCAACAAAAACTACTTTCCAGCCAGTCGATAACCTACTTAAATTTCTTTTCAAATATAAGTAGATTTTTATATGTTTTCTTATACGACGTCATTCGGAGGTTATTATAAAAGACCTTTTTCAACAATTTGTACAAATTTAAATATTTTCTCATTCAAAATTTTCAATTCCAAAATTCGTTTGACACTTCATTGGCCCAGCAGCTGCGTCGATGCGTCTATATTCTTCTACCATGGATTTGATGTATTACCGGGTCACATGAAGACCGTGAGGAATAGCCGACTTTTCAATATTGACGACGTTAAAAAAATAAAGCTGCAGCCCTGTGATAAAATAACGCCGTTCACCGAATTCACAACCTGGCCAAGAATAAAAATAATTATAAAACAAATAACATAAAAACCCAAAAAAGTAAAGAATATGAACGTTGAAACTACTAGTTCTATAAATACGTTTGATCCTAAGGATCCACATGGATTAGGTATGTTGCCAACGCTTACTTGTCCCAAAAATGTTATTGAAAAATGTGTCTTTTCAGGTGACCCCAATGACAAGTCTCTGCGCAAGGTGGAAGTGGAGATTCTTATACCCAAGATTATGAGAGATCGGGCAAAGGAAATACATTGCACCAAAGAAGTAGCAGATTTTCAAGCATGTTGTAAAGACAGTGGAGTACTGATGGTCGTATCCTGTCGTAAGGAGAACTCACATTTAAAGGAATGTCTCAGCAAGTGGTATAAAAATGAGGCTTTTAAAGAAGAATGCAAACAAATTTATCTTAAAGAAAGGTCGGAATTTCGCAGCACCGGTATTCCGAAAAAGCACAGAGTGGAAAAGGTTTAGTTTTTTAAACATTGAAGCATTTATTATATTTTTCGTTGGGTTTGTACATAAGATGTGTAATTAAAGCGCTTTATAATAGTTTCTGTTACATTCAATTTGGCTATGTCTTCAAGGATTTGCATTTGAAAATCTCTAGGTTTGTCAATATCCAGTATAAGGACATCTTTATCGGATGTTTCAGCAATTCTCTGTAAACCTTTTATTTTCTTTGGTTCCAAATGAGTTGTGCTGGAAGGCACTTTAACATTAACTACAAAACTTGCATGAAAAAACCGGGGACCTTTGCGATATATCACTGAAAATTGTTAAAAGTTAATTATTAACAAAATGTTATGGCATAAAAATGATGAACAAGTATTATAAACCTACAAAAGTTTCCGGCAAATTTCAGTCCACTCTTTACTACCCATCCTTTGGATTTTAAATATAAGTAGGCAGCAACATACTCCACAAAATAAGGATTTACTTGCAAAGCAGATGCCAAAAAATCTTGCCAAGTCAATTCTTTGTTGTCCAAATCGACGATTTTCAGAACTCTTAAATAATAGGCCAAGAAAAATGACTCTTCTAAACCTAAGGACAGCGTCTCCTGTTCTTCCAAATCTATTTCTGATGGATTTTTATATACCACATTTGGAATGCTACGTGACTGAGATCCTTTACCATAAAATCCATTCGTGTACAAGAATCTAATATCGTTGGCGTTGCAAACTTCTACAGATATGCTCGTAAAAATTCCGGTATATCTTTCTTGTCCTTCATTAGTACAGGGTGGAGGAAACGGGAGTACATCGAAGACAACACCTCTCTTATTCTTCAGATGTGGCACAAAAAACATTTCCTGAGCTAAGCACAGTTACTATTTTGAACCTGTGTTTTTAGATATATGGATTAAAATAATTCAATGTGCCGCCTGTAAGCAAATCAGCAAATCTAACAAATCTAAAGCAACGCAATTTATCTTATTTGTTGTTTCCAAAATGAAAACAAAAAACATGTGTTTATTGAAGCTAGCATGGTAGAAGAATACAGGTAGATGCATCAGCGCTTGGGAACATTTTAAAATAAAAGTATACTTACTTTTCTTATACGACGTCAATCGAAAATTATTAAAATATGCGTTTTCAATAATTTTTACAAATTTGAATAATTTTTCAATTACAAAATTACTTTGACAGTTCATTGTGCCGTCACCTGTGTCGTTGCGTCACCGATGGTAGAAGAATATAGGTAGTCGCATCGACACAGCTGTTGGGATAATGAACTGTAAAACCAATTTTGAAAGAAAAAAAATTGAAGTTTGAAAATGATTCAGAACTGCATAACAACCTTCGATTGGCATGGTAGTAGAAAACATATGAAAATCTACTTATTTAGAAAAAAAAAAAAAACATTTAAAATTCTTTAACATATCAATGTTCTCAAGCGTTGATGTATCTACCTGTATTTTTTTACCACGCGTCTACCTATATTTTTCTGCCGTTGAAGCATGGTACAATAAGGAGGTTTCGTAAAACCATATAAATACAGCCCTGAAGCTATGCTTGCTCTCTGTCAGAATAATCCAAATTATATCCAACAAGTTGTTTTCATTTATTCGATATTTTTTGTTCGTTTTTAAAATGAGTCAAATAGTTCGAAAGATGAATTAAATGCCTGGATATTCTCTCAAAAATATGATGCTAAGTTTTCAATCTTTCAATTTCGTGGCAAATCTGGTTAATATCATTAGTGTGCGCCCGGCAATTTAAGCTTCTTCCATTCATTGATTTTGAAAATATTTCATTTATTTATTTATATGTTGCGATGAAAAGCCATTAGGCCAATAAGTATCACAACTATTAAAAAACTACAAAAGTGTACTCCAAAATAAAAAAAAAATATTACATAGTGTATCTTAAAGTAACCTTAGAAATCATACTTATGTAAAATATGGACAAAAAGGCTCCCCAGCCAATGAAAATGTATTTAAGTCTATTGCTGGTAATAAAAAAACAACATTGAATCAAACGATACAGTATCATCATATATCATTAACAAACAAATTGTTAACCTCCATTTGCCTCTACAAAGTTTTCAAACATGCGGCGAAAAACACCGCGGGAAAACGAGAATTGTCGTAGCTCAGCTGGAAGCTGATTCCAGATTCGTGCGGAACGAACTATGAAAGATCTTTCATATAGAGACGTAGAAAAATGAGGGAAAATTATTTGCGTATTCCTAGTAGACCGAGAGAACACTAGCCGATCTCGCTGAAAACCGGGAAGATTTAAACAGATACATTTATATAGAAATGAAACCACGCGTTGTTCAACAAAAGTAGAGAATGACACTCCTAGAAAGGGGACTGCATGCGCAGAAATATGGTCAAAACGACGCAAATTATAAACATATCTTACAATGATGCTAAAAAGTTTTTCTAATTTCATTAAGTACTCATGTGTTGTACCAGAAATCACTTCAATACAGTAGGAAATTACCGAAAATAACATAGAATGAGCAAAATTTCTCTTTACAAATAAGGGCAAATAGAAATCAGTTGGGTGTAATTTTCGGCGCATATTTATAACTTTGGGGTACAGTGCATCAATATGCAAAGAAAAATCAAGCTTGGCATCAAGAACAACACCTAAACAATTTATGCGGTCAACAAAATCCACTGCTACACCATTAACCTGTATATTAATAAAGCTATTCAGTCGGCAAGGTGAACCAAATGTCATTGCTTTTGTCTCAGAAATATTTTGTTTTTATTTTTCAAAACAATAAATACATACTCAAAATTGGCATAAGTCGAGCACACTTAGAAAAAATTGTAATCAGCTGATAGCTCTACCATACCTTTTTATGGTTCCATGCGTAGAAGCAAGCATGGTACAATAAGGAGGTAAAACAGCTTTGTAAAACTACAGGAATACAACCCGGAGGCTATGCCCGCTTCCTGTCAGACTTATTCAAATTAATATATACAACAAGATCTTTTCATTTTTTCATATTTTTCCTACCCTACCTTTTTATTATACCATGCAAGCAAGTAAAAAATCTTGGTGGTACACACTGTTGATCATGGTAGAAGAATATAGGTAGACGCATCGACACAGCTGCTTGGACAGTGAACTGTCAAACCAAATTTGCAATTGAAAGAGTGTTTACATCTAGTGGATATCATCTGTCAATTCCGTTGCGAGAAATCTGAAAATCTGTGAGTATTATATTGGAGATAACACGCGAAATAAGAATGTTTTTTTCGGTTTCTTTCACAATCTAGAATAGTGGGACAACACAGTTTTAACCCAAAATTGTGTAATGTTTTGCCCATAAACGTCGAATATATGCATTTATTTTGCAGAAAAAGGGCACCAAAAGAAAAAAATGTTTTTCTGTAATTGTGCCATGGGTAACAACAAGTGTTGTTGTACAACAAACTTAGCAACAACCACATACAATTTTTTTTACGTGATACAAGTGTCAACATTTAAGAGGCTTGCGAAAAAGTTCTCATATATTTGTGAAATATAATCCTATAATTTTCTTAAATGTTTCATGCATGGTAGAATTAATCATATGTTTGCAATTTTTTCAAAATTATTCATTTAATCCATTGCAAATACACAAATGGCAACCTATTGTTTATGCAATGAAATTTGACAAGGTAAATTACAGAAAATGCAGAGATTGGTATGCTTATTTGAAATTACTTAATCTTCTTAGTTTTACTATGTTTTCATCTTTGTTAATACATTGAAGCATAATCTTTTTTGTGTCAATTTACTCCTTTGTTCATTTCTGAAGAAGCCAGCCGATGACTTAAGCCAGCCAAATAAGCTCTTTATGAATTCCTACCTTATGCCATCGGCTGGCTTCTTCGGGAAAGAACAAAGTAGCGTAGAGCCAAAATCGAACTAAGCCAACCTAAAACTTCTTTGTTCCTCTACGAAGAAGCCAGCCGATGACTTAACCGTTTTTTATATTCTCACCTTTATAATTGGGCCATGGTATCGAAAAATCTATTTCCTTGCATGCTTAGCCGTAGGTCCAACTGACATTTTACAACATTCTATACGTTACTTGTTTCACTAATATTAGTGCCTGTTAAAGTGACAGTTAAAAGTAATTGTTATTGGTTAACCTGTACCCGAAATACTCATTACTTTAACATCACAAGTCACAAGACCTTCTGTCAGCTGAATTCAGAGTAAAATTTTTGTCTACTGCTATTTTCCAACGGAATTGGTAAAAATTTATTGAATTTTTTAGGAAAAAATAACAACAAAGAAAGCAGTAGCCATGTCTGACGTTGCCGATTTAATGAAAATGCCCGAAGAGAGCATTGGTAAGTTGAAAATTATACGGTTTCAAGAAAAGTCGATAATGATGACATTTATTTTTTACGAAATGTGAAAAAGTATATACATCATTATTGCCATGGTGTATATGATAGTTAATTACGTCTTTGTTCTCGCTTTCAGATATGATTGCTGCAACATCTGTGTTGCAGCAACAGGCAGCCGATATCCGTACCAAAACCATCAACTGGGCATCCTACATGCAATCGCAGATGATTTCCCAAGAAGATTACCAATGCATTAGTGCTCTGGATAACTCAAAGGCTGCCTACTTGCAATCGAATCCAGCCCAAGCTGTAAAGACTTTGTTGAATCTTTTGTCTCATGTCTCCAAAGATTCAACCATTCAATATATTATGGTTATGATTGACGATCTATTGCAAGAAGATCGTTCCCGTGTTGATATTTTCCACGAATATTGTGCTAAGCGCAAAGAATGTGTTTGGGGACCTTTCTTGAATCTGTTGAATCGTCAAGATGGTTTCATTGTTAATATGTCTTCTCGTATTTTGGCTAAATTGGCATGCTGGGGACACGAAATGATGCCCAAGTCTGATTTGAACTTCTATTTGCAATTCCTTAAAGATCAATTGACAGTCCAGGTGAGCAATTTTTTTCGTTATTCTTGTATATGATGGTGTTATTACTTTAGAAAGATGTTATGGGAGTTTTTGTGACAGCAATGCCTTATATTTTGACACATGATTAGTTGTGACCTTTTTGCGTACACATTGTTGTTGTGTTCAAAAATATTTTGTTTTAACTAATTGTGCTATTTAAAGAGGTTGAAAATCGATTAGAGATAAAAGAATACCTATTGTTTACACAAATACTGTATAAGGGCATTTTATCACATTCACGAAAGATATTTCGAAAAACTTGACAAATATTCGCTTAGTTTGACGAAAAACTATTAATGTTTCGATTTAGATTAGACTTGTTTTGCTCCATTCTTGTATGAAATGGCTCCCGAAATTCAATATTGCACAGTTTTTTCCGCGCCCCTTAGAATGGATAATACTTCTAAAAAATTCTTGAAATTGGATTTACCATCAGCATAAGTTGAATATAAACTTATAATTTTTTCTTTTTATTCCCTATCCTGCAATATGTCCCACAACCATCAACTTAACCTTTATTAAAAATGAAACATAAGTGCAAAATCTATATCAGTGAGATGACTGCCCTGTCCAAAAGAATACAAACCATAATTATACATTCTAATGGAAATGATAAGGGAAGCTCAAATCATCTTGATCTGGTTCAATTTTTGAAATATCGTGAACAAGCTGCAGAGGCGGGCAAAACGGTAGTGGGCTTTTATGCAATTCAAACAATAACTTGCAATAACACACAACATTATTAAACATACTAATTGCCTAACATTTAAAACATAACACTTTTTTACACTTTACTGTTATACATTCAAAATTTAAAAGCCTTTGGCCGGCCTTAAACAAAAACTATATGTCCCTACGTTAACGTCGTTGTCTGTTCAAATCATCCTGCGAAATATCCAGTTTCATTATATGAATGTCGCATTGTTTTGTTTTCGTTAATTTTGTTCTTGTTGCTGATGTTTATGTGGACCCATCTTTTACATTTTGAAATAGAAATCAAAATTGCAGTCATTTTTGGGAATTCTTTAAATTACTACAATGGCAATTTGGTCCTTTGGCCCGTTGCCATACAAGTTTTGCGTTCTATTTTGCAAAAACAAATAACACCAACTAACAAATTTCAATATTGAATGCAATTTCTAATATACTTTCTATTTATTCTCCAATAATAGTCCAATGAGTATATTCAATCTGTGGCACGCTGTCTGCAAATGATGTTGCGTATTGACGAATACCGTTTCGCTTTTGTTGGTGTTGATGGTATCAGTACTTTGGTACGCATTTTGTCATCTCGTGTTAATTTCCAAGTAAGTAAGCAGCATTGGTATAAATTTCGTATATCACTAGTATTTATCCCTATTATAGGTACAATACCAACTGGTGTTCTGTTTGTGGGTCTTGACCTTCAATCCCTTGCTGGCCACCAAAATGAACAAATTCACTGTCATCCCAATTTTGGCTGATATTCTCAATGATTGCGCCAAGGAAAAGGTAAAACTTTGAAACACCAATTGTAAATCGTGTACAATTTTTTATCGACATTTCTTGTCAAAAGGTTACCCGCATCATTCTGGGCGTATTCCGTAACTTAATTGAAAAGCCCACTGATGCTCAAGTGGCCAAGGAACATTGCATTGCCATGGTTCAATGCAAAGTCTTGAAACAATTGTCCATTTTGGAACAACGTCGTTTCGACGATGAGGACATCTCTGCCGATGTCGAATTCTTGACTGAAAAATTGCAAAACTCTGTGCAAGATTTGTCTTCGTTCGACGAATACGCCACCGAATTGCGCAGTGCCCGTTTGGAATGGTCTCCCGTACACAAATCTGCCAAATTCTGGCGTGAAAATGCTCAACGTTTGAATGAAAAGAATTACGAATTGTTGCGCATTTTGGTACATCTTTTGGAAACCTCCAAGGATCCCATTATTTTGTCTGTTGCCTGCTATGATATTGGAGAATATGTTCGCCATTACCCCAGAGGAAAGCAGTAAGTTATGCGAAAATATAAATTTAATAGAAATTATATAAAACAATTTTGCTGTTCGCCTTCTAGCGTTTTGGAACAATTGGGTGGCAAACAAATTGTCATGCAATTGTTGGGTCATGAAGATCCCAATGTACGTTATGAAGCCTTGTTGGCTGTACAAAAATTAATGGTTCACAATTGGTAAGAAGTGAATATCTAATTATTTTCACAACATGTAAAATTAACTTTTATGTTAATTTCCTTTTCCAGGGAATATTTGGGCAAACAACTTGAAAAAGAAAATGAAACCCAAAAGCAAGGATCGGCTGCCATTAGCGGCAAGGCTTAAGTATTATCACGTCTTATTTAAATTCCCTATTAATATATAAACAGATTAGAGTGTTATTAAACTATAAGTAAAGAAATGTATTAACAACAATTTCGCGGTACTTATAAAATTGTATTATGGGAAATTAAACAATGTGTGTTTCCTCTGATAATAATAATAATACATTCAAACGAACGATCGCTTCTTTGATCTAAATTTATTGTCATAGAAATTTTGTTTCAAATCATTCCAAATTATATTATTATTATTTTTCCTCTGTTTCCCAATTTTCTGTTATTCGTCAAAATAGTTACCTTTTTCGTGATGAATGTATGTGTTGTTGCTTATGTTTGTAAATATCTACATAATAGATGAATAAAACAAGCTTGTTAAAAATACATATTTCTATTGTTTTGTTTTGGTATTCTTAAAATATGACATTTTTGAACAACTTTCATTGTCCATGAACAACTTTCATGTCAATATAATCGTGGAAAGGAATTGATAACTGAATGGATTCATATGAATGTGAAATCGGTTGATTAGTAGATCCCGAAGCTCTAAGAACAGATCATACAAATGAAAAAGAGAAAATTTGCAAAACTGGAAGATTCTTGCAGGTTCGGGAACAGAACAAGTGCATGCAAGTTTTATGTGAAGTGCTCATAATTTTTTTTATTCCAGAACCTGCAAGAATCAATTTTATTTTTGCAATCTCGTTAGATAGCGGTTATCGCTTAGATTCTTCCAGGTTTTATAAATTAGCAAGTGCGTACAATTCTGGAACAGAGCAATTAACAATTCACGTTTCCAAAAGGTAGATAGTCTTTCAGTCTTAAGTAAGGGATGTTGTTAAGAAGTATGGGATCTCCATTTTTCTCACTTCTCTTACCAACAAAATGAAACTTAAACTATTTTATAATAGAACAATTATACTGAAATAAATGGGAACTCAAATTTTTCAGAATTCATTCAGATTAATAAAAAAATATACAAGCAGGCGATGAGTTAGTTGGATAAATATGTTATTCTATTATTTAAAAAAACGGGACTCATGAATTTTAATGAAAAATTATCAGAAGAAAATCAGGCATCTGTATTTTTAACAAATGCATAGAATTTCTTCAAATTTATATAATTATAAAAGAAAACGATGTTTTAATTGAATTCTGTATGAATAATATTAAATTTATTTCATCTTATTTAAATCTTAAATTTATTTCATACAGGATTCAAAAACAATGGTCTAAGAATCAGGCCAGGTTAAGAAGACTAGTTCACATACTACATTTTAGTGAATAATGCAAATTATTGAACTGTTCGATCCATTATTAAATAAAAATCGGTGTTTCAGGGAATCATTCAGATCAGCTACCTGTGAATTCCTTCATTTTAGATAATCTTTTTTCTTCCATATTTAAGAGAAATAACTGTTTGCCGAACACGTAAGATTGTCTTTACTTCAACGTTTAAATTGGTGACATATTCATAGCGATCAATTTCCTTAAGGTGTCATTGGTATTCTTGATAAATATGAATTACCTCTTACTTACCCGGGAATCCTTGGATATAGGTTCCATTACAGACTTGGCTTCTTCTGATGCCTGTGGAACTACCTCGTTATTTGTTGGTACCACGCGCAGTTCATTAGGTGGCAAAAAATTACTATCTTTGGAATTTGGAGCATGTGAATCTATGGCCGAAAGGGAAATGGAAAATATATGTGGAGAATTACGATTTCGTTGGTCCGATATATGCAACATAGTAATATATCATCGTATTGGTCTGGTGCCAATAGGTGAGGCTAATGTTGTTATAGCAATTTCGTCAACGCATACAAAATCATCTCTAGACGCTATAGCCGTCGTAATCGATGAACTGAAGAGACGTGTACCAATATGGAGAAAAGAAAAATATGAAGGAGACGAATTTACAATGTGTGTTGAATCTATCGAAGCAGAAACATTCGATGAAAAGTTGTGTGACATACAAGAACATGTTTTGCCTTCGAAATTTGTGCAAATTTCCGCAAGTGAAACGGAAATCAATAGGCGAATACAAAGCTTTATTGAACGCAAACGTGAAGAAATTGATATCAATAACATTGTTGATTATATAAATCCCAATTATACAGCTGAAAATCCCAACGAAGAAACATCGTCATGTGCTCGCATTAGCGGTACTGTAATAAAACAGGAAAATTCCAAATGTCATTTAAAAGTTCGCCAAATAGAAAATAAAATGGGACCACAAGTACTACAGGATTATTTAGAAACATTAGATTCTTTAATGGATTCGAAGCAAAATCAGAAAATCAAACAAGAAAAGAAGGAATCACCAACAAATACGTTGTCAACAAAGCCATTCCAATACGCTCTGCTGGAGAGAACACGAGACATTGAAGAATATTTAAATCTAAACAATGCGGAACAGAAAACTATTCACCAGCGTTTGAAAAATATGGAAGATCGTATATTATTCTTAGAATCCATATCTCCAGAATATTACCATAATCTTTTTGATAAATCACAAAATAAAATTAGTATTAATGAAAACATTTCTGTGAGTTCCACGGATATGTATAATACAACAAATGGTTCTTCTATAAAACCCACATCAGCCAATGCCAAGAAAGTCTGTCGTAAAGTATATGCTGTGGAAGATATAGATCGTATAATTGAAGCTGAGTCACAGCATATTTAGATAAAATTATAATGATATTTTATATAATGTTGTAAAATAGTTATTTATCTTGTTAAGTCTAAATATACGTTCAAATGTAGTAGAACACCTACGTAGTCAAATTCAATCCGATCAAGTAAAGATTGTTCAATTAATTTCAGTACACAAAGTAGTAAAATAAATTATCGTATAATCCGAAAACATGATTATACGAAGTTATAACCATAAAATTTGTTAGGACCGGTATATGACGGAATTCGATTGCTATAGTTTAAGAGCAAATTTGCTCTATGATGGAATTAAGATTATGAGTTAATATTCAACCATTACAACATATGTATGGACAAAAATTAGACTTTGTAGCGAAATAAATAGTTTTGATAACAGTTTTACCTTCTCTTGTTGTACCATGGTAGCATAGCAAGTTTTTAGTAACATTCTGTCGTTTTGGACAGATCCAGAAATTTCGATCACCTTTCGGTCTATATAAAATTTAAATAAATGAGATTAAATTTTTGCATCTAAATTTGGAAATGACACTAAGCGGGCATAGACAAAGGGCTGTAAAGTAGTTTTACAAACCATTTTTACGTATATATTGGACCATGGATAAAACGAATGAAAAAGAGAATTGCTTTGCTCAGAAAGTACGGAACTGAAATACTAATAAAAATCTCAAAATTAGATGGCAATCCTTTAAAATCCAGATAAAAACCAATCAGAAACTACTAGCATAGACAAATAAAGATATAGACAACGAAAAGTTATTTTTGTTTTTTTTTATTCAGGTGCCTCTTATCATGATTTGCATAGTCAATATGCTGATTTACGCGTACATTCCACTCGAAGTCGTTTTTCTAGAATTTTACTTGATTATTCCCTAATTTTCGATGTCATCATGTACTTTTTACATTTTTTTTTATTATAGAACAATTTTCAACTGACAAATATCCTACAGTTTTTGTTATTTTTAAAGTTATAGAATTATTGAGTGACTTCAATATTCTCACTCAAACCCCTAAAACGATATAGACGACATTTGCTGATTCTATTTTTTTATTTTTTTTTTAAGATAAACGGTGCTTTGTATATGCTACGGCGATTTGTCTATGTTACTAGTCTGCTCTAGAATTACAAGAATGTAAAACTTAAAAAAATTGCAAAATTTAACTGGAATTTTTTGTTTTTTTTTTTTTATTTTTACACAAAAATTGCTTTGTTTCAGACCCTGCAAGAAGCTCTTAGTTTTGCATTTTTTGCAGTTCTGGAACACAACAAATATTAATAAGAGTTACAGAAAAGGCAATGAAAATAAAAACAGAAAATTGCTGAATATAATTGCGTTGTAAAAGTGAAAGAGGCAAGTTCAACTGAGAACGATAATCTCGCCTAGTATAAATCAGCACTAATTATAGTAAATTTAAAATAATTGGAATGGTTTATACGCGTTTTTGTCCATGTTACTTTTATATTACCAAGATTTGGCAAGTTAACTTGTTTGTAGAAAAAAATTGAGGGGAATAAAACCACAAAAATTCTGTTTAAGTTTTTATTTTAATCATGTCAGAAAAGACAAAAAAGACCATTTTAAAGCAACTTAAGGAACTAAATGAACGAACAGTCTATATAGATATAGTGCCGATAGTTCCTTTAGATGAATAGTCCATCTGAACAAATTCGTTCCAGAGCAACGCAACTCAAAAGTAGTATTTATTTTTTAACTTTAATGTAAATATAAATGGCACTGGAATCGCCAGCCCAGCCGCCACCTAGATTGGCGGCTCAACATTCAAACGAACAGACACATGTATTTTTCCTTAATACTACGCAACGACAGGTAAAAGCCCTCAACAAGTACATCTGGAGAACAGCTGACATGGAATCCTTTCAATCTATGTGGCGTGTACTTTGTATTTTGAAATTAGGATAAAAAAACCTATATTTGGATTTCCTGACAACAACTAATCCATATGAGCTAGACATTTCTTGTTCTCCTAATATAACTAGCTAGAAAATCCCTACACTAATGATAAAGGATAAATGTGTCACAATTTTAAAGTTGACCTTGATATTTCTTCAATATTAAAAATCGAGATGAACAACACATGAATGACTGGGTATAAAATAAAAAAAAATAGCAGCAAAATTAATCGTGATTCGAATAAATCTACTAAAAACAATTTTTTTATTTTAAGTTTACCAAAATAGAGCCATTTCGATTTTTGATTGGATAGCTTAAAATACTTCTTCAATTTTTAGCACTGCGATATGTTCGAAATTGAAGTATATTTTTTCCAGGTTAATCTGTACTGGATGGATTTCAATGGTTCCCAAGACTTATTTACCACCTTGCCGCCAGGGGCTGGTATAAAAGCAAATACTTTTGTAACACATCCATGGCTATTTCGTGACGCCCGGACTGGTGAACGCATGCATGTGAAGCATCAGGATATATTTTGGCCACAATTGTATCGCGTAAAGAATGCAGGACAATGGCTACCATGCCGAAAGCTAATAGCAATACATCCACCTGTTACACAAAGCCTGCGTACAAGATGTCTATGGCGTTTTTCTGAACTAATTTATGGTAAAAACGACGAATTTTTATTAAGTTTGAATTTACCTCGAACTTTGTATAATGATGTTAAATCGGTATTATCATTAATTGAGAAACACAGGTCTATTGGCATGGGCAGACGAAGAAATAGTTAGCAATATGGGCTCGTAGCCACCATTAAGCCCATTAGGCATATGCACTGAACGACATTGGGAAAACTTCTGGTGGTAATAAAAAACTAATTGATCAAACACTAGATGCCATATGAACCAACAATATCCCATTGCAATCGAGATAACTTCGGTGCACTCAATTTAAAATTTGAATGTGATTTTGAATTAAAAAAACCTTTTTACAATATTCTTTAAAAAATTGTATTTTCTTTATTATAAGTCAATTGCCTGCTTTTATTGGGCATCATCATTATTTTTAGCATTATCATATTTGAATATGTGTGTTTTATTTTTATTATAGCTACAAATTGGATAACAACACTTTCTTCCTTTTAATTCTTTCCATATTTTTTTAATATTTGTGAAATATGTTTTACTTAGTCTGTCGCTTTTAAATAATTTACGTTAATGTTAAGATCTTAAGCATATATGTATGAATCTATGTAATAATTATTTTTAAAATATATAAATGTCGAAAAGTTGTTACAATGTGAGAAAAAGAACAAAAGACAATCCCATTCGCCGCAGAATAACACGATCTGTACAAAGATTTTTTCATAGAAAAGTAGAAAGTTTAAGACTTGTTGAGGAAGAAATGGAATGAGTATTTGTTTTTTTCTTTTTCGCTACACACTAAGTGGGAGAAATAATTGGAATGGCAAACGTTATGTGGTGTGGTATGGTTAAGACATTTCTTTGGGAACGGATTGCCAATTTTTGTTTTTATATTTAAATCTTTGCTTTTTGACAAAAATTGCACTTCCTTAAGCTTTCTAAAATGCTTTTGGAGTAACAAGAAAACAACAAACTAAATAAAACAAATTTTTTTGTGATCATATTAAGAATTTTGGCATGACCTTGTGTTTGTTGTCTCCACAGATTCCATACACTTGTAGTCACGTGCTTGGGTTGGATGTAAGTATGTGAATGACAATGACACGCACATACAAACACGTGTCCCTTATAATTTGTCTTGTGCCTTATTATCAGCTGAAATTTAGAGAATCACATAAACTGTTGCTCCTACCATTGTTTATTCAAAGTTTTCCATCATATGAAAAATTTGGCTTAGTTTTGTACTGGAATGTGAGATCGGTTTGTTGTTGCTTCCAAATAAAGTGTCGAACAGTACGCAAGTCCATGTTTGGATCAACCACCTGAAACCATTAAATAATGAAATTATATTTGGAAAAGGAATGCAGAATAACAAACATACGACATCGTTGCACCATAACTCAATGCGGTCTTCAGCTGGAACCTGAGAACCTTCCGAAATGGCATCGCTGTTTTGTGAAGAACTGGATGCATTGCCGCCGCTAGGTGTGGTTTCGGCTCCCAAAACTTTATCCAGGACATGCTCACACACTTTACGACACTGTATAAATTCATTGGCCACCAAACGATCCTAAAATTATAAATTTTTATTATACAAATCCATTGCTCTTGCTTTGAAAATAGTACCTTCTTCGTTCTTTCCGGCTTGCCCATTGACGGATGGGGAGTTAGGAAGAATGGAATTTTTAAAAATTTCGGAGTGGTTTTTTCTATGACAACATCCGTGACCCATTGTGGTACTGTCTCATGGAGTAATGTGCTTTCACTTTCTCCTGCGGCATCGCGAACAAGTAAACGGCATACAGTTCGTCCCCCAACCTCGCTATAATACAATTTGACATTTTATAAAAGGTCCAAAGGGAGGCCTTGCTAAAAAAAATACCTGAATATAACCGGTGTATGTTTTGGTACTTGGAAAAATCCATTGCCTCTTATATCTTGTTCCATATCATTGGGTGGTAAGCTATGGGGTGGTGTCCAATATTCAAGCAAAGCTTCTAATAGCAATTTACCATAATTTATCTGAAAATAAATAGTATTGTTTTAGCGTAATCCTCTTGTTTTAACAAAGGTTCTTAAACATTTGTTTTAGTAGTTTATGTTTAGATAGTCACTTGATTGGAAACCAGATCGTATCACCATCTCGAAATGGACGGACATTAAATTAATAAAATTCTTTCCGTAAGGCACATCGAAGGATATATGATTCAACACTGGCCATACTCCATCTAAAGGGTATACCTAATCATCGATCAAATCCACATATCCTTCTCTGAGCTGGGTTAGCTAGTATACATCATTTTATACCATTAAAACGTTATTTTAATTCATTCATTACCTTAATTTCTGACTGTGGATCTGAACATTCAGGAAGACCAGCTTCTATTGATACCCAGGCGGCAAAACAATCCACCTCGTCTTGGCCCAAAACAATAGTAGGCATCTATAAAAGGCATACAAATCAGTAATTATTTTTAAACAATATGCGAAATTTTTGGACATACCCCCGTTTTTAAATCAACAGTAAACCAATTGGGAATGTATACTTGTTTGTTGCGCTTCTTGATTTCCTCTTCGAAATCAACTTTTCCTAGCTCCTCTTTCTTAACTACACGTAATGCATCATATATGGCTACATTGTCTTCCGTATCCCGGGTTACAATGTGACGTTTATCATTTAAAACAACACATTTTTTAATGGCAGCACCACCTAAAATCATAATATCAATTGCTATTTTAAATTATTTTAAGAATCGCAGTACTTACCTTTAATACATGCCAATTCGGTTCCTGTTGTCCATTGAGCATCCATGCCACCACTTGAATTTAATGTACACTTATCGTACAATGGCAGTTTCCAGCAACGTATATCTGAGTTCCATGTGGTGGACCATACCCCCGTCTTATCAGTGTTAAAGCATAGACTTAAAACCGGGGCCTTTTCTTCACAAACCACCATTGAATTGCTGGGATTTCTTAACTCAGTTATGACAATATTACGATCTCGACTGCCCGATATAATATATTGGAAGTTATCTGTCATTAATAAACTCCAAACACCCTCTTTGTGGACGTGGATAGTTTGAACACAGCGTTGTTGACCCAAATTCCAGATTTTTATGGTGCCATCTGAACTACCCGACACAACTTGATTGCCATCGGCGGAAACAACCAGGGCCCTTACATTTTCTGTGTGACCACGCAGTTTCATATTTCGTACACATGTGCGTGGATCCCATACTCTTAATATGTTCTCTGTGGAGCCGCTTACTATGACAGTGCCAGCTGGATTCATAGCTAAGCTATATATAGAGTCCTTGCAGCCGTTTAGACTAGATGCTGTGAAGAAATAAAATATTAAATGTTAAATAAAAGAAAATTTATAATGATATTGTGAATACTTACTTGTGACTGTATTATTGCTGGCAGTTAAAGCTGTTAATGTATTGACATCCCACAAAAAGATCGCCTTATCCAAGCCAGCACTGGCAACTTGTTCACGATCTTTTGCATAGGCCAAAGCCTGGACATAATCACGGTGGGTTCTTAGGGTAGACATGCAAAATCCTTTATGAGCATTCCACACTTTCACCGTTGTATCACAGCTAGCACTAATTACTATAAAAACATTCACGGATGCATTATTTCGTCTCATTCTAGGACAGTCAGTAAAATATTTCACTCCACCCTATAACATACTTACAATTACGACCATTGCAGCAGAGCACAATGTCATTAACCCAATCATTATGATGTTCCATGGACTGTATATATTTATCATTTGATTCGGAACGGGAGTTCCATACCCGTATTATAGCATCACGCCCAGCTGAATATAATTTACCATTGTTTGGATCTAATTGCATGGCATTGACACCATTCCGATGTTGTTTCTCCTCAGCATCTCGTATAACATAGGAGACCTAGAAAAGCCCAAAAATACACCATGTAACTAGAATCCTTAGATCCTCATCGCAACCGGCAATTAACCTGCATTTTTTTGCGTCCTCCACAACTTTTATTATGTGTCAACATTATTTATATGACTACTTCTCTACCAGACAAAAAATTACTTGTCCAACAGAGACAGAGAATAAAGTCGGCTGATTAAGGCACAAGGGCACTACTGCTGTATCATCAAGAGTAGCTATTCGATAACAATGCATTCGTAGTAATCTTTCCACTCAGTTCATTCAAGCTATATTCAATTAAAGAGTTTTATTTCGGTATTTTCCGCTTTTCTTTCTGAATTTTTGTTAAAAAATTTTAGATACTAGGAATACGTAAGTCGACTCTTGACTAATCGGTTGATCGGCTTTTAGTTAGACAAACCAGGGACACATAGTTCGATTAAATTAATCGATTTTTCGTATTCGATATATGTAAACCAAACTACCTATCCCTTTTGGAAATTTCAAATGTTAAACGTTTGGCCTGTTCCAGAATTGCAAGAATGTAAACATTTTTAGTGTGATAATCAACTTTTCCTTTTTGATATTGAGAAAAATTGCAAAAATAGTAGATTCTTGCAGGATCTGGAACAGAGATAATGATACATTTTTTACCCCTCACTTAAATTTGTACAAATGTTTATTTATTTTATATTTATAAATATTCAGAACTGCAACTTTTTTCGAAATCGGTTATTACATGGTAGAAGAATACAGGTAGATGCATCAACGCTTGTGAACGCTTGTATGTCAAAAATGTTAAATGTTTTTTTCAAATATAAGTAGATTTTTATATGTTTTCTTATACGACGTCATTCAAACGACGTCATTCAAAGACGTTTCATTGTCCCAGCAGCTGTGTCGATGCGTCTACCTATATTCTTCTACCATGGGTTATCGCAATGAAAATTCTTACATTCTTACATATCTGGAACAGACCAATAGAAAATAAAATGTGGATCGAAGAAATTCAAAGAAATTATTTTACTTCAATGCAGTTATTCTCAAAAATATATTTCGGATCTATTTGAAAAATCTTTTTAATTTTTAATATCTGTTACTATATTTATCACACGATTTGTGTTCAAAAGCTAGATTTTAATAATAATTTTCTGAATTAAAAAATTATATGGAATTCTAACAAATTAATGCTATTTTCCAGAACCTGAAATCACTAGATTTGCAATTTTCTCCAGTATTTTCCTATTATAAAATAGCTGTAAACAGAAACGCACAAAAACGAACGCAATACTTTGAAAAATTGATATCATATGGCATCATAGCTCCACCTTGATTTTACTGTACCATGCGAGGACCCAGATAAAATTCCCATAAATATGGAATGACGTCTCAGGGCTATACATGTCTCTCCTAAATTGGAAACACATATGCACATGAGTATATAAATTCTAGACAATAAGGACCTTGCGAATTTGAATATTGGATTTAGATAATTATAGTCGATTTAAAATGACTCGTCTGAATGGGCTATAAACACAATTGGTAACTCTACCGGTTTAAGAGTTACCATTGTTAACAGTAGACACAGCTGCAAAAAGGTAGGTCCAAGTATTTTTTATACATCTGGCAATGCCATAATACTGTTTATTTTTTTTAAATTTTATTAAGATATCCATTGTTTTTCGATTTGTGAAGAAAAGATTTAAATTTTTGTAGGAGTTTTACCGTAATTGTACTCTATTTATTTGTAATGTGAAATATTTGTTCTCAGGATGTATAAAAGAAAAACGAATCAATTTGTTTGTGACCAATGTATTTCTCGTTTATGTCAATGTTGTATTGGTCTAATTGGTGATAGAAGATATACAATATTTGTCATTGGTAAGCATGACCCACTTTTTATACGCTTAGTGGTGGAGGTACCAGAAGAAGTAGATCTATATATCACGTTTTCACACATTCATAATTATTTCGCCTTATGTGGGAACTATAAATATTGACTCTTTATGGGAGAGGTACCAGGAAGAGCGGGCAGGCGTATGACAAATTCAAGCGAGTTATAATTTTGTGAATTTCGTCCAAAGTGATTTAGGGTCAAACCGTTTTCTCGATGAGACACATTTTGGCTTAACTCTAGTTTAGTAAAAACTCTTCAATTTTTTCGAAAAATTTTTCAGTGGTAGGTATTTTAACCATGATCCTGGGAAACTATTTTTTTCTTGGGGGACGGACCTGGGACCCCAGATTTTTGACCCGAAAGTCCGGGTTCAAGACCCCGACTAGACCCGGATCCACTTACCCGATATAGACAATATGGGTATCGTTGGAAAGCTTATGAAAATACCTATCCAACAAGTGGTCACATGAAGGGGTAAATTGTCATGGTTCGGAAGTTATAGTCAAATTATCGATTTTTTGGACCCGAATTTTTTATGAAACCCCCAAAAGGTCAAAAAAGGGCCCATTATGGGGGTCAACAAAATTGTTTCCAAATTATAGCTGACACTCTTACCTTTCCAAAATGCTACAATTTGTGCTAATACCTTTTTCGGTTCCAGAGATATGGGTCTTTCCATCCGCATAACCCGATTCTAGCCAGTTCATTAAAATGATGTTTTTAATAAAAAAGTGTTTATTTCGCGTAGCAGTCGTCGGAATAACAAAAGTTTTCTAAATTTGGCACTTTTTGTAAATAGCCGGCCTTCGGCCGGGGGACAACAAAATTGATGCCAAATTATAGCTGACACTTCTACCTTTCCAAAAAGGTTCAATTTGTGCTAATACCTTTACTGAGTCCAGAGATATGGGTCTTTCCATCCGCATAACAATAAAAAAAAGGTATATTTTGCGTAAGAATGAAATTCAAAAATCTTTGGTTCGCGTTAGCCGGTGTAGGACATACCCAGAGGAGAAAATCTCAAGCCCCGGCCGAAGGCCGGCTACTTACAAAAGGTATCCAATTTAGAAAACTTTGGTTCGCGTTAGCCGGTGTGGGACATACCCAGAGGAGAAAATCTCAAACTTAGAAAACTTTGGTTCGCGTTAGCCGGTTTAGGACATACCCAGAGGAGAAAATCTCAAGCCCCGGCCGAAGGCCGGCTACTTACAAAAGGTATCCAATTTAGAAAACTTTGGTTCGCGTTAGCCGGTGTGGGACATACCCAGAGGAGAAAATCTCAAGCCCCGGCCGAAGGCCGGCTATTTACAAAAAGTGTCAAATTTAGAAAACTTTGGTTCGCGTTATCCGGTGTAGGACATACCAAGAGGAGAAAATCTCAAGTCCCGGCCGAAGGCCGGCTATTTACAAAAAGTGCCAAATTTAGAAAACTTTTGTTATTCCGACGACTGCTACGCGAAATAAACACTTTTTTATTAAAAACATCATTTTAATGAACTGGCTAGAATCGGGTTATGCGGATGGAAAGACCCATATCTCTGGAACCGAAAAAGGTATTAGCACAAATTGTAGCATTTTGGAAAGGTAAGAGTGTCAGCTATAATTTGGAAACAATTTTGTTGACCCCCATAATGGGCCCTTTTTTGACCTTTTGGGGGTTTCATAAAAAATTCGGGTCCAAAAAATCGATAATTTGACTATAACTTCCGAACCATGACAATTTACCCCTTCATGTGACCACTTGTTGGATAGGTATTTCCATAAGCTTTCAATCGATACCCATATTGTCTATATCGGGTAAGTGGATCCGGATCCAGGCGGGGTCTTGATCCCGGACTTTCGGGTCAAAAATCTGGGGTCCCGGGTCCGTCCCCCAAGAAAAAAAATAGTTTCCCGGGATCAGGGTAAAAATACCTACCTCTGGAAAAAATTTCGAAAAAAATCTAAGAGTTTTTACTAAACTAGAGTTGTTCCCACATTTTTATCCCCTTCACAAACGTAATATGGAGGGTTTGTCATCCGTTTGTAACTCATCGGAATAAGCATTTTAGACCCAACAAAGTAAATATATATATTCTTGATCATCGTAAAATTCTAAGACGATTTAGCCTTGTCCGTCCGCCTATCCGTCTGTTGCAATCACTCTACAGTCAAAACGAATTGAGATAGGTAGCTAACATTTTGCACAGATCTCTCTTTTGTCTGCAGGCAGGTCAAGTTCAAAGATGGGCTATATCGGTCCACGATATCGTATATGCCCCATATAACGATATCCCCGATATTCGGTATTTTGATGATTTTAGCCACATTTTTCAACGGAATTTTCTGAAAATCCACACAAGGAGTTTCTTCTGAGTACTTTACCCCCTGAAAGAGAATTGTCTATATGGGTCCACGAATTCGTATATCCTTCATATAACGGTAGCCCCCGATATTCGGTGTTTTGATAATTTTAGACACATTTTCCATTAGAATGGTCCATTGAAAGAGAATTATCTATATAGGTCCACATTTTTCAACGGAATTGCCTGAAAATCCACACAAGAAGTTCCTTGTGAGTGCTTTACCCCCTGAAAGAGAATTGTCTATATAGGTCCACGAATTCCTAAATTCCCCATATAACGGTAGCCCCCGATATTCGGTATTTTGATGATTTTAGCCACATTTTCCAATAGAATGGTCTGAAAATCCACACAAGCAGTTCATTGTGAGTATTTTAACCATTGAAAGAGAATTATCTATGTAGGTCCCATATAAAGTTCCCCCCGATATTCGGTATTTTGATGATTTTGGTCACATTTTCCAATGGAATTGTCTGAAAATCCAAACAAAGAGTTCCTTGTGAGTACTTCATATCCAGGAAGATAATTATCTATCTAGGTCCACGATATCGTATATCCTCCATATAACGGTATCTCCCGATATTTTGATAATTTTGGCCACATTTTTCAACGAAATAGTCTGGAATTCAACACAAGGAGTTCTTTTTGAGTACTTTACCCACAGACATAGATTTCTCTATATTGGTACACAACATCGTATATCCATCCATATATGGGCATCTTCTGATATTAGGTATTTTAATGCTTTAAACAAAATTTTTAATGGATTTTAGTTTTTTGAAAATTTTCTAATTCGTTCCAAATGGTGGAGGTTATTCAAAGTTCGGCCCTGCTTTTTTTCTTGTTTTATTTCATACCATTCAATGTTTCAGTGTTAAGGGCTTTATATATACTACAAAATAACTTTGGTGATATTTAAAATGTTTTAAAATGGAGAGGCAGATTCATTTTATTATAGTTTATTTTTTGATTCTTCAAATCTGATTTACCTCCTTAATCATTAATCATCATTATTGCATCTGTCTGTTTACTGTCAATGTCTGTTCCGTTCAATTCTTTGGTGGAAAGCTTAGATGTCCCACACGCTATTATTAACTCTCTTTTCTTGAATTGTTGGTCTGCATTCCGATATCGGCTCCATTTTTCGAGATATCCACCTAATCGTGCTAAATTTGAGGTAGTTTTCAATTATTACATAAATAGTGAAATGCAAATGGCGTATGAAATATTTAATTTTTATCGAATTTTAGTAGTTATTCCCTGCTTCAATGCCGTTGTACTGGATAATCAATTCCACCCAGCTGCCTGCTCCATTTTTATCTCCGAAATAATTTGTTGTAATTTATAAAAAAGGTTCCAATCATGCTGGTAGATGCATCACCACTTGTGAACATTCATGTGTCAAAAGTATTTAAAAAACAAGTAAAAAACAGCCTAGTTTGGCCGGGCCGAACTTTTAAGGGCGATAGTTCTGCATAAGTGATTTTTGTCATCGGCTGTAGTATCCATTACTAACTTTAAATAAGGAATTTGAAATAATTCTGGTGAATAATCAGGCTAATATCATCAAAATACAGAATTAAGGGAGGTGCTGTTATATGTGGGCTATATGAAGACGTGGACCTACAAAATACCGAATATCGGGAGGTATTGTTATGTAGGGGCTGTACGAAGGCGTGGACCTACATACGCAATTTCTTGTCATAGGCAGTAGTCATCATAATGTACCGTATCGTGAACCTGTATAGACAATTGTCTTCCAGGTGTAAAGTACTCAGAAGGAACTCCTTGTGTTAATTTCCAGAAATTCCATTGAAACATTTGGCTACAATCATCAAAATACCGAATATGGGGGGTACCGTTGTATAGGGGACATACGATATCGTGGTTCTAGAGGGGGGATAGAGTACTTTTAACAAATTGCTAATGCGACTACCAAATACATCTAAGAGTAGCCTTGAACTAAAAAGTACACGGCCAAGTATAAGTTCACCCCTGCCAAGACAGCTGACTGCCAAGGTAATGTCAAAACTATTATCCTTGTGATTGAAATCACAAACAAATGATAAACGATAGGCAAAACAAGTAAAAAAGTATATAGACTATATAGACAATTCTCTTCCAGGGGGTAAAGAACTCAGAAGGAACTCATTGTGTGGATATTTAGACAATTCCAACAAAATTGTGGCTAAAATCATGAAAATGCCGAATATCGAGGGGTACCATTGTATGAGGGCTATACGATATCGGGGACCTGTGTAGAAAATTCCCGTTCAGGGGGTAAAGTACTACAAAGGAACTCCTTGTGCGGGTTCACCATAGTATGGGGGCTATACGATATCGTGGAATCATAGAGACAATTATCTTTCAGGGGATAAAGTACTCACAGAGAACTCCTCGTGTAGAATTTAAGATATTTTCATTTAAAAATGTGGCTAAAATCATCAAAATACCGAATATCGGGAGGATATACGATATCGTAGACAATTCCATTAAAAATGTGGTTAAAATCATCAAAATACCCAATAGGGGGGGGGGGGGGGGGTGGGGTGGTTAAAGTACTCATAGAGGAGTTAAGTGACAGATCATTATATTGTTTAAAAGCATACAAAAGCATTTTGGTGAGAATTTTCCAGAAAAAATTTTATTCGTTATGGAATTCAAGCGTGATAGTATGATTTCTTTATATTTGGCTGTAAAACCACAAGTGGCTATCGTTAGAGCACTCCAGCATTTAAATTTGAATAAATCTTTTGTGTTTCGTACCATCGCTCATTACCTGATACTGTGAGCGTAGCCCGACGTCAAGAAGAAAACAGCAATATCAGCAGAAATGGTTCGAAATGTAATGAAGCGACTTGATCGGAAGTTGTCAAGCAGTTTGTAAACAAACAGAATGATTGTGTTTACTTGCCAAAGAGGTCAGCTAAAAATGTGCACCTTCGGTTGGCCACCAGAACTCAAGCGCCGGCCATGGTGATGGTGTGGGCCGCCATAACAGCCGATGGTCGCTCTCCGCTCGTATTAATCGACCGTGGCAACATTTTGGCTGCAGACCTTGGACATTCCAAAAGGACTCAGCACGCGCCACCAAAGAATGGTTACAAAATGAGGTTCCTTGCTTCATTTCCAGCGCACAATGGCCACCAAAATCTCCGGATACAAATCTGTTCGACTATTATGTCTGGAGTATTTTGGAAAGCAATGTTGGCACTAATAAATACCAAAGTGTCGATCACCTCAAGCAAGCGCTTCGCCGGGAATGGGTGTGACAGTTTCATTGGCCGTTTGAAGGCCATAATTCGTGGCAAAGGTGACTAATTCGAATAAATCTAAACTTATTACAAAATTTGATGCTATTTTCGACATTTTTTGCTTTCATTCAATAAAATTTAAAAAAATGTCAAAATTATGGCGTTTGAAATTGTTGCGGTTTTTTATTTCACCCTGTATGCTTTATTATGTTTAAAATTATTATTTCGATGAGTTACAAACGGAATGGCGAACTTAATATACCTCTTAATATACTCTGTATGGTGGAGGGTATTAAAATGTAAAAACACTTTCACATTTCATCTGGTCAGTGTGGCCGCTGGAAATTTTCAAAAAGTATCACAAAAAGTATCATTTCTTGAAAAAAGTGGCAAATATTATTTTAAATGGTGGCACAGTTTATTTCACATTTTTTTTTTTAATAACTGTTTAGAACAAAACAACAAATTCATCTATATGTAATAATATATAGTAATAATTTATAAAGAAAAGTCTTTGATCGCAAAATCGTTTGTGAAAAGGCAAACATTGAATTCGACATTACTTTTACATACAAAAATTTTACACGGGTTAATTTGGAAAGGGTTAACGAGTTACAGATTTGTATGTAAACAGGCTTTTGACATGGCCTGGCATTTTAAGCCCATTTAGACTATGTCCTTATAATATGATTAACAACAAATTCCAGTAAGATCGGTAGGAGAATGGTCATACTAAACGGGAGCCAATATATATTAGTATACTTCAAGGATTTTCATCTACCAAATTTTCTTAAATGCCAACTTTTGCATAATTCCGCGGGTAAATGTGACTAGGACGACTGGTATGGACAATATTTTGACTCCGGTTGCAGAACCAACCATGTACAGTACCATGTACAAATATCCGATGGAACCTTTATTTGTGCGCTATAGGACAACGTGGACCTAGACATTCATTGTTCTGCCACCGGAGCTAGAACCCATAATAAACCAAAAATGCAAATTTTTAGACAAATCCGTGGAAAATGTGGCTAAAACAATCAAAATACCGAATATCGCGGATACCGTTATATGGGGGCTATACGAAAACGTTGACCTATATAACCAATGTTCTGTCACCGAAGCTGGAACCCATTGCAAACAACAAATACCATTTTTATGAAAAACCCGTGGAAATATGTGATTAAAACTATTAAAACTATCAAAATATTCTAAAACGTGGACCGATACATCTTATTTTCAATACCAACCATCCTAGACGCAATACAAAATACTGTGTCAAATGTTAAAGCTCTACGTCAAATAATGCGAGCTGTACCGTGATTTCAACAGACAGACGTACATCGTTAAATCGACATAGAATTCTATGCTGATCATGAATATATATAAGTTTTGGGGTCTATGACGAATATTTTGAGGTGTTACAAACGGAATGACAAATTCAATATATCCTCCTTTCCAAGGTGGAGGGTATAAAACCACCTATCATCCCGACCTCTGAACGGCAACGTATAAGAAAATATTATTGACAAAATAAAAAAAAAATGAACGCAAGTACCGATGCATCTACCGGTATACGCATGCCAACGTTTACTTAAATCTTAAAATAGGATTTGGAAGTTGAATTTAGACATCGAGACGATGAATTGTCTAAATGGGCTATAAATGTAGAATAACAAAGTTATTGCAGGGTCGAGTTTTGACAATTCTATTTCTTTATCTTCTTCTTCTTCTTCTATATATATAAAAATCAATTGCTGTTCGTTGGTAACGGAATCAGTTGAAAACGGCTGGACCGATTTGCATAATTTTTTGTACAAACGTTCGTCATACCCCGAGTTAGGGTTTTAAAGAAAAAAATATTGACCATGCCTCCTTTTACGCGCACTATTTCTATTTATTTAAAATCCTTATATTTCCCAAATAATGAAGATTTTGGTTTGAAAATTATTACACGAGATACTGTTGACCTTCCCTCCAACCCTAAGTATTTGTTTGGGGGATGAGGAACTGACAACGCCTACTTTTTAATCTATATATATAAAAGAAAGTTGTGTTAGTTACTACGCTTATAACTTAAGAACCGCTGAACTGATTTTAAAGATTCATACAAATTCGAAATTGTCTCCTATCCGAAAAGGATAATATCCAAAAAATCGCGTAAAAATGTGATATATTAACATTTTAATTTTGACTTTTGAAATCTGCAATAGTAATGTTTTATTTTGCATGATTTTTTTCCATTTTGACTTACTTTTTTTCTAATGTACATTTGTAGTGTTTTTTATATTTTATTTTTGTATTCGAATATCAATACCAATTTATTTGACTTGATTTCTTGAGAACTGAAATTGATGGCGGGTTACATGGAAGTATAGTACCGAATTATGTGGTGGCGAAACGGAATAGATGATATCGAAATAATTTAACGCGATCACACCAAAGTTAAAAGATAATTACTTTTTCAAAATTGCTAAAAAATCACGAAAAAGAGATCCCATTGCAAAAATTCTCAAATCGGGAAAATATCGAAAATAAATTCAATGGAATCGAATTTTAAAATAATATTACATTCTATTGACAACCTTTGTAAGGATCTTTACACATTTATGTAAAAAATCAGCGAACATAAATCCTAAAATCTATCCTTCCAGAAATTCTTCCCGAACATTCAAGATACCTTAAATCGCTTTTGCAGGTCATTATATCGATCATATATAACCATCGTATGATTTAAGCTATTTTTGGAGTCTTCGCCACTTTCTCTATTTTTGGCCCTTATTTGGCATCTTTGTTTCTAAGGGGGTAGAGAACCTCTTCGCATAAAATTTTCGGAGTAGGGCCAATATTGGTCTTGACCACATTCATCAATTGATTTGGCTAAAAAATTGTATTTACCTGGGGTAAGGAACCATCATACAGATAATTGCCATATAGGAGTATCACTAAGTCCACTTTCACATCTAATGTGTGGTCAGAAAAGAAAATTTTGTATTCGTAAGTTTGGATTGTGCATCTAAATCAAATAAATTGTGAAAACATGAACAAATTACAAATATAAGAAAGTAGCACGGGACCGAATATTTGTTGAATCGTCATTGAATTATACAATGATGAAAAATATGAGCTTTATGGTGTCTCAAATTTACAATTAGTTCCCATATTACGGTAATGGGTGTAAAATAGTAATTATATTTGACTATTCTGAAATGAGTCTGCCCTCAATTATGAGGTGGATAAAACTGTTTTTACTTATTTAAATCACGTGATTTTTTCAGTTTGACATGCAATGTTGTTCTGCTATATTTTTGATTTGGCCTCTATTTGTCATCTTGGATTATAAGGTGTGACGAAAGTTTTCAATGTAGGTCGATGTTTCGGAGTAGTGCCCATATAAAGGTACCTCCTGATTTTACCATATTTCAAAGGATTTGCTTAAAAATGTGTATTTGGGGGGGGGGTGAAAATCTGACACAAAAATTTCAACATATCTACAAATTTTAGAATTTTCTCCATGTAATAGTACCCCCTCAAGTCCATCTTTTGGCAGACAAACAGACCGACATGGTTAGGGGGACTTATGAGGACTCTAATGCACAATCTGAGGTGCTAATGGGTTTAAAAAGTAATTAACTTTGGCTATTCTTAAATCATTCAGTCCTCAATTATGAGGTGTACAGAATACAGTAAATTCCAAATTACTGCTTATTTGACTAAAAATTAAAAATTAATCGACCAGTACGTGAACACTTATAAGAGTCATATCTGTGAATAATTATGCTTTGACAAATATGCATAATAGACAAAAACTATGGGCTGGCAATGCGGACCGGGCCAGCTAGTTATGTTATATTCAATCATGTTAGAATCAAGAAGGTAAAGTCATGCAATTATATGTTTATAATTTTCCTAATTTTGCAGTTGCTCTACAGGTCGCAATTATGAACCAATCGACGCGGAAATTTGCATGGGGCTAGAGCTTAGGGCTGGGTAGATGCCTTCCAATTTTGATGGTCATCGGGAAATATTTAGTGGGTGAAATAGGCCCCAACATTTGTGTTAAAAAAAAGTCAAATTTTCCATTAAACCGCGAATATTTGTAATCCCGGCGAAATCACAAATAGACGAACAGGTCAATTCTGACCGTTACATAGATGCCGATAGTAAACATATCGGATATATATGGCGAAATATATATAATGTATATATACAAAGGAGGGGGATGTTAGCTAGAATGTTTATATCTCAAGAATGGCTGGACCGATTGTGACAAATTTTGTCAATTCAGAATGGCCTCTTGACGTAACAGAATAAAATCTAAATCTAAAATCGCATAAAAAGATGCCAATAACGATGTTAATATAGATTTTTTAATATTTTGTGTAAATTTTTTATTTTTTCATATCTTTATCGCATGCGATTTTTTTAATTTGACTTATAAGATTGAAGTGTATATTTTGTAATATGTTCCTGATTTTCCAGCAGTTATTAAGTTCACAAATAGAAACCAAAGAGCACGAAATCTCGCATGGAGTTAGAGTTTAGGACAGCGGGTAGAATGGACCACCACTTTTGTGTGAAGAAATACTAAAATAACTTACAGGCGATATTTGAAATACACAAAAGGCGAACTTCTGGCTTTTTTATGCGATTTCGTTGACAAATATAGCCAAATATCGTAGACAAGCAAATTATATAGATGGGTCTAAATTTGGAGTCACAGAGGGGCCTCTTGCATTTGGAGATGATCGCAAAATATTTAGAGATTCAAATGAACCAGAAACCTAATCACACAATTGAAACCAATCGACACGCCTGAAAAGAGAGTTAAGGACAGGGAAGAATTCTAGAATTTTGGATGACGATTGGATTATATTTAGCTGTAAAATTGACCACAGCAACTAACAGCACGACGGAGTGCGTTAATATTGGGCAAATGTCCCTGGTCAAAATGCTTCAAAAGCGAAATCTTCCAAAATGGATTTGAACATAAGGGGGCTTCTACCATATTGTAGTGTTGTAGGGTATCAAATGGTCGTCCCCGGACGAAATATAAATACTTCTTAAATACTTTTCCTACTTCTTTTTACCGCAAAAAAATAAAAAAACAATTAGTTTTTTTTTTATTTTGAAATATATTACTTTTATTTTGTAGGCAGTTTTTAAAGAACATATTATTTTATAATGACATTTATATAATGAATATGTTGTTGGTTTGGGGGTTTTGAATAATAATAATAATAATCATTTTTTTGGTTTTTATTCTTGGCTTGGTTACCATGTCGTACTAAATTTTCTCCTACTCTTTTCATACTGTATTTGTTATCTTGTATTTTTTTATGTATTATAATTTTGCTAATGCATTTACAATTTCTATCCAACGTTTACAAACATCTTTGGTTGTCATCATCATTATAGTTTTCATGAAGTCGGATGAAAATAAAATTATTTCGCCTTCTTAAAAATACACAGTTGTACTGGTTAATAATTAAATAAAAAAGGAATTGAGAAAATATAATAAAATAATTTAATGTGACTAGTTTTTTGCTTTTGTTAATATTATGTATATAATAATATATGTATGTATATGTGTATATCTTTTTTATGGTATTATTATTATTTGTATTGTTGTTGGTATTATTATTATTTTTATGTTAATATCATAGATCACTGAAATATCTTAAAATTAAAATGAAAAATATATATTTCTTTAATATATTTATTTTTTGTAATATAATGAATTTTTATTTTGTTTCAGTATTTCTTTTTTTTATTTTCTCTATAGTTTTTTCTGGTTCATTATTCAATTGTTATTATTTAAATACAATATGTATGAAATTGTGGCATTAAGTGTAATTTGTTTGGTTTTGTAAATATGTATGTGTATTGTTTGCACCAGATTTTTGTTTGCTGAGGAAAATTGTTGTCTGTTTTTCAATTTTGTTTTTGACAATCCAACAATAATTCTTCTTTTTCTTTTGTCATACAAAAAACACGTCTTCCTCTTTTTTAATTTATTGCTAATATTATTTTTAATTTTGTTATATTAATATTATAATATTTTAGAATTGCTTGTTTTTAATATTTTGGTTTAAACTGTATGTTTTGTTGTTTTAATATGTTTTGCATTTGAATTTGTAAAAACAATGAGGTAAAAATTATTATGTTTATTTCATATACTGAAAACATAACAAAGTGGTTGTTACTTTTTTATTTATATTTCATTTGTTGTGTGTTTTGTATCTTTTTTTTTCAATTATTAACAATAAAATGTATATATATTTTTTTTTTTAATTTGGTTTTGTAATCATAATTTACATAAATTCTTTAACATTTTTTTTATTGGTAATTTTTACTTATATTTATTTCACTTTAAGGTTATGTTATTAAGTTTTTGAGTACCTTATAACATTAAACATAAATATGTGATGAGTTTTTTGGGACTATTTTTTAATTCGCCATACTTTGGTTAAGTTTTTGAATCCTGTGAAAATGTGTGCAAAGATGATAGCAATGTTCAAAATTAAACATTATTCACAAGTAGGAACTTCAATACGGACATATTTATGAAGATACGTCATTTATTTGACATGTAATGCATTTAACAATCTAGTATTATGTTTACACAAGAAGTTTTTGGCCTTCTCGACTTCTATGAAAAATCTCGCCTTCCTACCAGACTTTTATGAAAAGATTGTCTGGATTACTGTGAGAACATACACTGAAAGAAAAATACATTAATTTAGCTATCCACACAGGGCTGCCAACAACATTTGTCACGATTCTTTGCACGAATTTTGATAAAATTGGAAAAGATTTTTAATATCGTAATTTTTGAGGCAAAATCGGAAAATCGGCTTTTTCCGTTTTTAAATTGAAAAATTGTCACAACGCCGATAAATCGGCAAATATGGCAGCCCTATATCCACATCATTGCAGAAGAATAAGTAAATGCATTTATGAAGTCACATTCATTGTAATCGGGCGTTGATAAATTGAAAGTATCGTAAGTTTAAATGGAGTGGTACTTATGTTTTAGCAATATAGAATGATACTACATTATTTAACAGCGCATTCGCAACTAAATGTTCCTTTAAAATATAAGTGAAAATCAGCGAAATTTAATAATTACAACAATAACTAGTTATTTTCAAGCCAACTCACAAAATGTATTTACATTTTCTTCCTTACAATAAAACTTCACTCGATCTATCAACATTTCTTTTTTATCGTGTACTAAATCTGATAACCTTATGGTCACTCTCAAAGTGGAACACGTGCATTGTTTCGGAATTACCATTATTTTTCATACATCAACAATCCATCATGGCATTAAATCAGTGCTCCATGATATTTTATTGTACAGGGTTGCCCATATTCGACGGACCCATCTGGCAACGCCATAACTTTTGACAGAGATGTCACATCGCTTAATGACATACCGCGTTTGAAGCGTCAGTCCAAGCAGATTTTTACCATGAAATTTTTACTCTGAAATAGTTGAAATTTACATTCAACAGAAGAAGTGAATTGTGAAAACGCCTTCTAAGAACACCATTAAGCGTTTATACGAAAAATTTTCGACTGGTAAGGCTCTTTCTAATACGAAGAGGCCATATAAAAGGCGATGGCCTTGGTCGGCCGATCGGCCGAGAATATCGCTGCTGTGCTGAGAGGTCCCCAAGAACATCCCAAAACGCCGTTCTCAGCAGTTGGGCATGGCTCGGTCCACTTTACAACGGATTATTCGCATTGATTTGCATTTGTTCCCGTAGAAAATTCAATTGACGCAAAGAATGCTGCCTGCGGACAAGCCTCGTCGATTGGAATGGGCCCAAAGGGCCCAAAGGCCCGTCGAATATGGGCAACCTTGTAATAAGTTATTAATTTTTGCAAAATGTATCCAAAGCCTCAAACTACAGTTGGAGAAAGACAAATGATTATAAACAATTTCAAAAATAAAATACATAAAAGTAAAAGTACTGTATTTAAACGTTTTAAAACTACCAACAATGGTGCATTTTCGGTCCGAGAAAAGCAATTGATTTAGAATGATCCACTTTTATCAGCAGTTGACGTTAAAAATAAGTTAAATGAAGTAAAAGTATTATTGGAAGATCAAGTCTTCGAAAGCTTTTATGCTACTGTTTTCGAAATTATTTCTATTTAAATATTATTTCATTAGGTTTTTTTTTTCGCAGATGAAATATAAATAAACCTTTTTGACGCAAACCTCTTTGTGAATTTAATTATAAGGCTATTAAAAATACAGTCAATCATGGTAGTGGTTCCCTTATGACCTTCAAAATATTACATTGAAATTCTAAAAGAACAAGTGTCAGAGAGCGCGCAAAATCTTGGTATTAAAGAAAAATTCAAGACAACACCCGAAGCACACGTCTTTGAATGCACGTACTTTGCTTTTTTATAACTGCCCAAAAGTTTTGGAAACTCATCTCCAGTCGCCAGACTCATAGAACATTTGTGGACAGAATTAAAAAAAGAGTAGCTTAACGCCGGCCAAAGAGTTTTGGATCATTAAAACAAATTGTTACAGAAGAGTGGTGCAATATTGTACCCGAGGTTTGTAATAATTTGGTTAAATACATTATAAAACTAAGAAGGTAATGTCATGCAATTATATGTTTATAATTATTTCAAAATTATTTATTTCACAACATATCTTTGCCAAAATGTATATTAACAAATCCATTGTATCACACATCATAGATGGGAACCTTTTTTCTTTCAGTGAAATTTTACAAGGTTAATTACAGAAAATGCAGAGATGTAAAGTCAAATGACTTTACATTTTTAATTTTATTATGGTTAAAAGTATTCCACGGCGTCTTCAAGCTGTTATTGACAGCAAGGGGAAGTCAACAAAGTACTCGTATTAAAAATATTTTTTAAATTGAATAAAAAACAAAAAATTTACTTGTCCCATTTTAAGTGTGAGCTTTGGGTTAAGCATGGTACAATGCAATAAAGGTGACCTCTTTTCTTATTAGCATTCTCAGCTCAGCGTTTTCTGTAATTTACCTTATTGATTTTCAATGCATAAAAAACAGTTCCCATTTCTGATTTTGTGTGTATACAATAGATTTATGAATAGAGACTTTGACAATGAGATGGTTTCAAATGTATAATATTGAAAACAATTGTAAACATATGATTACATGACTTTACCTTCTTAGTTCTACCCATGGTACAATAAAAAGGTAAGGAGAGCTACCAGCTGATTAAAATTTTTTTCTATGTGTGACCGACTTCGGCCAATTTTGTGTATGTATTTATTGTTTTGAAAAACAAATAATTTTCAAAATCAATGATTGGAAGACACCAGGCAATTCATTCATCATTCGCGCTATTTAACTTATTTCTAAAAATGAGGAAATATATTGAATTATTGATAAACAAATTGTTGCGTATAATTTTGAATAATTCTGACAGGATGCGGACATTACCTGTATTTCTCTTGTTTTACGAAGCTGCTCTACCTCCTTATTGTACCATGTTTCTACCATGGGATTAAGCAGTTAAAAACCAGTAAAGAAAGTTGTAAAGTCGGGCGGGGCCGATTTTATGATACCCTACACCACTTTGCTAATTTAGTTGAGCTCCACTTAATAATTAAAAGTTTTTATGGGAGAATTCAATCATACACGCGCAATATGCCGAAGCATTTGTATCTTTTAAATTCGGACTTGTTTTGCCCATTTGGTGCGAAATTAATTTGAAATCGGATAAAAATATATATGGGAACTATATCCAAATCTGAACCGATCTCGATAAAATTTGGAAAAGATATTTCTGAGCTGTATTTGATATATTTCCCTGTATATCGTTGTTACGGAGTGCATATTACGGCTGTGGGTAACAAATAAAATAAATCGGATGAACAATATATATGGGAGCTATAACTATATCTGAACCGATTCACCAAATTTGGCATACTACCTTCCAGACTAAATTCGATCGTATGTGCCAAATTCCATCCCATTTGGACAAATATTAGACGTTTGGTGACCAAAAAAAGGTAAATCGGACAAAGTTATATATGGGAGCTATATCCAAATCTGAACCGATCTCAATAAAAGTTAGCAAAGGTATTTCTGAGCTGCATTTGATATATTTCCCCAAATATTGTTCTTACAGAGTGCATATTACGGCTGCGGAGGACAAAAATAACAAATCGGATGAACAATATGGGAGCTATAGCTATATCTGAACCGATTTCGATAAAATTTGGCATACTTATTTTCAGGCCTAATTTGGTTGTATGTGCAAAAGTCCATACTATTCGGGCTGATATTACACTTTTGGTGCACAATAAGAGGCAAATCGGACGAAGATATATATGGGAGCTATATCTAAATTTTTACCGATTATCTCCAATTTCAATAGGGCCAAACAAATGTTGTTTGCAAAATTTCATCTCAATCAGATAATAAATGCGACCTGCATTTTGTTCACAAGAATACATGGACAGACGGACGGACTGACATGCATAAATCAACTCAGAAAGTGATTCTATGTAGATCATCAAAAGGAACTATGGGTCTATCTCGTTTCCTTTTGCCTGTTACAAACAAATGCACAAAGACATAATACCCTGACCACCTTGTGGTGTAGGGTATAATTAAGTGTCTACTTTTAATTTAATGCAATCAAAAATGTTAATAAATTATTATTTGTTTTACTTTATATTTCCTTTGTTAAATAAAAACAAGTAAGCAAAGGCTACAGTCGAGCGGGGCCGACCGTTGAATACCCTACAACACTATAATAAACGATATTCTCCAAAAACTCACTGGAATGGACATTTTTGTATTTTGTCTACAAAAGTTGGCAAACTATTTCACACATTGAATATTTTTGGATGGCCATCCAAAACTGTTTGGCTTTTGTAATGTCCGGTAACCCCCATTCAAATGTGCGTGAGGATCAGGCGATAAATACGACAGGCTGACAATTTTGCAGTGTTTTGGTCCATTTCAACCCCTAAATATATGGCGATCATCTCCAAAAAGAGTAGGCTTCTATTCTGACCCTCATCTTATCCCCATGCAAAATTTCGTAAGGATCGAGCCATAAATGCGATCTGTATATGATATCCTGATATCCTAACTACTTAGTTTTGTTAGCTGTAGAAATATTACCAAATGTTTAATTCAAAATGAAAATATGACAAAATTGAAAAAATATGAGAAAATTTTACATAATCAATGTTTTCATCTTTAGAGAGATATTTTTATGCAACTTTTTTAGACGGTTTTTCTTTCCTGCCAAGAGGCCATTCTGAATTAATGAGAACTGTCGAAATCAGTTCACTCGTTCTCGATATATAAGAGATCTTTCAAGCATATCTTCTTTGATAGACATATATATCGCACATATTTTGCTATATATCCGATTTGTTGGATGTTAACATCAATGTAAAGGTCAGAAGTAACCTTGTCATGGCTTTGTGGGTTCGCCGGGATTTAAAATATTCGCGGTTTAATGAAAAATTTTGATTTTTTTCAACACAAAAGATATGGTCTATTTTACCCTCTAAATATTATCCGATGTCCACCCAAATTGGTAGGCTTCTTCCCCGCCCTAAACTCTAGCTACATGCGAAATTCCGTGTCGATTGGTCTATAACTGCGACCTGTAGAGCATCTGGAATATCAAGAAATTTTTCAGTATTTGGTCCATTTCAACCCCTAAATATTATGCGATCATCTCCAAAAGAAATAGGGTTCTATTCTGACCTTAACCCCACCTCCATTTTCAATTTCGTGAAGATCGGGCCATAATTGCGACCTGTAGAGTGATTACAAATTAACATGGACAGACGGACAGACGGACGGACGGACATACATAGCTAGATCGACTCAGCTCGGCGAGCTAGGAAGATCCATATATACTTTCCTATGTGGGAAACCAATATTTCGAGGTGTTACATAATTTTTGGCCCAATCAAACTTATAACACCCCCCACACATAGTGTTGTAGGGTATAAAAATAAATAAAGTGATTAAGTCCGTTATATGGGGGACATACCAAAAAACGGTACCTATTTAGACAACTTTATACTACAAAGATAAAAATACCGAACATCGGTGGGTACCATTATATTAAGGCTATAGGCAAACATGGACCTAGATCTTCAATATTCTGCCACTGGAGCGAAAACCCATTAAGAACTACAAATACAAATTTTTAGATGAATGCGTGGATATACGAAAACGTGGACTAATACATTCAATGTTCTGCCAACGGACCTAGAACTTATTGTGACAATTTTTAAACAAATCCGTGGAAACATGTGGCAAAAATCATCGGGAGGTACCGTTATATGGGGGCAACACAAAAACGTGGACCTATACAACATAAAATGTTCCGCCACAGGAGCTAGAACCCATTTAGCTCCACATATACCAATTTTTAGGCAAATCCGTGGAAAAATGCGGCAAAAATAATCAAAATACCCAATATCGAGAGGTACCGTTATTATATACGAAAACGGGGGCCTATATAATGACCTACATATACCAATTTTAAGACAATGCGGCAAAAATAATCAAAATTCAGAATGGCGCCTATACGAAAACCTGAACATATACATACAATGCTCTACCACCGGAGCTAGAAATCATGACCTACACATACCAATATTTAGACAAATCCGTGGAAAATGTGGCAAAAATCATCAACATACTGAATATCGAGAGGTACCACTATATGGGGACTATACAAAAATATGGACCAATACATACAATGTTCCGCCACCGGAACTAGAACGCACTATGACCTAAAAATAACAAATGATTGACAAATCCGTGGAAAAAAGTGGCGAAAATCATCAAAATACCGAACATCGGGAAGTTCCGTTATATGGGGGCTACACAAACTAACCTAAACATACTATATTCCGCCACAGGAGCTAAAACCCATTATGACCAACATATACCAATTTTTGGACAAATCCGTGGGAAAATGTGGCGAAAATCATCAAAATAACGATTATCGATTGCAGTTTTTTGGTCCATTTCAACCCCTAAATAAATGCGATCATCTCCAAAAAGAGTAGGCTTCTATTCTGACTCTCATCTTATCTCCATGCAAAATTTCGTAAGGATCGGACCATAAATGCGATCTGTATATGATATCCTGATATCCTAACTACTTAGTTTTGTTAGCTGTAGAAATATTACCAAATGTTTAATTCAAAATGAAAATATGACAAAATTGAAAAAATATGAGAAAATTTTACAAATCAATATTTTCATCTTTAGAGAGATATTTTTATGCGATTTTTTTAGACGTTTTTTCTTTCCTGCCAAGAGGCCATTCTGAATTAATGAGAACTGTCGAAATCAGTTCAGCCGTTCTCGACATATAAGTGATCTTTCAAGCATATCTTCTTTGATAAACATATATATCGCACATATTTTGCTATATATCCGATTTGTTGGATGTTAACATCAATGTAAAGGTCAGAAGTAACCTTGTCATGGCTTTGTGGGTTCGCCGGGATTTAAAATATTCGCGGTTTAATGAAAAATTTTGAATTTTTTCAACACAAAAGATATGGTCTATTTTACCCTCTAAATATTATCCGATGTCCACCCAAATTGGTAGGCTTCTTCCCCGCCCTAAACTCTAGCTACATGCAAAATTCCGCGTCGATTGGTCTATAATTGCGACCTGTAGAGCAACTGCAAAATCAGGAATTTTTTTCAGTATTTGGTCCATTTCAACCCCTAAACATTTGGCGATCATCTCCAAAAGAAATAGGGTTCTATTCTGACCCTAACCCCACCTTCGTGCAAAATTTCGTAAGGATCGGGCCATAATTGCGACCTGTAGCGTGATTACAAATTAACATGGACAGACGGACAGACGGACGGACGGACATACATAGCTAGATCGACTCAGCTCTGCGAGCTAGGAAGATCCATATATACTTTCCTATATGGGAAACCAATATTTCGAGGTGTTACATAGATTCTGGCCCAATCAAACTTATAATACCCCCAACACATAGTGTTGTAGGGTATAAATATATAATAGAAGTATTTATAGCTAATAAAGTTTTTATACCCTACAACACTATGTGTGGGGGGTGTTATAAGTTTGATTGGGCCAAAAATTATGTAACACCTCGAAATATTGGTTTCCCACATAGGAAAGTATATATGGATCTTCCTAGCTCGCCGAGCTGAGTCGATCTAGCTATGTATGTCCGTCCGTCCGTCTGTCCGTCTGTCCATGTTAATTTGTAATCACTCTACAGGTCGCAATTATGGCCCGATCTTCACGAAATTTAAAATGTAGGTGGGGTTAATGTCAGAATAGAACCCTATTTCTTTTGGAGATGATCGCCAAATGTTTAGGGGTTGAAATGGACCAAATACTGAAAAAATGTCGGATTTTGCAGTAGCTATACAGGTCGCAATTATAGACCAATCCACGCGGAATTTCGCTTGTAGCTAGAGTTTAAGCCGGGGAAGAAGCCTACCAATTTGGGTGGTCATCGGATAATATTTAGCGGCTAAAATAGACCATATCTTTTTTGTTGAAAAAATTCAAAATTTTTCATTAAACCGCGAATATTTAAAATCCCGACGAAATCACAAAGCCATGACAAGGGTACTTCTGATCTTTACATTGTTGTTAAGATCCAACAAATCGAATATATAGCAAAATTTGTGCGATATATATGTCTATCGAAGATGATATGCTTGAAAGATCTATTTTATGTCGAGAACGGCTGAACTGATTTCGACAGTTCTCATTAATTCAGAATGGCCTCTTGGCAGAAAAGAAAAAACGCCTAAAAAATCGCATAAAAATATCTCTCTAAAGATGAAAATATTGATTTTGTAACATTTTCTCATATTTTTTTCAATTTTGTCATATTTTTGGCATATTTTCATTTTGAATTAAACATTTGGTAATATTTCTACAGCTAACAAAACTAAGTAGTTAGGATATCAGGATATCATATACAGATCGCATTTATGGCCCGATCCTTACGAAATTTTGCATGGGGATAAGATGAGGGTCAGAATAGAAGCCTACTCTTTTTGGAGATGATCGCCATATATTTAGGGGTTGAAATGGACCAAAACACTGCAAAATTGTCAGCCTGTCGTATTTATCGCCTGATCCTCACGCACATTTGAATGGGGGTTACCGGACATTGCAAAAGCCAAGCAGTTTTGGATGGCCATCCAAAAATATTCAATGTGTGAAGGAGTTTGCCAACTTTTATAGACAAAATACGAAAAGGTCCATTCCAGTGACTTTTTGGAGAATTCACAAATACAGGAATATTTGAAGAATATAGTCAAATGTCTGTATCTCATATAGATGCGTTTCAGTCAAAAACCAATAATAAATGTTAATCTTTTGCCACTTCTGAAAGTTTATAGGTCTTTGGGAAATATTGGTTCCAGATCTAGGAAGACCATTTAAGTGGAACATCTACCAATAAATTGGAAATGAGCAAATTAGTTTAAGTTGCTATTATTCGAAAATTAGAGAACGATATCTGATGGTTTTCTTTTATTATTTGTCACAATATCTTGTGGAATTCTTTCGAGTATCTCGCCTATATAAACTGTATCGTTTATTGTAGTGTTGTAGGGTATTCAACGGTCGGCCCCGCTCGACTGTAGCCTTTGCTTACTTGTTTTTAATTTGGGTTTAAAATTCTTCACACTACAACTTTTCACAGTGTCCCATTTAGTGTGTGAGTAACTGTAATAATATAAAAAGAAATCCAATTTAGTTAAATACAGAGGTGATGCACAAGGGATCTAAACCTGCGGAAAATATCGTAAGTTGTTCGAAAAACCTCTATTTAATTAATACATATGTAGTAAATTTGGGATTATATTTTAGTTTCTGAAAAAAATTCCAAAGAAATAACTCATAATTTAATATAGGATAAAGTCGTTTTGAAATTTTGGTAGTCATGCGCGAATTACCGAATACGTCAAATATTTGAAGAAGGCGATAGCTGTAATGAGACATTTAAAACTTGGCCACAGTATTGGAGTAAAGTTGATAAGTAATTTACTTTAAACGACCACCATTCGATTTCGTTTAGACCAACATGGACTTCGGAGAACTGCATAACACCAATATTCGAATGGAAAACTTAACTAATGTCGATGTACCATGTGATTAGGGAGTACAAATATATCAGTACAATTACAGGGTGAGATGAAAAAGCTGCAACCAATTTCCGACTGCTCTAATTTCTAAGTCTCCCGTCCGACAGCTGTTAAAATTATTCCAGTGACAGTTTATTATATTGTTTACAAGCGTACAAAAGCATTTTGGTGAGAATTTTCCAGAAAAAAAGTTCTTCGTGATGGAATTCAAGCGTGATAGTATGATTTCTTTCTATTTGGCTGGAAAACCACAAGTGGCTATCATTAGAGCACTCCAGCATTTAAATGTGAATAAATCTTTTGTGTCTCGTACCATCGCTCGTTACCGTGATTCTAGTAGCGTAGCCCGACGTCAAGGAAGTGGACGGAAGAAAACAGCAACATCAGCAGAAATGGTTCGAAAAGTAAAGAAGCGACTTGATCGAAACCCGCGCCGCAGTGGCCGAAAAGTGGCTCGTAAACTGAACATATCGCAATATTCCATTCGGCAATTGAAAAATGAGCTCGGGATAAAGCCATTGAAATTCCAAAAAGTGCAAGAACTTACAACGCAACAGAAAGAAAATAGACTCAAAAGGGCTAAAGAGTTGCTTAGCTTGGTCGAAAGTGGTGAACTGCCGAAGTTGGTTTTCTTCGATGAGAGAACATTCGTTGCCCAGCAGTTTGTAAATAAATAAAATGATGTTTACCTGCCAAAGAGGTCAGCTGAATATGTGCACCTTCGGTTGTCCACCAGAATTCAATTGCAGCCATGGTGATGGTATGGGCCGACATAACAGCCGATGGTCGCTCTCCGCTCGTATTAATCGACCGTGGCATCAGAATAAATACCGAATATTATCGCGAAAATATTCTGGAGCGTGTATCAAAGCCTTGGGAATGCAAACAGATCTTGGACATTCCAACATTCCAATTCGAACAAATCTAAACTCATTCCAAAATTTGATGCTATTTACGACATTTTATCCTTTCATGGCGTTTGACTTTGTTGAAGTTTTTTTTTATCTCACCCTGTATGCATATCATTAAAAAAAAAAGTAATATTTACATCTATCTGTATAGCCTCAAACATGTCTTTATTTATGGCGTGATAAGAATCGGACTCTAAATGGCGGAGAAATATTTCATCAACTTAATCTCAAAATCATCATATGAAGTTTTTTCTTTCAGTGTACTTTTTCTATTGTAAGACGGTTAGTGTCATAGGTTGTTTATATGCAATGTCTTTTCCCGAGTTAACCGTCGTATTTGACCAATCACATAACTATTTAACATACGTTTTCCATGGTTAAATTTATTGTAATTGGTTTTTGTGATCAGTATTGGCCGGGATAAAGATTTGTATGTAAACGTTATTTTAAATGAGAATAGAAAAGTTATCTTAGAAAAATTTAAGTAATTCTTTGGGAACCCTTCTGTTCTTTTTCAAGGGATCGAAGTGAATACCTTCCTACTTTCTATTAACAGATCCTGTGGTCTTCTATGATGAGATTTTTACGTTTTCCATACCAAGGCTGCCATTGGCTCTTCTTGGATAAGACTTTCTCGACTTGTACGGGAGTATGCCTTCTCATCTTTTTGAAAATATTTGCTTAAAAACTTATCAAATCACGCACACATTGTTGCAGGACATTTTTGAAATTAATGATTCAATGTATAAACTATTTATTATTTATAGTTTTTGTTTTTACATTTTTTTTTTTCGTATCCTCCAAAAAGTATCCTATATATTTATTATGGATTTCAATTTTATGTTTTTGTTTTTCTGATAATATAAAATGTTCTAATGACTAGATTTTAATTCCCAATTGTGTTGTTGTGTATTATTTTGTATATAATTTTTAATATTTCATTTTTTTATTATGTTATAATGTATATTAATAATGTAATACTTATAATTAATTTATTTCTCATTTATGGTTAAGGATATTTGACGGCGGGGATTAAATGATTTTTTTTTTCAATATAATAATTAATTTTTTCTTTATTATTTCTTTCTTATATAACCGCTACATTTTAAAGTAGAAGGTTTGTAATAATAAATATGGTTATAAATAGGCGAGGGTTAGGTTAGAACTATCCTGTTAAGGAATTCAAGATGTGTTTGTTTTCTCAGGAGAGCCTTGGGCTTTTCGGATTTGAGTTTGAGTTAATTTATTCATTCATTAGCTGCAAATTGTAGGATTAGATTTATTTGGATTTGCAAATATTCGATTTTTTATTCAATTTTACCAATTATAATATAATAATAGTAATAGAATGTATGGAATATCTTAATCATAACTGTATTTGTGGTGAAACTATTTTTTGGGTAAGATATGTTGTAAAGTGTTTGTTTTGTAAAGAGAGAGAGAGCGAGATATAGAGAGAGAAGAGAGTGTGCAAATATTTAGTTTTAAAGCGTATATTTTACAATGAAAAATATTTTTTTTTATAATAAGAATATTTTGTTTTTACAAATATTGTCCGACAGATTCCCTATAGACCGATAGCTGCATTTACACCAACCATTTTTTGCTTTTTTTGGAGGCAAAGAGATTCCGTTTGACGGTATGATGGTAACTTGTTGGGTTTTTTTTTCAGAACAAGTTGTCGCCCCTCTTATTTCTCTCGGTGTATTGTACAGTTATTTATAGTACAGAATATTACTTAGCACAATAATTTAGTTTATATACACTTACTGAGTTGAATAGTATTTATATAATATACATAACATTTATACAACGAAATGACAGTATACGAGTTCTACAAAAAAATCTACTAATGCCTAAGTGAGGTTAAGTAGTTTAAAATCTTTCGGGAAACATTTTGTAGCATAGACAATTGTCATAAAATCTCTTTACTGGGATAACAAAGGCTAATAACTTACTTTAGGTGAGAATACATAAAACGCTTTTTTGACTGGCTTAAGTAATCGGCTGGCTTCTTTGTAGAGGAACAAATGAGTTTCAGCCGATGACTTAAGACAGTCAAAAAAGAGTTTAATGTATTCTTACCTTTGCACTTAGCCTTTATCATCATGGTAAATATTCTACTGTTTGGATGGAACCACTATGAAACATCTCAGTTTTCAAAGAGAACACAACCTTCTGACCCTCCATGAGACCCTCTCTGAGAAGATATGGCTCTGCATCACTATTACGGCAACCATGAGAAAAGATTGTGGTCTTTTTCGAGACTACCCAAGGGGGAAAGTACATAAAAGGTTTTTTTGGCTGGCTTAAGACATCGGCTGGCTTCATCGTAGAAACTCATCTTAATGGTCTTCTATTCCGTTTTTCTACGTCTGTTATGAGAAGACCTTCTGGACTTTTATTTACTTGCTATTAGAAGACCTTCAGCTCTTCTATGAGAAGACCTTCAGTACTCCTGTGAGAAGACCTTCGATTATCCTGTGAGATGACCTTCGATTCTCCTGTTAGAAGATCTTCGATTCTCCTGTGAGAGGACCATCAGTACTTCCGTGAGAAGACCTTTGCTCTTCTGTACGAAGACCTTCTGCTCTTCTGTACGAATACCTTTTGTGGGAGGGCCTTCTGCACGAATACCTTCTGCTCATCTAAGAGAAGACCTTCTGCTCTTCTGTGGGAAGACCTTCTGCCAGACCATCGGTACTTCTGTGAGAAGACCCTTTATTATTCTGTGAGAAGACCTTTGCTCTTCTGAGCGGAGACCTTCTGCTCTTCTGAGAGAAGACCTTCTGCTCTGAGAGAAGACCTTCTGCTCTTCTGTGGGAAGACCTTCTGCCAGCCCAGCTCTCAGCTCTTCTGAGAGAAGACCTTCTGCTCTTCTGTGAGGACCCTTCTGCTCTTCTGTGAGAACACCTTCTGCTCTTCTGTAAGAAGACCTTCTGCTCTTCTGTGAGGAGACTTTCTGCTCTTCTGTGAGAAGACCTTCTGCTTTTCTGAGAGAAGGCCTTCTGTTCTTCTGTGAGGAGACTTTCTGCTCTTCTGTGAGAAGACCTTCTGCTTTTCTTAGAGAAGGCCTTCATCTCTTGTGTGAGAAGGTCTTCTGCTAGAAGACATTTTATTCGGTGACTCAAAAATTATGGAGAGAATCGCACTACTGCGAACATTTTCTAGACTTGTATATGAAAACCTTCTAGACTTTTATGAGAAATCTTCTGTTAGTCTATTCTAATCTAAAACCGACTATTTGATACCCTAGCAGTTATAGTTTGGTTTCGAGGGAAATAATTTATGGAAAGCATATCCAATTGACGAAGACATTTTAATCTATTATACCCAAAAACATTCCTATAGAGTGCATAATATTACTTCGAGAAGGATTATATTAAAAATATATATGTATCGGAGCTTAGTTCCGGAAAATGGTATCAAATATCATTGTTGCCGAATGCATATTACGAATGTGGCGGACTTAAACACCAAATCGCATGAAACTTATTTTCTCCAAATTTGAGTTACTTGCTTCTAGACTGAATTCGGTCGGATGTGTCAAAATTCAGGTCATTTGGACGAATATTGGGCGTTTGGTGCACAATAAATCCGAAATCGGTTAAAGATATATATGGAAGCTATATTCAAGTCTGAACCAATCTTGACAATATTTGGCAGAGGTACTTCTAAACAAATATCATTGTTGTCGAATAAATTTTACGCGTGTGAGGGATTTTAAACACCAAATCGGGTAAAACATATAGATGAGAGCTATAGTTATATCTGAACCGATTTACACCAAATTTGAAGTACTGGTTTCCAAGGTGAATTAAGTAACTTCCAAAGTCAGCCATTTTGGCTGACATTAGCCATTTGGTGCACAATAAACCTAATGTCGGATAAAAAAATATATGGGAGCTATGTGCAAATCTGAGCCGATCTTGATAAAATTTGACAGTGGTATTTCTGTGCTTTATCTGATGTCCGGTACCAAATGTCATTCTTGTACGGTGTATATTACGCATGTGAGGGATTTAAACCCCCAAAAAGGATGAAACATATATATGGTAGCTATAGCTATATCTGAACCGATTATCACCAATTTCGATAGGGTTCGTCCTTGCCAAAACAAATATTGTTCGCAAAATTTCATCGCAATCGAATAATAACGGCGACCTGCATTTTATTCACAAGAATACACGGACGGGCGGACGAACGTACTGACATGTATAAATCGACTCAGAAACGGATTCTATGAAGACCCTCTAAGTAACTCTGGGACTGTCTCGCTTCCTTGTCCCTTTTAAAAAAGAAATGCAAAGTGTAGGGTATAAAACTTAAATAGAATGTACTAGAAGGCATCCAGCCTACAGAGTAGTAAGGTTTCTAAAAATTGTCAATTTCAGTCAAATTGGTGTTGAAACGGAATAACATCTTTCCATGTTTAAATCGAAATACATAACCTCACTTTCTCGGGCTGTGTAACACATTCTTTTGAATTATAGTTTGTAGCACACTGTTATTAGTTTATTATCTGCCATTTGTAAAATAGTTATCATTTGGTTAATCTAGTACCTACACAAAAATAATTTAGGGCGGAGGTGTTCTATTTTTCTTTTTGTGTTTTTTTTTCATTTTGTGATTAAATAAATACATTAAATGTTTAAATTTAAAATCTATACAATTGGTCGAGTATATGTTCTATAAACTATGTTTGTTTTACATTTGTTCTTCCTTATAACTTTGTCAGTTTTTCAAAGGGAGGTAAATTTCTATTCCCCCACCAATTCGACTTCGAGAAACCAACTTGTCTTCGATTTCAATGTTGCTTGTTTAACTTCTACGTAATTTCTTTTGTTTTTAGAAACTAGAAAGAATTTCAATTAATTTGAAGAATATTCATGTGTTTCGGTAATGATAGTTGTTGTTAGTTTATGTTGTTTGTGTATTTTTTTTGTTTGTTTTTGTTTTTAAAGTTAGCTTAATAAGGCATATAAAATTTGTTTTTTTTTAAGTGTTAGTGATTGTGTACGAGATTAGTTTGTATATGTATATAATTATTTTAATATACGTGTGAGTATATGTATGTGTTATTTTGGTATATATATTGTTTACTTGTGTAGGTTTACATTAGGGTGGCCCATGTGATGCGGGAGTTCAGAAAGGGAGCACGGTGCACATAGAGTTTGCAGTTTGAATAAATATCTGACGCATAAAACATAAATAAACACCCGGGGTGAACTAGGGTTATTTTCTCACACTGAAATAATTCAGACAGCATTTAGATGAAGATGATTATTTTTTTACAATTTTTAAGTATAATAATCAAATTCAAGTCAAGAGTCAAAGTGTTCAGATACTATCATTCGTATTTTCCTTCATTCATTTCAATATCAAAAAAATAAAATTAAAAAAGCTCCCACAAATTTGCTATCACTCTTATCAGACTGGGCCATCCTAATGTTCTGCTCTTAGATCCATGATTTTTTCTTGTTTCAAATTTTGTTGTTGTTTTGTAATTTTTTTTATATTATGAAAATTATTTATAAGGCCTTAGTGTATGTGTTCAGTTTACAACGATTTTTTGTGTTGTCATTAGATTCCTTTTTTATCTGTTTATGTTCATTTTTTTGCAAAAAGTTTTTACAAACAGGACCGTTTCTATACTGGATAATGAAATAGGATACTTACATTGACATTGTGATATTTTTCTCTGTATATGCTCTCCATTTATGTGATTTCATCTTTGTTTGGTTGATTTTGAATGTTGTTAGGATGCGGGTGATGGATATGATTATTTTCAATAAATTAGTTTTGAATTCTTCTACACCATTTCCATGCTTCTAAAGAGATTTAGAATGGCCAAAAATCATTGAAGATTGTTTAAATCTCATGGGCATTTTTAACATTTTTGTTATAATTGATATTTTTGCTTGTATATATTAACCTTCATGCACGAAGAATTTATACTAAATAAGAATCTGAATTGCCGAATTGTAGCTGTTGTATTTTTGGAAAATTGTTATTGGAAATTCCAAAATATCAAAAAAGGTGGGCCGATAAGTACCAATTTCAAAACCAATAATCCTGGAGTCAAATTTCAGAGTTCTACATGAAATAACAAACTAGAATTTTATGGCGACCTAGTTTATATACATAGCATGTGGTTTCGACGAATATTTTGAAATTCTGCAAATTGAATTTAATACATAACAAGTAAAAAAGCACCTTAGTTCGGCCGAATACCTTCTTAATACCTTCCACCACTTGGAAGGAACTTGGACTTGAACGTGGAACTGCATATGAAATTTTTTGCTATAGGTTGTAGTACCGGAGAATAATATCGCTAAAATCATCAAAATACCAAGTACCTGAAGGTACCGTTATATGGGAGCTATATGAAAACGTGGACCTACAGGGCCCATTTACGAATTTAGCCTGCCTACTGGCAAATACTCATGTGGGCAAAATTTTATCTCAATTCGTTAGAAAGATAGCGTGATTACAACAGAGAGATAAACAGACGGGCATATCTAAATCATCTTGGAATTTTACGTTGATCAAGAATATATGTACATTGTCGGGCCTATCATGAATATTTCGAGGAGTTACAGACGGAATGACAAAGCTCCATAGAGTGGTGGAGGGTTTCCACCACGCAATAGTGGGAAAATGTATTTGGGGAAGTCCCTTAAAGCTAACATATCACAAATTTCCACGTGTTGTGTAACTTAAGGTAAGGTCACATTGGGCAAATATTTGATGAAAAATGTGAAATATTTCTTTGTCACAATCTGACCATCAAATATTATTTGACGGTAAATACAACAGCTGATTTTGGGAAAACAAAATTATTTGCCGGAAAACAAAAATGTGACCAATGTGGTCAAACATTTATTTGACGGTGCAAATGTTTTGTAAGGTCAAACAAGGAAAAATACCAGTTTAAAACATTGGGCAGCATTTTGCTTTAACAACAGGAGCATTTGTAGCATGATGTTTAATGAATAGAAAAACAAACGAATGCAATAAGTGGCTTTGTTTATTTGATATTTTTGAACTAACTAAATTTGAATGTTTAGTAAAAATGTGTATATTTGGTCTTTTCCAGAACTGCCAGAATGTAAGTGTTTTTACTACGATAACCGATTTTCCCTTTATTATATCGAAGAAAATTGCGAAACTAGTAGATTCTTGCAGGTTCTGGAACAGGATATAGGTAGATGCATCAAACAATATGTTTAAAATTTTGAAATGTTTTGACAAAAATAAGTAGATTTTTCTATGTTTTCTTATATAAAAATCGGAGGTTGCAATGATATATATTTTTCAACAATTTTTACAAATTTCAATAATATTTCATTCATTATTTTCAATTCCAAAATTGTTTTGACAGTTCATTGTCCCAGCAGCTATGTCGATGTAACTACCTGTATTCTTCTACCATGATACAAACAAAAACGCAAAATAAAATTGTTCTAACAAGGAATTTATTCATCAACAGCTGGTCTTTTGCTTCCCTTCTCCAAATAAATTATACCCGAAACTACATTTTCTTTATGTCTCTCTTTCACTCTCTCTGTCTATTTCTCTCGGCCAAATAAACTTATGTTTCCTCACAGTTTGATCAAACAATTTAATGGGAAAATATATTTTACGAATGTGAACATGTGTCAAACATGTTTTCCCATAGCACCGTTTGACGCTGTTTGGTGACTGCTTGAACAAACAAAATCTGTCAAATATTTGACTGTAATGTGAACATCGAATCAACTCTGTATGAATTTCACATAATAGTTAATATTAAAAATAAAAAATGGGAGGAAAACGAGAAATGAAATGAGAAATTTAGTAATTAAACATTACAAAAACCATAAATCGCTAAGTGAGATATCTGAGATTGTTAATAGAAGCGGATATACAGTTCATCATTATCATAAAACGGTTCAAAACAGATGGATGTGTAGAAAATAAGTCAAAAAAAAGGCAAATAATTAATTTACCCTGAGTGATGAGAAGTATATTTTACGGCAGATCAAAACGGATCCATTTTTGAGTACACCGAAGCTCGCAAAAATTGCTGAATAGGATTTGGGAAAAGTATGTTGCCCTCAAACAATAAGAAATATACTGCATAAGTCGAATTACAATGGAAGAAGAACTAGACATAAACCTCTAACAGCAAGCGAAACCAAGAAGTAAGATTGCGATTTGCCAAGGAGCACATATCAAAAGATTTTTCATTTAGGTAGAACGTGCTTGCTGTTCACGACGAGAGCAAATTCAACCTTTTTGGTTCAGATGGCAGACCTTATGTATGGAGAAAGACAAATGAAGCGCTCCTTGCCAGAAATATAAAGCCTACAGTGAAGCACGGTGGTGGGTCAGTAATGGTATGGGGTTTATTTTCAGCCTTTGGACCTGATGTATTTCTTTTTATTGAGGGTATTATGGATCAGACTATGTAGCTTAACATATTGAAAGAAAGTTTGCCACACTGTAAGGAAAAGCCTGGCCTTGGCGAAGATTTTTATGTTTATCAACACAAGGCTTATAAAGTGCGGTCATGGCTGCTATATAATTGTCCCCACGTCGTGTATACACCAGCCCAGAGTCCAGACATAAACCCCGTAGAGAATTTATGGAGATATCTCGATGGAAAATCTGCCAGCATATCATATCTTGCAAAGAAGATTTGAAGAAAGCTTTGCGAAAAACTTGCGAAGCTTTTGCGAAAAACTTGTTAAATGGATGCCAAATAGGCTACAAATGCTAAAAAAGGAATGAAATACTTGCAAAATATTAATGTCTAGAAATACTTTAAATTATACGGAGTGTGCGAGTTTGGCTTTGACATTGAAATATGACCTCTTTTAATATTTATTTACTTTTTTACTTTTAAAATGTTAAGTTTTTTTTTTGCTTTTTAAATTACTTACACTATTATTACACTATGTACTACCAAAATGTAAAAAATTGTTTTTTTTTTTGTAAATTTGGATTTTTGTAAAAATAATGTTTTTGCAGAAGTGTCGAAATGAGAAGAGTATGCTAAGAAGCAGTTTAAAAGGGACCTCCAAAAATCAATACATCTCACCAAAGGGAACGAAAAATAAGACTTTTTATGTTAAATAGTTGTCATAGTGAATTTTTGACTATGTTTAAACTCTGAAATTAATAATAAGAAAATCCAAAAATATTTAACATATAAAACCCATTATTTAATGTATTCTGAGGGAATTGATATACATTATTTATGTTATGTATTCTGTTACAATGGATTATATTATATTAATACATGTGTTAAAAATCAATTGTTATGGAAGCAATAAATAGTAGTGTTTATGTTCTCGATGACCATCAACCAGTAAAAAATTCTCAGCAAACCGTTCTGATAATGCAAATTTTGAAAAAAATAAACAAGAAAACAGCTGTTTCGCAAATTTTTACGTTACTCTTTTAAACTGTTGAGAAACAAAAAACCAAAATGAAAATTTTTATAGTGCAAAAATTACTTCTTTATTGTCATAATACAACGTTTTATTATGTTTATTATCTGAAAAATCATGAATTGATTGCCTGTAATTGGAAGAAATTTGTGCGTCGAAACACTTGTTTTCTTTTAATAAACTGATTTCACTAAATAATTCTTACTAAGTTAATTTTTTTAGTTCCAAAAAACCTCAGTAACCCAACTGTTCAAATTACTCCCTTTACTAGATCTCATTTCAGAAAAAAAGACAATTTGACATATCAATAAAGTAAATGCTGGTGCAACCGTGTTCTTCTATCAAGTCTAATTAAGAAAAATGTATAAAAGAACTCAGTGCAATATTTACACCAGACGATGATAATGAAATCCCACCTAGGTTTAAGTAAAACTTGATACTTTTATAGATGTTTTACATGTAAGCAAAATATTTATTTTCTGTTTGCCTTTATCGTTCTTACATAATATAAAAACGCTGCGATAACATCAATTATAAAAAACATGTATTTTTGTATATTTCTCTGAAGATGCAATGTAATTCATTGCAAACATTCGGAAATTAATTAACGAAACCCAGACTTCAAGCTCTATGAAAAGTTTGTTTATTTTAATTAGATTGGACAAGGTAGAAAGAAGAACAAACTTGAATAATATTTACAGTATAAATAGGGTATAAGTGTATTATATTGTATTGGTATTGAATAGTATATGTATGGAAAGCGTTAATTTCAAGCTTAAAACTGTTATGAGCTTAAACGCTCTACGTGCTACAAAAGGCTAAATGTAAATTTTGAAAAAGCATATTTAGATACAGTAGCTCCAAGCGAAACTCGTACACTTAACAAACAATTTTCTTTCATGCAATATATGATTGTTATCAAATTCACTACCAGAAAAACCTATATTTTTTATTAGTGTATAGGGTACTAGAACTAGCCCATGGTATAATTATTACAGCTAACAGCAAGTTCCAGCAGATTTGACTCTATAGTAATACTAGTGTCAAACTCGATATGACGTTTTGTGATTTAATTCCGTTTCTTGATATACAATAGGTATACCCTTTTTTGATATAAAATTTCACTGCAGGGCAATGTGAACATAGTTTTTGCCTAGTGATAGAAAATATGAACATTTTTGAAATTAAAATAATTTATTGAAAATTAATTATTTTGTTTACATTTTTAGACACATAACTCTGACATGGTTGTTGTTACGATTGTTATACAACAACACTTGCTGTTACATTATGCATTATTCTACTATGAAACTAGCAGTAAAACAAAAATATACTGTTTTTATTTATTTAACAAAATAATGGCATTTATTCTAAAACTCACCGAATTTCTATGCAAAAGCTAAACTCGTACAGCTTACATTTATACGGTAACCCTCCACACGATTGTTGATTTGGCAAATGTAGCAATGTATTTGGGGAACTCCCTAAAGGCTAATTTATCACAAATTTCCACGTGTTGTGTAATTTACTGATGTCAATATTAAAAAGAAAAGATAAGAAATGGAAAGACAACGAGGACAACCCACTGTTGAAATGAGAAATGTGAGATATCTGAAATTGCTAATAGAAGCCGTATGCGTAGTCAAAAACGGCCTTTAGTGATGAGTAGTATATTTTAAGGCAGATCAAAAAGGATCCATTTTTGAGTTCACCGAAGCTCACAAAAATTGCTGAAAAGGATTTTGGAAAAGTATGTTAGTATATAGTATATGCTGCATATGTCGAATTACAATGGAAGAAGAGCGAAACCAAGAAGTAAGATTGTGATTTGCCAAAGAGCACATATCAAAAGATTTTTCATTTTGGAAGAATGTGCTGTTCATGGTCTAGAGCAAATTCAAGCTTTTTGCTTCAGATGGTAGACCTTATGTATGGAGAAAGGCAAATGAAGCGTTCCTTGCCAAAAATATGAAGCCTACAGTAAAGCACGGTGGTGGGTCAGTAATGGTGTGGGGTTCATTTTCAGCCTCTGGACCTGGTGTATTGCATAACATTTAACATTTCTTTAACATTTTTAAAGAAAGTTTGCCACTCTGTAACGAAAAGCTCCGCCTTGGCGAATATTATTACTTTTATCAAGACAATGATCCGAAACACAAGGCGTATAAAGTGTGGTCATGGCTGCTATATACTTGTCCCCAGTGTGTCCTTGGACACACCAGTCCGGAGTCCAGACATAAACCCCATAGAGATTTTTTTGAGCTATCTCGATGAAAAAATCCGCCAGCATACCATATCCAACGAAGATTTGGAGAAAGCTTTGTTGGAAGAATGGAAAAAATTGAACCAAGCTTTTGCTAAAAACTTGTTAAAATGCTAAAAAAATGCAAAATATTAATGTCTAGAAATACTTTAAATTATACGAAGTGGGCGAGTTTGGCTTTGGCATTGAAATATGATCTCTTTTAATATTTATTAAAATTAAGTTAAGTTTGTTTTGCTTTTTAAATTACTTACATAGTGTACTAATAAAATGTAAAAAAGACATCTTTGTTGAATTTTATTTTTTTGGAAGTTATAAATAAACATTTTTCTTTAGCTATACGAGTTTCGCTTGGAGCTGTTTTTTTTTTTTTTTGTTTTTTGTTGCATTCTCTTTTGATTGGGTATGTATACGTAAATAAACATCAGCTGAGCGGCATTTATATCCATGGTAGAAGAATACAGGTAGTCGCATCGACACAGTCAAAGTGAGCTGTCAAACTAATTTTGAAATTGAAAATTTTGAACGAAAAATTATTTAAATTTGTAACAAATTGTTGAGAAATTAATACCATAGCAATCTCCGATTGGCGTTGCATAAGAAAACCTATAAAAATCTACTTATTTTTGAAAAATATTTCAAAACATTAGCTCTGTTCTAGAACTGCAAGAATATAAAAGTTTTTAATGCGATACCCGATTTTCCTTTTATGATATCGAAAAATTACATAATTAGTAGATTTTTAAGGTTCTGATCATAAGCTACACCATGTGGTTACAGCCAACCACAGCAGATGAATCAATATCATATTTAAATTATATTTTCCTCTATCTAAAAAGATTCCTGGAAATGGTGTAGAAATTTCAAATTATATACAGAAGAACAAAAACATAGATGAAGAAGAAAACAAGATGAAGTAGAATAATAAAAGTAAATCAAACGGACGATTTTGTGTTTTATTTCGAATTGCTTTTTGTATCTTTATTTAAATTTGTCTTTTATTTAGGTTTATATCATTATTATTAGTATTTAATATTTATATCATTATTTATATTTAATATTATTAATAATAGTATAATTATAATAATAAAGTGAAACTGAGACAGTAAAAACGAATACATTAAGTTCTTATATTTGTTTTTGTTATGTTGTAATTTGTTGTTTTTTGCGGATATCATTTGTTGTTGTTTTGTTTGTTTTCTTGTGGTTGTTTTGTCTTCTGTTTTAATTTATTTCCTTTAACATGGCAGTGATGTCTTAACATTTACAAATAAATTTCTTTTAATTTCATTTTATTTATTTTTGAGTTTATTTTTATTTTCATAAAAAGAAAATGAAAAAAAAAAAAAAAACAAAATCAAGAAAAAATATTTGCAAAAAATAGTTGTTTTGTAGGATTTGTTTATTGTTGTTAGGTTTTTTTTTTATTTAACAATTTTTGTGAATGATGTTAGTGTATGTGTGGTCGTGTCTGGTAAGGATTTAATGTACAATTTGTTTATTGTTATTGTGTTTTTTCTTGGTGCTGAAATAATGTTTAATTTTCCAAAATTTTTGTTGTAGTTTTTGTTAATTAATTTGTTTGTTTGTCTTTTCTTCTGCTGATTATGTGTGGTGGTGTAGTAGTAATATTTGCTATGTAATGAATTTGTTGTATACTTGGGATTTAATAAATATATATTTATTTATTGTTTAATTAATTGTATATAGGGGTTTGCATTAAATATATTATAGCTACATACAATTTTAGTTATAGATACAAGAGATAGCTTATGTTTGTTTTTATATGCAAAAACAAAATTTATTCTATTTAACTTATTAAACTAAATTTATTTATTATAACAAAAACATGGTTGTTTACTCAAAAAAAGCTTCAGCAGATATTTTCTAATTTTAATTGCAACAATTTTTTTCCAGGAATATATGTATATGTTTGGACAGGTCTGAATTCAATATACCCTCCACCGCGTGATTTTTAGGAAAAAAATGTAAAAGATGGAAAATATCTTTTAAAAAGAAGCATGGAAGAGATAAAGTCCAAGAGGGCTAGAATAAGATAAAGCTTTTAAAGTTATTGTAAACAAACTAGTTGATGATCATCACTGCCCAATGGTGATTAGAAGGTGTTTATACATTTTTTAAGAGATTCTCCTAACCCAATATGAAATACGAAGATATAATTAAATATTCTTTGCGTTTTGGGACAGACATTCACACCTATATACAAATGTACTTTTTCAATAGTTTCTCTAGTCAGAAAGTATCAAAATACAAACGTAGGTGATTCATTAGTTTTTGAAATAAAAATTGTCTGTCGGGATTGCTCAGTTATATGTTGTATTTGCCGCTAGAGTCAGGAGAGATAAGATGCTGAAGATATATCATGTTCAAATAGCCTTTCTTTTTGTATAAAGAACAGGCAGAATTTTCAAAATAACTCGTTTTGTGAAACCTAATCATATGGACTTTTTTGGCTTTCCAAAACCCCAAAAGAATTTTTTTAAAAAATGGAAGGCAAGAGCGAGGCTGTGCTCGGAAGATGTTAAGGTCATTTTTAAAATCATGTAGGCTCAAAAAGAAAGTCCGTGGATTGAAGAAACAATCCTGGATTGGATAACGAGCGAATGAAGCTTTCCAAAACACCATAAGAAATCATTCCATAAATGTAATGCAACAGCGACGCTGTACTCGGAAGATGTTAAGGTCATTTTAGAAGTCATGCAGCCTCAAAATGAGTTCAAAAGGAAGTCCTTGGATTAAATAAACAATCCTGAATTGGATAACGAGAAGATGACAAATGAAATGGAAGATGCCTTCAAATTTGTTGCGAATTAACAGGTTAAAAAAACAATAATGCTCTGGGTGTAGCCGAGGATACTAAGGACTAATTACTAGGTGACAGAACGCAAGAGCAAGGCTTTGAAGGCAGTAATAAGAAAACTTACTGATGAGCACTCCTTGCAGCTAAAACCGAACGTGATGAGTTGGCTGCAAAACTAGAAGTTAGAGAAGATATATTGCAATTAAAGGAAGATTTGCTCATATCGCAGAATGCATTCATAACATCCGAAATCGAGTCTGATTTGGTTGGTTGGTTGCGAAATTAGAGTTGAATATCAACAAATATATAATAATGATGATTAAAGAGGTTCATATAGATATCCCAATTGCCGAAAAAGAAGCAAACTTTAAAAAAGTGGATGGACAGCTCCATAGAAAACTGGACACCGGGAGTTTAAAAAAAGTGAATGCTATTTAAAAATTAGAGAAAATAGAAAGGAGGATTGAAATAGCCAATGCGGATATTGTAAGATTTGAGAGAATACCGTTAAGATGAACGCGCCAAACGACGACAGTATTCGAGAAATAGACAAACTCGGGAGAGCCATTTAATGAAGAAAGGATGTCTAGAATAAAACAAGCCCTAGAACTTATCAGAAACCTAGAACCTTTTCAGCTTTCTATAGAAAAGGATACTTAATCCCTCAGCTAATCACGGAAATATGAACAGTATAGTTGGGAATTGCTACTATTTCGTGAAAAGGGGATCAGTACTTTTTGGACTATGAAGTTATTAGATATTTCTTTTTACTTTTCTAAAACAATGTTCTAAGATATTGGAGAACATGTATGTTCTACCAGTAAATGTTCAATACCTCTGATAATGCTTTGGAATATACCATTATTATATGATACAGGTAGGCCCAAGTGAAAAGCTCGACGAAACCTGAATGATCCGCGATAGTGTTAAGATTGGACGAAACAAGTCTTACTGCAGAGTCTCCCTAACAAATCAAAAACTTTTAGTGGGAGCCGGCCCACTGTGCTAAACTAATACACGTTCGGTTTTTGTGTTTAATTGTTTAATTTATGTTTCGGATATATATATATATATATATATATATATATATATATATATATATATATATATATATATATATATATATATATATATATATATATATATATATATATATATATATATATATATATATATATATATATATATATATATATGCAAGGTTCTAATGTTAGAATTAAACAGGTATTCGCATCCATACAGCTGATGGGACAATGAACTGTCAAAGCAAATTTGAAATTGACATTTTTAAATAAAAAATTATATAAATTTGTAAAAAGTGTTAAAAAATTCATATAATATCAATTTCCGATTGGCGTCGTGTAGGAAAAAATATACAAATCTTCCTATTTTTGAAGATTATACATATCAATGTTCTCAAGCGTTGAAGAAACTACTTTTTTTCACAAAACTAACACCTGTTTCTCATTGGAATTTAAACCACTTCATATACACGCATACAGATTAACCCGTTCATACAGAAATTTTTGTGAAGTTATTTAGAAATAAAATTATTTTGAAAATTCTTCCTTTTATAATTTTTTTTCTTATATTTCTCATAAAATATTTTTTTTTGCTTTTTTTCTTACGGCGATCAAAATGTGTTTTGTTTTGATAAATCAGCTGATTGTTTGCAGATTTTTATACGGTGGTATCTGCTTAGAGTTCCTTTTCTTGCAAAAGAGAATATAACTACCTTACCTAACTTCTCCGAAAGAAATAACAGTACGTTTACATATTAAATCTCTACCCAGATAATTGACCAATTACAAAAAAATTGACTGTAGAAAATATACATAAAATTTATTGTAATCGGTTAATTATCAGGATTAACCAGGGTAGAAATTTTGTATGTATGCTCGACAGTGTCTTTTCATTGACTGAATCAGGGGTGCTCAAAACCGTGTTCTAGAACATGAAGAGAAAAAAGAAATAATTTAAGAGAAAATTAAAATTCTGTTTTTCTTTAGATTTTACTGTTCTATTTAATTGTTTTTAAACACGAATGTTTGCCAAAATAGTTTATAAAGCAAATGGATAAAAAATATTTGTATAAATAATGACTTAACACCGTTTTGTTCTTGATTTAAATAAGCAAAGAGAAATTTGACTGAAAACAGATATTTCTTTTTGAGCACCTCTGGACTGAATGTAACCTATCTATTTCGAAGAACTGGAAAGGTGATTTAAACGTATTGAAAAACAAGGATTGATTTCAATTACAAATTCCCGGTGGAGGGCATAATAAACATATAGAGAAATCTTTAAGTTTGGATTTGAAGGTTTGACGCAGTTCTCTTTAAAAGGAATTATGATAATGAAACACTCCATTGGATTTCTACAAAAACTATAGCAGTATTTAATTGTTTAAATAACATTGTCGGTTGTTGTGTGTTCTTTGCTTTAAACATTTTTCTAAACTTTATGAGCATCCGACAATGTAATGGCAGACATTTACAATAAGAGAGGATGGTGTGTGAGTGTGTGAGACAGAGAACATTTTGTTAATGGCAGTTTTCGTGTTTTTGTTGGAAAGAGTATTTCATTGACAAAATATCAGAGAAGTGTCAAACGAACAACGAACGCTTTTATTGTGCGTTGTCGACTATCAAACACCTGTCAAAGAGGAATGCAAAACAAAATCTAGTTGTGAAGGGAGAGTGAGATAATATTCTATAAGATTTCTGTTGTTGTAGTGGTTTTGTTAATATTGCTGGTTAAATTTGTATAATATGACTACGCTTTACTTTATAGTTTCCGTAACGGGTTCTTTTCGACTTCTTTTGCGATTTCGGCTAAACTGCATCACTGGCTCATTAAATTTCCACTAAATTGTTTATTTTTTAATGTTGATTTTTGATATTAGTTTTTTTTTTACTATTACTAATATATACATTCTTGTTTTGTATAAGATTATTTAGTTTTTAATTTTTCCTTATTTCTTGTAGTTATTTTATATTTAATATTCAACTTTACCTCACTTAAATAAATTTACTAACTATAACAAATTTGTGGGGACCGGGGGGAGGTTACTATATGTTAATTATTGTTAATATATATTTTTTTGGTTTAATAGTTTTTTTTGTTGAAATTTTTATTTATTATTAACTACTAACATCTTCTCTTTCTTCTTGTTGTTGTTGGTTGTCTTTTTTAAAGTGAATATGTGTTGTTGTTTTTGTTTATTTTCTTGAGGGAATAATGCTGTATAATTTTCATAAGTATTTTCTTTTAATATTTGTTTTACTAATGTTTCCTTTATTTATATAATTATTATAATTTTTGTTTTGGTATTTGACAATTATAATAAACTATGATTTAATTTGTTTTTATTTATTTATTAATGATGACATCACATTATGTTTAATATGTATATATAAATTTGTTTAGTTTATTCTTTATATAACCAATTTTTGTTGTTATATTTTCTAAGATAATTTATTTATTTTTTGTATTTTTTTAGTCCAATTCAGTGGGTTTGAATACTTTCAAAATTAACAAAAATAAATAACAATGAATTAAAATAAATTTGTTTAAAAAAAATTAAAGCAATTAGCATTTTTTAATTTTTTTTTGTAATCTTAATAATAAATATTTCCTTTTATAAATATCGAGTAGAAAAAATATTCGAATTTATAAGTTTTGAAGAGTTGTTCTTTTTATTATTTTTTATTTTGTGGAGAGATTTTTAGAGAGAGAGAGACTTTTTTCATTGGAGAGAGTTGTATTTATATATTGAGAGAAGAGAGTATGTATGGCAAAAATACTGCAGATTTTCTTAATTGATTTAAATGATATTTTTCTTGTTGTTGTTGTGGTTGTTAGCTTTGTTTCTGTTGACTTGTTGTAGTTAATTTTTTTTGTTTGTTTGTTTCGAAGAAAGCAAAGAACATTTAATAAATGTACAAATATAAGAGTATAGAAACTGTAAACTGTAGTGTTTTGTTGTAGATTAGTGTTGTAGAAGAGTATTTCTTTTTTTTGAATTTTTTTTTCCTTTTGTATCGAGTAATTTTTAATAACTATGTATATGTTTAGAAAAAGCTCTTTAAGAATCCAGCTGGTCCAGCCTGAAATAAGAAGAGAGAATACATTGAATTTAATATATGTCATGTGAGTTCAATGGATTTTTAATAACTATTAGTTTCAAGACTAACAATAAATGGAGCCGAAAATGCTATATTCAGAAAACTGTTAGTTTTGAGTAATTAACTACTACTACAACGCTGTAGTTCTTTCTGAGAGCATGTCATGGAATGGTAAAAGTTAACCGTTAATGAGACAATTCTGGGGAAACAGTATTACCATCCAACTTTTTGCAATTTCAAAAAAAAAAAAAAAAAAAATATGTATCGTAAGCGCAAAATGAAATAATTAATAACAAAAACAAAATAATTAAAAATTTAAATTTAATCTTGAAAAGTATAAAAAACAAAACAATGAGACGATTCTGAAAAAATATATTACCTTCCAACATTTTCAAATATCAAAAAAAAAAAAAAATAAATGAATAAAATAAACAAAAAATATATATTGTAAACGCAAAATTAAATAATTAAAAAAAACACAACATAAAAAAGTGTAAATTACTTTTTGAAAAGGATATTACCAAAACCATAAAAATGGCTTTTGATTCTCTAAACCATAGAAATATAATAAATTACAGACATTTAGAAGTTGATGTATTTGTACCCTGCACCACATAGTGGTAAGGGTATTGTGTTTTTGTACATTTGTTTGTAACATGGAGAAGAAAGCGAGATATACCCATACGTCCTTTTGATGATGCATGTCCGTCCGTCCGTCTGTTCGTCTGTCCATGTACTTTTGTAAACAAAGTACAGGTCGAATTTATTGCCCGATCGAGATGATATTTTGCACACATAATTTATTTAACCCAAATACGAAGTCTTTTTATCGGTAAAAATTTAGATATGGCTCCCATATATATCTTCAACCGATGTTGGGTTAATTGTGCACCAAATGGCCAATATCTGTTCAAATAACCTGCATTTTGGCACATCCAACCGAAATCAATATAGAAGCAAGTACAATTTGGGATTTTAAGTCCCTCACAAGTGTAATATGCACTCCACAACAATAATATTTGATACCGGACATCATATACAGGTCAAAAAAAAGAGCCTAAATTTTTGTCAAGGTCGGTTCAGATTTGGATATAGCTCCCATATATATCTTTATCCGATTTCAGGTTTATTGTGCACCAAATGACTAATATCAGCCTAATTGAACTGAATTTTGGCACTTCCGACGGAATTCAGAAAATCGGTTCAGATATAACAATACCTTTTTTTTTTTGGTTTTGGTACTTTTCAACCCCCTAATATTTTGCGATAATCTCTAAAAACAATAGATCGACTCAGATGTCGGGGACCAATATTTCGAGGTGTTACAGGTGTTTTTAGACCAATAAAACTTATAATACCCCCAACACATAGTGTTGTAGGGTATAACAACGTTTATTTATTACTAGCAAGTGGCCCCTACTTTTACCCCAAATAAAATGTATTATATAAATGAACGGAATTTATTAACATCAAGTTATAAATTAAATGGTACCTAATTGTGTACTATTTAGTATTTTCCGTAATCTTTTGTAGTACGAATTTTCAAAAACACCCCCAACCCTAAATTAACTCTAATGGAAAATTTGAGATTTCAAGCACTATCCCACATATTACAAAATCACCTCCTTATTTAGTACTTTTTAGTACGTAATTCCAAAGACCACTTCATATCACAAACATACACACTAATATCGATCACAATTAAAATTTTAGTGCAATTTAATGCCTTTTGAACATCTACGGTACGTATTTTCAAAACCACCTCCATATCACAACACTACACACCAATTCTGACCCAAACACCAAAACTCAGAAACATAACTATCCCTGCGATCAACATTAAATTTTGTATCCTTTTTGCCTTCTGTACTCTTGTAGTACTTATTTTCAAAAATAATTTCAAATTTCAAAACTCCAGCTCCATAGGTTCACCTAAATCCAATTTATACGAAATTTAGTCGCTAAGGATTCTACATAACCCAATCCCATAAACATTTATCTTGTTGTTGCAAAATGGTCTGGCTTTATCCCTTTATTGTTGTTTTTACAAAAACAACGTTTGTTTATTAGTGGAGAACGATGGTAATGTTTACCAGGGGGTAAGGCAGGGAATACCTAGGTTTCGGAAAGAGCCACCAATCCTCATCAGTTCCCTTGTTTTTGTCTGGGATATTCTCCCCAGAAGTTATTTTAAAAATAACTTCTATGACAAAAAACATTTTTTTACCCAAGTGACGAGATCGTAAGCTCAATAGAAGAGGAACCAAAGAATTAAATAAAACTAAAATTCTCTTAGAAAGTCTTCTAAATCTTACAACCGCACTTATAAACATTTACATCTTTCTCCACTTGTTATGCTTTCGTTCAGCCTGAACGAAGTAGCATAACCATGTAAGTTGGTTTTGTCTGTTACAACAAAAACCCCTTCGTCGACCGTGCCTTGTCTATTAAAAGAACAGTGTGGCTTGTTTGTTCGGGATACCGTAGTATTTTGTTGTTGCAAAATGGTCTGGCTTTATCCCTTTATTGTTGTTTTTATAAAGACTTTCCAAGAGAATTTTAGTTTTATTTAATTCTTTGGTTCCTCTTCTATTGAGCTTACGATCTCGTCACTTGGGTAAAAAAAAGGTTTTTTGTCATAGAAGTTATTTTTAAAATAACTTCTGGGGAGAATATCCCAGACAAAAACAAGGGAACTGATGAGGATTGGTGGCTCTTTCCGAAACCTAGGTATTCCCTGCCTTACCCCCTGGTAAACATTACCATCGTTCTCCACTAATAAACAAACAAACGTTGTTTTTATAAAAACAACAATAAAGGGATAAAGCCAGACCATTTTGCAACAACAAAATACTACGGTATCCCGAACAAACAAGCCACACTATTCTAAACATTTATCTTTATTCCAAATTCCGGGATTCCAGCCCTATCGGTTCACACAATACAAATTTAGTACATATAAGTACTAATTTTCAAAGCTTCCTACATTCCCCAAAACTACACTTTACAGTAATCCACAATTCTATTCTTTTCGTTTCGTCTATATACAAATTGTACGAAATATAGTACAGATAAGTACGAATTTCCAAAACTCCCCGTATAATCCAATTCTAAACTCCAAAAGTAATCTTAATTCCAAATTTCGGGATTCCAGCTCTATCGGGTCACCTAAATCCAAATTGTACCAAATTTAGTACCATATAGTCACATAAGTACGAATTTACAAAACTACTTAAATCATACAATCTCATAGAAATCTTATTTTCAAATTTCAGGCTTCCAACTCTACCGGTTCATGCAATAATAATCTTAGTTCCAAATTTTAGGATTCCAACTCTAATGGTTCTCCCAAAATTTAAATTGTGGCAAGTTTGATACCATTTCGTACACATAAGTACACATTTTCAAAACTACCTACATACCCCAAGTTAGTACCATTTAGTACCGTTCCTACATATAAGTACAAATTATAAAAATTACGTGCATACCCAAATCCTACACTCCGCCAGTAATGTTAAATTAAGGACTCCAGCTCCATCCGTTCCTCCAAATTCAAAATGTATCAAATTTAGTACCGTTTAGAGCTTTTCATATTAATTATATCAAACCTACTCCTCAACCTTGAATTTTATTCCAAATTTCGAGCTTTTAGCTCTAACTATTCACATAATACGAAATGGTACCAAAAGTACTTAGTACTTTTCGTATTCTAGCTTCTTTTGTTGTTGTAAAATGATTCTAGCTTTAGTCGTTTCGTCTGGGCGTTGATGAATCAGTCAGTCAGTCAATTAATTTACTCTTTTATTAATATAGATTTAAGAAAAATTGCCTTTTGCTTCTCCCGGTGGTAAACATTAATAAATACGGCGTACACTCGTGCGTATGCCCAATATTTTTCGTATTCACTTAAATACTCCCTTTTAATACAGGGCCGGCTAAAGAGTTCCACTTTTAGGTTCTCTCAATTTTGTTGCTCTCAGATTACATTGTTAGCCAATAGTTCAGATTGAGTGTGTGGAGAGAATTGCGCTCAGTGAAGGCACGCAGGGTTGCATTTTCATGGTCCTATTTTCATGGCCTTTCTGATATTAGCTAAGAACTATCAACAAAGAATCGTAATAATTTATTATACTACTTACATCTTGTTGTTGCTGTGTTTGTGCTTGTTTGACTTTTGCTTGGGCAATCTTTAAGGCTCTGCAAGGAATGAAAAATACACAAACAAATTGTTATGAGTTTCTGAGCCACCTAAACAAAAGTAATCAAAATGTTCAACACTTACTGTTGCAAGTCCATAATTGTCTTCTCCTTTGCATTCTGTTCCTCTTGTGACATTTGTACCAATTTGAGTAATCGTTCCGTTTCCGTTGCGGCCTTTTGGTGTTCTTCCTTGGTTGTTTGCAATTCCTTGATGCAACTGCAAAACAGGAAAGGAAGAATTCATTATACTGAAATAACTACTCTTAAGGAGTGTTGGTTGGAACTTACGCTTCCAATTGCCTCTGAGTGTCCATGAGTTTTTTGTTGAGTTCTCCCGCTGCTGCGGCGCCACCACCTTGAGCCTGGATCTGTTTCTCCAGCTGATCCATTTGTTCTTTTCGCTTACGCAGCTGTACATCGAATTCGACCATTTTCTTTTCCTTCTCTTCGATATCTTTGCGTTTGGCTTCGATCTGTTTGCGTTGTTCCTCAATGATTTTACGTTCACTTTCGACGGCCTTGGCTTGATTATCGATTTGCTTACGAACTTCTTCCAGTTGTTTCTGTTGTTGTTCCAATTGCTGTCGCTGTGCCTCGGTAGCTGCCGCCGTGGCACCACCAGCTTGAGCGGCTTGTTGTAATTGTTGTTGTAGTTGCTGTATTTGCTGTTGGGCAGCTTGTAATTGTTTCCCTTGTTCCTGATTGGCCAGCTGAAGTTGGGAAAAGTTGAGATAAATATTTGATAATATTCACATGTGTTATTACGACGCTCCTACAGTAGGGGGATTGCGTTACCGATAAAAATCGATTAAAGAACAAGTAAAAACCAGTAAGTTCGGCTGGGCCGAACATTGAATACCTTCCTCCATTTGGAACGAATTTGAAACTTTCCAAAAAATAAAATCCGTTAAAAATTCTATTAAAATCTGAAAAATACCGATATTTGCCATAGTCTGTGGTTGGATGCTTATTTCGAACCCTATATGGGGGAGGTACCAGAAGGAATGGTTCGATTTCTACCATCTTTATAACAGATCTTCTACGGATAGAAATATTGAGATATTATAAGTCCGAATGGAATCGGGTGTTAATTTTGCGTTTTATGAGCTTCAAGACTATTCACAATTTGGACCCTTTGTGGGGGAGGTACCAGAGGAAATAGAGCGATATATTCCATCTTCACAGCAGATCTTGTGTTAGTAGAAATAATGGGAAGTGAACCGGATGCTTATTTCGGATTTTATGATCGTTTTGGTTATTCAAAATGTTGACCCTTTGTGGGGGAGGGACCGGAAGGGGTGGACCGATATATTTCATCTTGACGCTAGACCTTGGATTAATAAAAATATTGCTATGTGTTTTATTTGAAGACAATCGGACTCTTACATCACATTTTATTTTATTTTATAAGAGTTATAATTATTCAAAATTTTGACCCTTTGTTGGGGAGGTACTTGATGGAATGGACCGGCATTGTCCATTTTCGCACCGAACTTAGCACTGATGTAAATATCAGGATTTCCAAAGTTGAAGTAAAATCGGATTATCTTTTCTCTTCCTGTGCAGTTAAATATTTTTTGTTGAAAACTTCGACCTTTTATGGGGTAGGTACCAGAAGGAATAGACCGATTTTGTCCATCTCGATCTTAGTTTGATAATAATATTACGATGTACCAAGTTTGGAGCAAATGGGATACTCCCTTCCAGAGTTACCGTGCGCACAATCCCGACAGACAGACGGACGGACGGACATCGCTAGATTGACTCTAAATGGCCTAAAACAAATTCGGTCCAAAGCGACCTAGGGACTAAACCGTTATTTCAATCTATATCTATAAAAGAGGAAAATGTTTGTACGTTTGTTTGTTTGTTTGTAATTTATGGACTCGAAAACTGCTGAATAGATTTTTCTGAAAATTTCCATATATACTGCAACATCGCCTGAAAGTAACATAGGCTATATAAATTTTTGAATTTCCACTTGGAACTGGAGATATAGCATCAGAATCGGAGGTACCTCCCAAAAATTTAGATTTTATATGCACATATCTATTGATCGGTTAAAGATACAGTCTCCAAATTTGGAATGTGTAACGGAATTTGGAACAAAAATACGTTTGCTAAATTATATTGTAATCGGTTCAGATTTGGATATAGCTCCCATATATATTTTCGACCGATTTCGTTCATTTGATGCCTCAAACACAATATGAATGTTCGATTCCAATGAAATTTGGAATATGTGACGGGATTTGATCCGAAAATAAATTTGTCAAATTATATTGAAATCGGTTCAGATTTGGATATAGCTCCCATATATATTTTCGGCCGATTTCAAGCATTTGATGCACCAAACACGCTATGTATCCCCAATTTCAATGAAATTTGAATCGTGTGATAGATTTTATCTAAAAAAATTTATTTCCCAAATTATATTGAAATCGGTTCAGATTTGGATATAGCTCCCATATACATTTTCGGCCGATTTCATGTGATTGGTGGACCAAACAAGATATGTATGTCTAAATTTAATGAAATTTAAAATAAGTAACGGAATCGGGAGCAAAAATGAATTTTTCAAATTATATTGAAATCGGTTCAGATTTGGATATAGCTCCCATATATATTTTCGACCGATTTCATGTATTTGATGCACCAAACACGCTATGTATCTCTAATTTCAATTAAATTTGAAATGAGTAGCGGAAATTAAAACAAATATACATTTGTCAAATTATATTAAAATCGGTTCAGATTTGGATATAGCTCTCATATATATTTTCGACCGATTTCATGTATTTTATGCACCATACACGATATGTGTCTTCGATTTCCAAGAATTTTGGAATATGTAACGGGATTTTGATTTGATAAATTAGTCAAATTATGTTAAAATCGGTTCAGATTTGGATATAGCTCCCATATATATTATCCGCCGATTTCACATATTTGATGCACATTTGATAAATTATATTCAAATACGCTCAGATGTGATTATAGCTCCATATATATACTCAGCCGATTTCACATATTTGATGCACCCAAAGCGAGAGAGACAAAATCTGGCACCAGCAAAAATTGCACAATTATATCGAAATCAGTTGAGGTTTGGATATAGCTAACATATATATTTCGGCCGATTTCATACATATTATGCACCAAACACGATATATATGACCGATTCCAATGAAATTCAGAATGTGTGGCGGAATTTTGTTATAATAATAAATGTGATAAATTAATTGGAAATTAGTTAAGATTTGGATATAGCTCCCATATATATATTCTCGCCCGATTTCACATATTTGACGCACCAATTTCAATTAAATATGAAAGGTGTGGCGGAGTTTGATGTAAAAGTAATTTTTTTTTAAATTATATTTAAATCGGATCAGATTGGGATATGATTTTAATAAGAACCATTGACCCACAACGCCTTAGGCTAACACTAAAAAACAACACAACAATTTATTTGAAATACGCTTATTACGGCGAAGTATGTTGCTATCTCGAATTCACTACTTGCAATAGAAATGCCACTCTACCTAAAAAAATTGCAGTTTCCTGCACGCTTGGTATTTGCTATGAAATAAATAAATCCAAAGGACAAACCCTTCGTGTATGCATGTCATGTTACTGCTTTTGTAATGATTTTGTTTATTAACGCATTAAATTAGTGCAATATTTTTTTTAATTTTTAAATTTGTTTTTCTTTATCCAACATATATTCGTAAATAAAATTTTGAATGCATATAAAATCAAAAGGGGTAGCGAAGCGCACCGGGTTCAGCTAGTACTATATATAAACCAAATTTGGTTTGCGATTTAACCTAAAATCCACAAAATTGGTAGGACGAAAAGATGGAAGCAAGAGTTTAAAGCCATCTTCTAATCTGAAGAGTCGGGAATCTAAAGGAGAACACCTGCGTTCTTAACCACATTTGAGATCAACCCTATTTTATAGTGAACAATTCTCTTAATTGCACCCCTCCCTTACCTGACTCTTTTGCAGCTCCTCGACCAACAGTTCCAATTGCTGTTGGAATTGATCCCGTTGTGTAGTCGCCGCCTGCAACTCAGCCTTAATTTTCTCCAGTTCTTTGTTGATTTCTTCATTGTTGGCAGGTGCTGGTTGTTGTTGCTGTTGCTGTGCTGCCTGTTGGGCTTGCTGCTGTGCCTGTTGCAATTGTTGTTGTGCTTGTATCAGCTGCTGTTGCATCTTCTGCATTTGAGCATGTTGTTCCTTAATATGCTGATCCATCATCTGGATGCGTTTATGCATCTCCTGCGCTGCCTTATCGGCCATGTCGGCCTTGGCCTTTTCGGCCTCGATAACCTTGCGGTATTGTTCGACTTCTTCGCGCGAGGCACCACCCTGGGTTGCTGTACCAGCAGCCTGTAAAGCTTTTTCCGATTCTTGGAGTTTTTGTTGCAGCGTTTGGATTTCCTTCTGCATGGCCGCCAGTTCGGCCAACTGGGCGGGTGAGGGTCCGGCCGGTGTGGGTGCGGCTGCTGCCACCGCAGCCGGTGTTGTCGCATGGCCGTTGCGCAACTTGCGATTCTCTTCGCGGGCCTTTTGTAATTCGGTTTCGGCGTTTTGCAACTCCTTCTGGAAGTTCATCAGGATCTCTTGACTCTTCTCCAGCTGGTGGACCAATTGTTCCCGTTCGATTGTCAACTGTTTGCAGTCGGCCTCCAACTGGGCCATGTGTTTCTCGAGCTGTGGATGTGGTTTGTCCGCTACGCCGGTGCGCGCCGTTTGTCTCAGAGCCTCCTTCTCGGCCTCCGCTTTCTCGAGGCGATCGTGTAGACGACCCAATTCAGCAGACATTCGTTCAAATTCAATGCGTGTAGATTCATTAGCTTCCTGTTGTTTAGCCAAATGCATTTGAGCTTTCTCCAATTCTTTAGCCAGTCTTCCGGCTTCCAATTCGGTAGCATCACGAGATTGTAAAGCCTTCTCTAACCTATCCCTTAACCTATCTATCTCTGTACGCTCTCCTGCTGTTACCGAAGCTCGCACTGACTCAGCCGGGCTGATGGCTGAAGATTGTTGTAATCTCAAACGTTCTACCTCCTTCAGAAGTTTCTCGTGCTTGTCTCGGGCCTTTTCGCGCTCGATGTGAGCTCTCTCCAGCTCGGTGCGTTGTTTTTCCTGGCTGGCCAACAGTTTGGCCACTTCTCCCTTGGAGAGTTCCAGTTGCAGTGATGTCTCGTGCAGTTTGGACTCCATGTTCTGGATCTCGTTTTCAAGCTTCTCATACTTGTCGCGGTACTTCTCGAAGGATTCTGATTCGTATTGGGACTTGCCGCGAATAGTTTCCAGTTCCATGAGAGTTTTGTCGAGTTTTTCACGCAAACGTTCGTTCTCCTCTTTGAGGCGTCGGGTTTCACGACCAAACGTTTCGGTGTCTTGCAGTTTTCGAAGTTCGGCCTGGCTCTTTTCATAACGATCGCGCATTTTCTCCATTTCCACAGCGTAGTGGGCAGCTTCCTCCTTGGCCGCTTCCACACTGGCACTGGCCTTGCTCTGAGCGGCATGGGCTCTCTCCAGCTCATACGATACTCTCTCCAGTTCGGATTGCAGATGTTCCTTTTCGCCTTGGGTACGGCGTAGATCGGTTTGAATTTTGTCATAGCGTTCTCGGTGGTGTTCGAGTTCGGCACGTGCATTGTCCTCGGCCTCCTTGGCTCTGCTAAGTTGCAGGGCGGCCCTATCACAGGCCTCTTGCAATCGGGTGCTTTCGTCTTGTAGCTTACGCAAATCTTCACGGGCTTTCGAGGCGGCCAGTGAAGAGCGTTCGGCCTCAACCTCAAGTCGGGCACGATCCGCTTCGGCCGTGTCACAGCGTGACTGTAAGCGATAGATTTCATTTTGAGCACGATCATATTTCTCCAACATCTTCTCGAACTCTTTGTTCGAGGTATCCTTCTCATCGATAAGTTTCTGGCTGGCGTACAGGGCCTTGTCTAGTTTCTCTTTGAGAATTTCCACCTCGGTCACGGCATCGTCACGTTCCATCTGAAAAGGATAATGGCGGAATTTCTATGAGAAAAACAAGACAACAATTCCGATACTCTTGCAGAGGCAAAAGCTACAACTAACAAACAGCCAATCGTTTTGATTTTTTGTTGTTTTTGTTGAGGTATGATGAGGTTAGGTAAGGTTAGGTTTGATTAGGTTAGGTTAGATTATATTATATATTTATGTAATTAAATTGGTTAACGTTAAGTTTCCGAACATAAGCATGCATTGTTTTTTTCTGCTTATTTAAGGTCCTGTTTGTTGCCACAATAAGTTGAGGTTCAGGTTAAGGGAAAATTTCGAAATTCTCTTTTTTTTTGGTTTGTTGTCTTTTGGAGATGGGGGGAAATTCGGGGAGATTGTGTAAATTACCTGTAATTTCTGCTGTATGACATGGGATTTTTCGTAGCGTTCTTTCAGTACTTCCAAATCGGTTTGCATTGCCTCTCGATCGCGGGCTGCCTTTTGTAGCAGGGTCTGTGACGATTCGGAGCGTTCTTTGAGTGTTTCCAATTCATCGGAGAATTGATCACGCTCCTTTTGGACACGGGCAAGTTGCATCTACATTTATGTGGTGTTCGATTTGTGGGTTTTAGTAATAGTTTGTTAAGGTTTTTTGTTTTTGTTTTTGGTTTTTGTTATTTCAAACAACAGGGTTATGTACACAAGTCGTTACAGAGTTACATCAAAGAAATTATTAATAGACAGAAATAGAAAGGGGGAGAGAGATAGAGATAGTAATAGATTTATAGTATGTTTGAGTACTAGTATTATGCGATAGGGAAGTTATTTCCGTTTTTTTACAAAAGAGTTTTACACAGACAAACACACTCACACACACACAGGGTTACAAATATACTATAGATAGTTTTAGTTTCGTTTTGTTAGAATTGCATACAAATAATTATTACATTCATACATGGTAGATGATGCAGGCTTGACATTGGCGTAGCTTATGGATTTTAAAGTAATAGTTTGTTTTTTTCTATTTATTGGATATTCCTTTTTTTTTTAAATAATTTAAAAAAAAAACATTAAGTTCGGTCGGGCCGAACTTTTAATACCCTCACCATGGGATAAAAAAAAACATTACGTATATAAAAGTATCTGAATTCAAACGTGTTCCACTTTAAACTTCAAATCGCAGTACGACCGTTTGGATAATGCTGTTAAACTTTAAAAAAAAAACCGAAAAGTGAGCGAGCCCGTTATGGGGGCCATACCAAAACGAGAACCTCTATAGATAATTTTATACTTCAAGTGTTGTCATTAACCAAATCTTCTTAAACACCAAATTTGAAACAACATCAAGGGTAAATATAACTAGGATTATAAAAATATCGAATATCGGTGGGTATCGCTATAGGAAAACGTGGACCTAAATGTTCAATGTTCTACCACCGGAGCAAGAACCCATTATAACCTACAAATACCAATTTTTAGACAAATGCGTGGAAAAATGTGGCGAAAATAATCAAAACACCGAATATCCGGAGATACCATTATGTGGGGGGCTATACGAAAACGTGGACCTATGTTCTATGTTCCGCCACAGGAGCTAGAACACATTACGAACTAAAAATACAAATTTCTGGACAAGTCCGTGGAAAAACTTCCAATAACTGTCGAGGAAGTGAATTCCACGATTATTAGAAGTAAAACTGTACACGATATTTGGTCACGCTTAAACCACCACGGGCGTGACTCATGTCTTCCCTAAAGATGCAACTTCCGTGGTGGAAAAGCGATATCAACCGCGATGATTTCTAAAGCTTAGGTGTGACTTCTAAGTGATTTACGGGATATTTTTGCTTGCGGGGTAGGAACAAGCGGTCAGTTTAGTATTGAATAGCCACTAGTAAACGTCGACAGTAAAGAGATAATACTGTGTGCAACGTAAAGAGATGTGTGCTAAATAGACTCTACAGGTTGAGATGAAAAAACTGCAGCCAACTTCAGATTGCTGTCATTTGTAAGCTATTCGTCCTACAGCTGTTAACATTATTCCAGTGACAGCTCATTATATTGTTTACAAGTGTACAAAAGCATTTTGCTGAAAATTTTCCGGAAAAAAGTTATTCGTGATGGAATTCAAGCGTGATAGTGTGATTTCTTTATATTTGGCGGGAAAATTACAAATTACAAATGGCACTCCAGTATATAAATGTGAATAAATCTTTTGTGCCCGACGTCAAGGAAGTGGACGGAAGAAAACACCAACATCCGCAGAAATGTTTCGAAAAGTAAAAAAGCGACTTGATCGAAACCCGCGTGGCTGTGGTCGAAAAATGGCTCTTGAGCTGAACATATTGCAATATTCCATCGGCAAATATCGAAAAATGAGCTCGGGGTAAAGCCATTGAAATTTCAAAAAGTGCAAGAACTTACACCGCAACGGAAAGAAAATAGACTCTAAAGAGGTGCTTAGCTTGGCCGAAAGTGGCGAACTGAACCGAATTTGGTTTTCTCCGATGAGAAAAAACATTCTATGTCCAGCAGTTTGTAAACAAACAAAGAGGTCAGCTAAAAATGTGCACCTTCGGTTGGCCAGTGGCCACCAGAACTCAAGCGCCGGCCATGGTGATGGTGTGGGCCGCCATAACAGCCGATGGCCGCTCTCCGCTCCTATTAATCGACCGTGGCATCAGAATAAATGCCGAATATTATCGCGAAAATATTCTGAAGGGTGTATTATAGCCTTGGGTAAGCAAATATTTTGGCCGCAGACCTTGGACATTCCAACAGGACTCAGCACGCACCACCCAAGAATGCTTACAAAATGAGGTTCCTTGCTTCATTTCCAGCACACAATGGCCACCAAAATCTCCGGATACCAATCCGTTGGACTATTGTGTCTGGAGTATTTTGGAAAGCAAAGTTGGCACTAAAAAATACCAACGTGTCGATCACGTCAAGAAAGCGCTTCGCCGGGAATGGGCCAAAAGAAGAGCAACATTCGGGCAGCGTGTGACGGTTTCATTGGCCGTTATTTAGGCCATAATTCGTGCCAAAGGTGACCAATTCAAACAAATCTAAACTTATTCTAAAATTTGATGCCATTTCCGACATTTTTTGCTTTCATTCAATAAAATTAAAAAAAAAAAAAATGTAAAAATTATGGCGTTTGACTTTTTGCAGTTTTTTTATCTCACCCTGTAGACTATATAGTCTTGTGAAAGTTATTGAATGAATGCAATGGAAGTAGATACCTTCATGATCTATACAGAGTTGTACAGAGGTAAAAGACAGAGCCTCCACATCAGCATACCATTTAAACAGGACTTATTAGTACTTATTCTTACGCAGTCATAAAATATATGGAGGAATATCATTCACATAGATCATCGAAAGAACAAGAACTGGTACGGCAAGGATCATTGGGGGGCATTTGTGATTAGCAGACCTCCGAAAATAGATAAAACTTTTACATATTTAAAGCATTCACAATTTTTACACACGCACATTTACAATGGCAACAATATTTTGTCGAAAGTTGCGATAAGCAATTGAGCTAAACGAAGAGGATTAATGGGAGTTTCGATAAAAACTTTTTTATATTAATAATACGATCGATAAATAAAATTTAAGTAGAAAATGTTATCGATAACAACGGTTTCTATACGAAATGTTGAAGATAACACTATTTTCTATAGATCATGATCTCAAAAGCATGATTTTCTTTTTATAATGCTATTTTCTTTAGAAATTGTTATCGATAATAACAATTGCTACATAACTTGCTGTCTATTGAACTGTTCCAGAACTGCAAGAATATAAAAGTTTTTACTGTGATAACCGATTTTCCCTTTATAATATCGAAGAAAATTGCGAAAATAATAGATTCTTGCAGGTTCTGGAACAGACCATATAATAACATTTTTCATTGTTATGTTATCAATATCAACATTTTGCATAGAAAATTTAATCGTTATCATATTTCAAGCATCCTTGAATTTAATAATATATAGATTGGCGCCCAATGTGAAGGTTTTATCCTATTATATGTCTATCTGTTCTTAAGCAATCATTATTTCAAACGTATTTTAACATTCCGAAATCAAAGCTACGCCAATGCCTGGAGGTTACAAATAATTGCGAAAACTTGTGCAGCTCTTACCTGTGTCTTTTCAAGTTTTTCACGTATTCGATCTGTGTCCAATGTAAGAGTTTCACGTTCTTTCTGCATGCGGGCTGCCTGACCCAATGCCTTGTCCAATTGTGATTGTAGACTGTCATAGTCATAGGTATATTTCTCCTTCTCCAATGTGAGGCGACGAACTTCGGCATTGGATTTGTCCAGTTTCTCTTGCAAATGATCGACTTCGTTTTGTGCCTTGTCCAATGCATTTTGCAATTTCTCCTGTTGTAATTGTGCTTTGCCCAATGTGGCCTGGGTGCGTTCCATTTCTTCCTTCATCTTGTCCACTTCGGAGAAGGCCTAAAGAGAAAAATAATTATTATTTTGTTCATATTTACGTTGTTTGGGTGCTACTTACTCTATCGCGATCGGCATGTATGCGTGAAATGCTGCCTTGGACCTTTTCTAGTTCCTGTCGCAAACTTTCCTGTTCACCTTGGGCATTTTCAAGTTTGGCCTTCAGTCTATACACTTCGCCCTGGCTCTTTTCGAGTTTCTCCTGCAAAGCGGCAGCCTCTTCACGTGCCCTCTCAGCATCCGACTGTTTGGTAAGTGGAGGGTGGGGGAAGAAATTCAAATTTTTAATTATTACATTTGTTACAAAAACAGTTGAGTTTTTTTTTGCAAATTTTGTTTTTCAAATTCACAACAAATGGGGTAGACAAAAATAACAAACAATCTATGAACTATGAAACGTCTAGGAATTGTTTAAAAAAGCAAATTTCGCAACAATGAATTAACATTAAACTTAAAAGTATATTTTATGAAATCTTGTTTTTTGTATTTTTTTTTAAATTAGAAAACGATAATTTTAGAGTGATTGTGAATCAGTTAAATCAGGAAAAAGACAAGGACAAATCTCGCAATTAGATCATTTAATTTAAAGCATACGTAGGCCTTGTCATTTCCTTATCTAAATTACATGTTTTTTTTTACATAGTTTTATTTTTAATGGTGGGAAAATGTAAAAATGTTTTGTGGTATTGGTATTAGTTGAGGTGGTAAGTTTAGATAGAGAGTAGTGCTTAAAGAGAAATTATAAGAAAAATGTTGAAAAGAATTTGAGAAGAAAAAATGTGTTAAGAGAAGAAAATGTTTCAAAAACAGAGAGTGAGAGTCAAGAGAGGCAGAGAGAAAGAGTTAAAAAAGAAGAAGTATTGAACGAAATATAACTCTCGATTTTGGGAGTATATCAAACAATCTCAATGTTAGTGTATACACGGGGATTCAATTTATACGATCTACATAACATACATTGATCTTTGGATTATCCCTAGTTTCTTAACTTTCAGGATGAAATTATTATATATACGTATTTGCATTCAATGTTATAAAAAATATTTCAATAAACCGAAAAAATTCATTAGACTTGCATTGTTTTTTGCTGTCCGACAAGACGTTGCCTATGTAACTGTACGACGATATACAGACGAGATTATTTTCAATTATCTTATATTCAATGTTCTCAAATCATACTAGACTTTCGAAGGCAACTTATCGCTCTATATTATTTTTTCACACACAAGAAGTCCTTACAGATAAAAGGTCATAAGAATGCACAGCATTTAAGGCTACCATAAGACGGCATTTCTTTGCTCTTGACAGATGCAAAACAAACGAATTTAAATGATAGTATTTCTTAATATTTTACTATAATACGAACGATAAGATTCGCGATCTTTTTTTTTAATAAGATGAAGAGTTAAAGTTTATGATCTATTTTTAAGGACAGTTACTAAAATAAGACATACCATATTGCCAATAGAGAAATGACTGTTCGGCTATTTTTCGATCAGTAACAATAGAAGTACTGATAGCGCATTGGTAATTGTGTCCCTGCACTGGAACTAAAGGGAGTCCCAAATATAAGGCAATTTTTAAATTTCGTGTTATTTTTCGACATTTGAACAATTGTTATTCTTTGCTAGTAGAAGGTACGATATTAGTAAAAATTGTGAACGACTCATTTTCATTGTGAAATTATTTTTGTTTTGTTTTCATTAATTAGGTATTAACGATGATGAGTATGCTGATGAAATCATCTTCAGTGACGAGGTCCATTTCCATCTTGATGACTTGTCAAAAGGGTGAGGAAAATCCTCGAGTTATTTTCGAGAAACAAATGCATCCTTAATGCGTCGCTTTGTGGTGTGGTTTTTGGCCTGGATGAATCATATTTTTATACCCTCCACCTTGGAAAGGTGGAAATATTCGTAGTAGACCCCATAAAGTATATATTCATAATCATAAAATTAGAAGTCGATTTAACGATGTCCGTCTGTCTGTTGAAATCACGATACATCCCACATTATTTGACGTAGAGCGTCAAAATTTAGCAGAACAATTTATATCGTATCTAGGATGGTTGGTATTGAAAATGAGATATATCCGTCCACGTTTTGGTATAGTCCCCATATTCGGTATTTTGAGGATTTTTGCCACATTTCTTCGCGGATTTGTCTAAAAATTGGTATTTGTGCTTTTTTTACTTGTTTTTAAGAAAATGAGGTAGGTCAAGTGTTTGGCATCGTGCAATGATAATTAGTTTTTATACCCTCCATCATTCTATGGAGGTTATATTAGCTTTGTCATTCCGTTGGTAACTCCTCGAAATATTCATGATAGATTCTAGAAAGTATAAAAATTCTTGATCAGCGTTAAATTCTAAGACGATCTGTCTGCTGTAATCACGCCATCTTTCGAACGAATTGAGATAGAAGTCTAAAATTTTGCACATGTTTTTTTCCCTTATGGGGGGGGGCTAAGTTTGTAAATGGGCCATGTCAGTTCACGTTTTCGTATAGCCCCCATATAACGGTACCTCCCGATATTCGACATTTTTTTATTTTAACGACATCATTTGCCCGAATTGTTGCAAATTTCATATTCGAATTTTGTAAGGGGTACCACTGCCTATGCCGTATTTGAAGATCTTTACACAATTATACCACAAGACAAATTTAAAATAGAAAAAGTAGGAAAATAACCAGTTGGAAGGAACTTGAAAATTTTTAACAATACGACCATACGAATTTTTAAGTCATTTTTTTTTGTCATACACATTACGAACTTAAAATACAAAATTTAAAACAATGCCGGTAAAAAAATAAAAATTGCGTTGCGTTGCACCTTTTATTAGGTTTTAATTATTAATTTTTTATTCCAATGTTTCGAAACCCCGAGTTTTATTATCAGGGCGCTATACACATTAAATAATAAAATACAACATATTAAAATACTTCGATTACATGCAAATAATTAGAATAATTAACATAAATCTTGCGTAGTAGGGTAAGTGTGCCTAAGTTCGGCATGTCCCAGTAGTCGGCACTTTTTATTTTTAAGCCCAAATAAATGAAACTTTTGTAAGTAAATGTATTTTGTTTACTTCAAATATATTGTCAGCTATCTTTGTGTACAATTTCGCTAAGAAAAGATGATTTATTCCAATAAAAATTAAATTTTTGTCTGTAAAGGTCCTCAATAATCCATATTCTTAAGAAAAGTACAATAAAGACGTCGAATCAGTTTAACTAAACAAAAATATTTTAATGAATTAATTTATTATTATTATTAACTATTCTTACAAAAAAATTGGTACGTCGACTGTTGGAACATGTCATACCGACAATTGGCAAGTGGTGCCGACTACTGGCAAAAAAGCATTGTTTTAATAAAACTACAAATCTATGAAATTTAATAAAAAGTTATTAAAACTTTATTTATTATTGCAAAAACTATTCAAAATTTCGAATCTGTATAAATTAACTTTGTAATGATTGAAAAGTTCCACTCAGAATGGTGCGCGAATAAAAACGCGAAAATCCTAAAAGTGCCGACTACTGGTACACTTACCCTATGATTGACGCGTAAAAGGTTTAGCCCTATCACAATAAACGCCCAATCCGTTATTTTCTGTTTTATGATATCGATAAAACAACAATCGCAAGGGTACGTTCAGTATGGATAAAGTTGTCTCTTTGTGGCTGTTGCTTTATCGGTGACACGTGACATGAAATAACGAATAGCACGTTCATTGTATCATTACGGACATGACGCAATAACAAGGTGTTCCTTCAAATTTTTCGTATAGAGAAACATATCGATCGCTGTAAATTTTTGGATCCCGCATTCGACAGTGTTTTTTTGTCTACTACTTTTTATCTATATTGCTGTTAACATTGGTAATAAGAAATTGGAAGCGTACGAGAGTTTCAAAATAAGTTTTGTACTCGATTTCGATTGCGGTGATTTGGTCTCAGATGTGACGTCAAAATTTGTGTACACTTTGTTGCCTATTTATCTTTTGCTCTGTGATTTCAATTACAATAATGCATTTTGGCATTAAACTTGGTAGTGAGCTGGCTTGGAAGTTTAACCTTGTACTTGGTCCATAATTACGGTCAAGCAGAATGAGCATTGCAAGCCTGAAATATATCAATAATACACCTACGAGGAGACACCTTTATCGATACTCTAACGTGTTAAATGTCTCAATGAATACATTCAAGGATGTTACGAGTTTCAACTTAAAACATTTAATGTTCTATTTGTTTGTCCTTTAATGTTTTATAAAGTCATTATTTGTCTACTTTATTATTCCAAAGATCAATGTATAGTTCAAGTGATTGGGGGCGGGGAGGCGGGAGCTATATAATATCTATTACAAATACATACAAAAATATACAAATATTTGTATATTTGATCGCAATGTATCACTGAGGGTTTTTTTATTACATGGACAATATACAGAGATAGAGAGAGAAAATAGACAGACATATATTGGGCGTTTCAATTAAAGGATTAACTAACACTTATCCTTTTTACACAATGGTGATTCTCATGTTTCTAAACGACAACAAACAAACGACAACAGCGAAATCGAGAGTTACCATATTTTATGATACAAGAAAAATGGTGACAGAGAAATAGAAATGTTAGGTTATGAAGCAGAACGTCGAATTTGATGATTGTTAATCACACGAATATCGAACAAATTGGAGGTATTTTTTCGGATTTTTTTTTTCGAATGCAATGACAAATACGAAAATTAACATGAATGACATTGATTTGATTGGTTGATTTTTTTGGTTAGTTTTGGAACAACAAACGAACGAACGAAAACATGATTAATGCCAGAATATCGCAAATATGTTCTCTATGACATTAAACGAAATTTGTTAATGGTTGCGATAGTGGTGGTTATGATTTGTCAAATTTATTTAACAAGGATTTTGGTAGATTTCATTTCATAATGAACATATATATAATAGTTTTTTGTTTTAATTTTTTACAACTCAAAAAGATTTCATTTTGTTAACATTTTTTAAGGAAAATTTTAAGTTGCATAAATTTTTTCTTTTTTTTTCGAAAAAAGAAAAATAATTTTTAAATTTGCTGTTAAGTTTGTTTTTTTTTTTTTTAATTCGCATTGGAAGCAATTACTCACAAAACGTTTATCGGTTTCGCCCTAGGTTTTGATACAATGAATGTGGCAGAGAGAGAGAGAGGCAAGCATAACGAACGATAGATACGATAGGTACGAATTTGAGTTTGACAGTTGATATTTGTTGGTAAATTGTTGTTTAATGTTTGGATACATTTCGACAATTAGTTTTGTAAAGTATTTGTGAAAATATAGTAAATATACAAAAACTAAAAAATATGATTTTTTCATATAAATTAAAAATAAAAAAAAAAAAATAATCGAAATGATTTTTGTACATAACATTACACAATAAGGAAAACTTAACGAAAAACTGGGAAGTGAGTGTAAGAGAAAATATAATAAAATTGTATTTTATTGAGTTTCTTTTTGTAGTATATATTTGTTAATATTATTTGCAACAGCTTATGTCAAATTGGGGTTTACTTGAAACACAAATCGAAAACAAGTCAATAACAAATTCATTGAACAATAAATATTCTATTTAAAAATATTACTACTAGCGTCAAAGAATTATGACATTTTGCAATATTAAATATTTCGGAATTAGTTTTTACATTAATTTATTATACTTATAAAAATGTAACAATGGAATCCACTCAATTTTATATATTTTTATTTTAGGCAAAATTTAATATATTTGCATTTAAAGTTATTTTAAAATGTACTAAAACTTGTGGTGTTTAGCATACATACACATACAGGGTGAGATAAAAAACTGCAACAAAGTCAAACGCCATAATTTTTACATTTTCTTTTTAATTTTATTGCATGAAAGCAAAAAATGTCGAATTGGTCACCTTTGGCACGAATTATGGCCTTCAAACAGCCAATGAAACCGTCACACGCTGCCCGAATGTTGCTCTGCGGTATTGTGGCCCATTCCCGGCGAAGCGCTTGCGTGAGGTAATCGACACTTTGGTATATTTTAGTGCCAACCTTGCTTCAGACACAATGGATTGGTATCCAGAGATTTTGGTGGCCATTGTGCGCTGGAAATGAAGCGAGGAACCTGATTTTGTAACCATTCTTGGGTGGCGCGTGCTGAGTCCTGTTGGAATGTCCAAGATCTGTGGCCAAAATGTTTGCGTGCCCAAGGCTTTAATACAACCTCCAGAATATTTTCGCTATAATATTCGCATTTATTCTGATGCCACGGTCGATTAACACGAGCGGGGAGCGACCATCGGCTGTTATGGCGGCCAACACCACCACCATGGCCGGCGCTTGAGTTCTAGTGGCCAACCGAAGGTGCACAAGCAAATTCGCCAGTTCACCACTTTCGGCCAAGCGGAGCAACTCTTTAGCCCTTTTGAGTCTCCTTTCTTTCTGTTGTTCTTGCACTTTTTGGAATTTCAATGGCTTTATCTTGAGCTCATTTTTTAATATTTGCCGAATGGAATATTGCGATATGTTCAGCTCAGTAGCCATTTTTCGGCGACTGTGACGCGGTTTTTGATCAAGTTGCTTCTTTACTGTTCGAAACATTTCTGCTGATGTTGCTGTTTTCTTCCGCCCACTTCCGCTACCAGTACCACGGTAATGAGCGATGGTACGAGACACAAAAGATTTATTCACATTTAAATGCTAGAGTGCTCTAACGATAGCTACTTGTGGTTTTCCAGGCAAACATAAGGAAATCACACTATCACGCTTGAATTCTATTACGAATAACTTTTGTACTGGAAAATTTTCACCAAAATGCTTTTGTACGTTGGTAAACAATATAATGAGCTGTCGCCGGAATAATTTTAAAAGCTGTCGGACGAATGGCTTAGAAATGACAGCAGTAGTTTGTTCATCTCACTCTGTATGTAATGGGAATTATTTTTTGGTAAGCAATTGTCCAACTAGATTCCATGTTAAAATTTTTTTAAATTAATTTTAATGTTTATGTACATTAATGAGTCTAGCTGATCTTTGACAGAAGCTGCTACTTATTTGTAAATATGTATTTGTATAAATATAAGTATATTGTATTATTATGTTTTCATGAATTCATTTAAACTTTCTTCTGAAATTATTTATGTATTTGTTTTGCTTGAGTGGTGTTTAATGTTATGTTATGTTATTCCGTTTTAATTATGTAGGTTTCTTTAGAGTGTTGATTGATTTCATAAATTAATTACACATACATTTATTTTTATTTATAAATATATGAATACACGTATTATGCTTGATAAATTAAAGAAAAAAACAAAGAGAAGCAGTTATGTTCTGAATAAAAATAAAATACGTTTTACTAATGCATTTTTTTTTTTTGATTGAAAGTTGCATTGATTATTCGAATATCATTCCAATGATAGTTACTTAAATCATTTAAACACCACTTAAAATAAATTAAACAATAAAATATAACACAATTCATAAAAAATGCCAATGGCTTCACATAGATAATTTAATTGCAGAGTAATTGTTTTAAATAGATACACATAATGTTTGATGTAGAACGTCGAGTAAAATATTGTAATTTAAGACGAAAGAAATGCAATCCTTTACTTCATAGATCAAATTTCACAGGATAATAAGGATCTAAATGTGGTGAACTCACATGAAACAAGTGAAAAACCTGTAAATTCGGCCAGGCCGAACTTTGAATATCCTGCACCATTTGGAACGAATTTGGCAATTTTCAAAAACAATAAAATCCGTTAAAAATTCTGTTAACATCTTAAAAATGCAGAATGTTGTTGCGTTCATCCCCATTATAAATTTTTTATAATGTGCAATATAATGCACCGAACGTGCTGAACGCTAGCCAAAAAAGAGAAATGGATACGCAGGGCGGCCGGCAAAATTTTAAAAAGTGATGCCAAGTTTCAAGTTGTTTATTGTACAACATGAGAGACGTGTTGCAAAAATACAACACTGGGGATAATAGTGGGTAGGTAGGATACCTGATAAAGGTAAATAATAAATGTCAGGGAAATTTTGGGAAAAGAGGGAAAGTTTGGTTGAGCGTCCTTGGTGGCCGTATATAAAGCACAGAGAGGGCTAAAAGCGCCATTATTTCAAAGTGGTGTGGAACAATGTATCTGTTTTATTAGGGTCTATAGGATGAAATACACCCGCATAGGTAATATTTGTCATAAGCCATTACAATATTCAAATGCGAAATTTAAAAAAAAATCGGTAAAAATGTAGCTAAAATCATTAAAATACCGAATATCGGGATGTACCGTTATATGGGGGCTATACGAAGACGTGAACCGGTACAGACAATTTTCTGTCTTAGGCTGTAGTATCCGTTACGAACTTCAAATACCAAATTTGAAACAATTCTGGTGAAAATGTCCCTAAAATCATTAAAATACCGAATATCGGGTTGTACCGTTATATGGGGGCTATACGAAGACGTGGACCGGTACAGACAATTTTCTGTCTTAGGCTGTAGTATCCGTTACGAACTTCAAATACCAAATTTGAAGAAATTCATTCACCGGAATTGAATTTAAATGTCGCTAAAATCATCAAAATACCGAAAATCGGGAGGTACCGTTATATGGGGGCTATAAGAAGACGTGGACCTGCACAGACATTTTTTTGTAATAGGCCGTAGTATCCATTACGAATTTCAAATACCAAATTTGAAACAATTCCGGTGAATAATGTCGCTAAAATCATCCACATACCAAATATCGGGAGACATGTTTATTTAGGGGCTATACGAAGACGTGAACCGGCACAGACAATTTTCTGTCATAGGATGTAGCATCCATTGCTTACATCAAATACCAATTTTAAAAGAATTCCGGTGAATAATTACGCTAAGATCATCAAAATACCGAATATTGGGAGGTACCGTTATATGGTGGCTATACGAGAACTGAACGGTACCTTCCGATATTCGGTATTTTCATGATTTCAGTGACATTATTTATTGGAATTATTTCAAATTTCGTATTTGAAGTTCGTAATGGATGTAACAGCCTATGATAAAAATTTTGGTATACGGGTCCACGTCTTCGTATAGTCCTAATGTAGCGTTTTTCAAATTAAGTGGTAGTTTTCGGATTTTTTTTAAACATTTTCAAGTTCCTTTCAAATGGTGGGGTGTATTAAAAGTTCGGCCCGGCCGAACTTAACTTCTTTTGTACTAGTTTATCTTATATTGTGGGGAAATTAAATGTTTGGTCTACATGTTTTATAGCAGGGTACATTTATAGAAGACCATACAGTTCAGGTGCTTTGGCAGAGTCACATGATAGTTTAAAATTCTCTGTTTTTGGAATATAATTGTGTTTGTACAAGTCTTTTTTATTTTTCCCTAAGTTCTGCAGTTAAATTTACGATGAGACTAGGTTTCTGTTTCATGACAACTTCTTTGAATCGAAATCATCACATTCAGGACTTCTTTTTACAGAATTGCTTTAGCTAATACAAATTTAATTTTTTCTTTCGTCTCAATTTCCCTTCGACATTCTGCAACAAACTCACAGTTTTTGATGTATTCTAATTTATATTTGGTTTTTAATATTAGTTTTATTTGAAATACATATATTTTATATAATATTATTAATATTTTAAAAGAAAATTGTGAAAGAAACCCAAAACATATATTGGATATGATATTGAATTATGGGAATAAGGAAACAAACTCAAGAAAATACACACAAATAAGAGTACAAAAACAAATGTGAAAAAAGTTTGTGGAATAGATAAAAGTTTTTCGCTTTTTGACAAATTTTTGTTAAAGTAAAAAACGCTGAATATACCTGAGTGACTCTCAGCTCGGCCTGGGTACGCCTGAGTTCGGCTGCCGCTTTGTCGGCCCGCTCTGTGGCCCGTTCCAGTTCTTGGGAAGTGGTTAGTGTTGTGCGGCCAAACGTTGTCTGCTTAATTGTGGACATTTTCATTAGTTGTTGGTTTTCGGTGTTGTTGTTGTTGTTGTTGGATTAGATGATGATTGTAAAGTAAATATTGGTAAAAATAACATTATTCAGTACACAATTTAAAACATGTAATTTGTTGGTATTTTTGCAATAATCCAGTTAAGTGAAAAAGGCGAAATAAATCCAGCAGGAAAACAAAACTTTATTAGAAAATTTATGCAGATGACTGGTGATTATTATGGTGATGCTTTAAAAAAGATGATTATGCTGATGATTACACGTCGAATTTGATGATTGATTAGTTATTAGTTGATGGATGTATGAGTGATGATGTTGATGAAAGCGAGTTTGCTATGGGACCAATTAGTTTATTCACCAAGGAACGCCTGCCTTATCCAATTGAAAAATCATGCCAAACTCGCCGCTCTGTTTTTTTTTTTTTTGAATTGTTGATAACAATATTCAGGTGTTGTTGTAAAATGTCATGTGCTACATACATATGTTAATTGATCTCTACTCGATTAGATTTATTTTATATATATTTTTTTGCTTTCTAAATGAACGAACATTCGAATATGTATGCATGTAATTTGTTGCAAGAAGTTCTTTAGGTATGTATGAAGTTGCGTGTGAGTTTGAGAAAAGTTTGAAGTATTTATTTTGACTATATTTTTTTTTTTGGCATTGTTGTGATTGATGAACATGTTCGAAGTTTGTTTTTTTTTTTTTGGTTTTTGTTTGAAGAAAAAAAAAAAAACAAAACAAATGATAAGAAATTTAGCATTTTCTTTTTTGCGCATATTTTTTTTGTAACAAAACAACTATAGCAATCGCCTCTATATTTCTACAAGCAGCCACTTACCGATGATATTTGTCCAGATTCATACATTAATTTTTGTACCGACTGGAATTAGTGTTTGATATTTGTAAAATGTTATTAAGTTTCAGTAATATCAGATAACTCATGATGATAGTAATATGAGTGATGTTGAAGGTTTTATTGTAATACAGTTAAGAGCAAAATTTTGAAAAAGAAAACAAGTTTTTGCTGATTTCTGTTGAAAAAAAAAATTTTCCTTTGAAGAATGTCCAGAGATATTCAAAGAAAATTGGTTAAATACGGATATAATTTTTTCAATAAGCCTTTCGCCATTAGAATAGATTCTTGCGAACTACAAGACCTCCTCAAAATATTTTTAGCAGTTCAAATCTTTCAATTTTTTTTTTTACTTTTTGGTTTAACTTAAATTTATGAGCTTTTGGCCTTCGGAAAGAATGGATTTTCGGATATGCAACATTGCACTGCCCGTACTGCGCAATACAAGGTGGTGGCAATACAAAAGTCCTCCTATCAGAAAATGCTACTAATTTTACGATTGGCTCCTAATGTCAGTTCTGTTTTGCAATTGTTGTTGTAAACACATGTTAATAAACAATGTTACGCTACACTGCTCCAAAACGCGAAATACAGGGTGAGATGAAAAAACTGCAACCAACTTTAGACTGCTGCCATTTCTAAGCCACTCATCCGACAATTATTCCAGTGACAGCTCATTATATTGTTTACAAGCGTACAAAAACATTTTGGTGAGAATTTTCCAGAACAAAAGTTATTCGTGATGGAATTCAAGCGTGATAGTATGATTTCTTTATATTTGGCTCGAAAACCACAAGTGGTTATCGCTATCGAACACTTTAGCATTTAAATGTGAATAAATCTTTTATGTCTCGCACCATCGCGTCTCGTTACCGTGATACTGGTAGTGTAGCCCGACGCCAAGAAAGTGGACGGAAGAAAACAGCAACATAAACAGAAAATGTTCGAAAAGTAAAGAAGCGACTTGATCGAAACCCACGTCGCAGTGGCCAAAAATAGCTTGTGAGTTGAATATATCGCAATATTTTATTCGGCAAATATTGAAAAATGAGCTCGGGATAAAGCCATTGAAATTTCAAAAAGTGCAAAACTTACACCACAACAGAAAGAAAATAGACTCAAACGAGGTAAAGTGTTGTTCGCTTGGCCGAAAGTGCTGAACAGCCGAATTTGGTTTTCTCCGATGAGAAAACATTCGTTGTATAGTAGTTTGTAAACAAACAAAATTATGGTGTTTACTAGCCAAAGAGGTCAGCAGGAAATGTGCACTTTCGGTAGGCCACCAGAACTCAAACGCCGCCCATGGTGGCATCAGAATAAATACCGAATATTATCGCGAAAATATTCTGGAGGGTGTATTAAAGCCTTGAGGTTCCTCGCTTCATTTCCAGCACACAATGGCCACCAAAATCTCCGGGTACCAATCCGTTGGACTATTGTGTCTGGAGTACTTTGGAAAGCAAGGTTGACACCAAAAAATACCAAAGTGTCGATCACCTCAAGCAAGCGCTTCGCCGGGAATGGGCCAAAATACCGCAGAGCAACATTCGGGCAGCGACTGACGGTTTCATTGGCCGGTTGAAGGACATAATTCGCGCCAAATGTTCTAAACTTATTCTCGAACAAATCTAACCTACAAATCAATTCGAACAGATCGCAGATTTCCTGGCCGTCCAATGCCTACTGCTGAAACACTGCGAGTTTAGCCACTCGCCCCGAAGAGACTGGCACAACAAAAGAAGCTTCCGGGCGTGGGGTGTACCACGTTATCCGTTCTGCCAGAAAATTGCTGCTGTTGCCGAGGATGTCAAGGAAGCGCCGTCGACATCGATCAAACGACACGCCACGCAAATGGATATCAGTCAACCGAATTTTGGCACAAAATTTGAAGATGTTTCCGTATAAAGTTCAGATGATGCATCAGCTGTTAGCTGCTGACCGCCAACCACGTCTAACACACGCTCAAGCCATCCTTAATCACCACAAAGAAGAAGATGATTTTTCATCAAAAATAATCTTAGGGGGTAAGTAAATAAACAAATTTACGCTTCTGGGGCTCTGAAAATCCGCGAATAAACCACGAAGAGCCATTATACCCACTCAAAGTCACTGTATGGTGGGCAGTTTTTGCTGGAAAGTTTTCGAAGACGTCGCGGAAAAGGGTTACCACAGAGCAATGATCAACGAGATCTTTTTGCCGCAACTTGATGAGATGGGAAAACATGTGGTGGAAAACATGTGGCTTGACACAATCGATATGCTGAAGGATGCATTTCCCGAGCGCCTAATCTCCTGTTTTGGCCAGCAAGATCGCCTGATTTTTGTGGGTCTATGTCAACAAGCCCCAGACTCAGCTTTCAGCTCTTAAAGACAATATCCGTCAAGAATGTGAGGACCTTTCGCTGGAAGTTTCGCCAAAGTGATGGAAAATGGCATAAAAAGGGCTCAAATGACAATAAACTGTGGCGGCGGCCATTTACATGACATGATATTCTCGACTTAATGCAAAAAAAAAAAAAAAATGTCCAAATAAAAATAATCCACAAGTAGAATCAAAGTTTTTAATTTTTTTATAATTACAGCCAAAAAACATGGGAAGATTACTTTTGCGCCACCTTGTACATGGTCCGCAATAAACCATTTTTTAAACTAGTGCTTATTTCGTGAAAGGTAGCACTTTGTTTATATCTGATTGCAAATATAATTAGTTTGATCCTTCCGCTGAAAGAATATGGTTGTGCATACGCTTGAATAACGCTGGGAAATGGAGTGCAAAAATGGCGTTCGGATTTTGAAAGAAGATATGCACCGTCAGTATGTTGACACATAAAAACGACACGAAAAAATTGAAAAGCCGATGCACCCAAAACGAGTCAGTGTTTGGTGCGGATTTTGGTCCGCATTTTTATACCCTACAACACTATGTGTTGGGGGTATTATAAGTTTGATTGGGCCAAAAATTATGTAACACCTCGAAATATTGATTTCCCACATAGGAAAGTATATATGGATCTTCCTAGCTCGCCGAGCTGAGTCGATCTAGCTACGTATGTCCGTCCGTCCGTCTGTCCGTCTGTCCGTCTGTCCTTGTTAATTTGTAATCACGCTACAGGTCGCAATTATGGCCCGATCCTTACGAAATTTTGCACGAAGGTGGGGTTAAGGTCAGAATAGAACCCTATTTCTTTTGGAGATGATCGCCAAATGTTTAGGGGCTGAAATGGACCAAATACTGAAAAAATGTCGGATTTTGCAGTAGCTATACAGGTAGCAATTATAGACCAATCGACGCGGAATTTCGCACGAAGCTAGAGTTTAGGGCGGGAAAGAAGCCTACCAATTTGGGTGGTCATCGGATAATATTTAGCGCGTAAAATAGACCATATCTTTTGTGTTGAAAAAATTCAAAATTTTTCATTAAAGCGCGAATATTTTAAACCACGGCGAAATCTCAAAGCCATGATAAGGTTACTTCTGATCTTTAGATTGATGTTAAGATCCAAAAAAATCGAATACATAGCAAATATATGCGATATATATGTCTATCAAAAGATATGCTTGAAAGATCTCATATATGTCGAGAACGGCTGAACTGATTTCGACAGTTCTCATTAATTCAGAATGGCCTCTTGGCAGGAAAGAAAAAACGTCTAAAAAATCGCATAAAAATATTTCTCTAAAGATGAAATATTGATTTTGTAAAATTTTCTCATATTTTTTCAATTTTGTCATATTTTTGGCATATTTTCATTTTGAATTAAACATTTGGTAATATTTCTACAGCTAACAAAACTAAGTAGTGAGGATTTCAGGATATCATATACAGATCGCATTTATGGCCCGATCCTTACGAAATTTCGCATGGGGATAAGATGAGGGTCAGAATTGTAGCCTACTCTTTTTGGAGATGATCGGGGTTGAAATGGACCAAAAAACTGCAAAATTGTCAGCAGGTCGTAATTATCGCCCGATCCTCACGCACATTTGAATGGGGGTTACCGGACATTGCAAAAGCCAAGCAGTTTTGGATGGCCATCCAAAAATATTCATTGTGTGAAATAATTTGCCAACTTTTATAGACAAAATACGAAAATGTCCATTCCAGTGACTTTTTGGAGAATTCACAAATACAGGAAAGACGCACTTCTGACTGTCTGTATCTCATATAGATGCGTTTCAGTCAAAAACCAATAATAAATGTTAATTTTTTGCCACTTCTGAGAGATTATAGGTTTTTGGGAAATACTGGTTCCAGATCTAGGAAGACCATTTACGTGCAACATTTACCAATAAATTGGAAATGAGCAAATTAGTTTAAGTTGCTATTATTCGAAAATTAGAGAACGAAACCTGATGGTTTCGCCTATATAAACTGTATCGTTTATTATAGTGTTGTAGGGTATTCAACGGTCGGCCCCGCTCGACTGTAGCCTTTGCTTACTTGTTTTTTATAACTTTAGCTGGATTTGTTCCCCTACAAAGTAAATCATCAGCTGAGTCAAAAAGAGACTTCAGCACAGAAAACTGTGATGGTGGTGAAGATCTCATATGTGAAATCTTCAGGCAGAAGCGGTGAGGCCATAAGTCCAAATTCCCAGGAGGACGAATCGGTGAAATAGCCGCCACTAACGAAGAAAGGAATCATGTACAGGAGTTAGGCACACGATGACAAAGTATTAAAAATTCTTTTCTATGACACCAGCTGCTTCTGTCTAGACAGACACAAATTGTCTCAGCAACCGCCTAATGTGCAATTTAAGGCATCCGATGTTACTGTCCCTGAACGAGGCTTTAGTGATGGAAATTGGTGATGCTTTGAATCATGAACGGGGGACAGTTTAAGATGTGAAAAAAAAAAATAGCCGTGTCTTATAAATTTGCTTAGTTATTAGAAGAAGTTCCGTGAAATGGCGGAACTACGGGAAACAAACGTAAAGCATGAATGTTGCCTGAAGGTGGCTGTAGATGCTAATATGCGTCGTAGAGAAATGGATCAGTTGTTAAACCTCCAGGTTCAACGAGACAAAGAAATGGCGGAACTACGAGCAACAAACATAAAACTTGAATGTTGCTTAAAGTTTGCTGTAGACACCAAAGTTGGCCTTAGAGAAAGGGATGCAGTTATTGATCGCCTTGGTTAAACAACACCTAAAGTTAAAAGATGATGAGAATGAAAGCAAACGCCGTGTCCTACACAATCAGATGCAGGAACTCATGTCGAAATTGGTGGCTACTGAGTTGAGATCGCATGCAGCGAGAATTCAATCCAAGCACATGGTAAAATCCATGGAGAAGGAAGTTAAACTACTTTTGCGGGGTTTGGCTTCTTCGGAGAAAGCCCTTAGAGTAGCTGAAACAGAACGTGAAGAGTTCACTGTGAAACTAGTCAAAAATTCCAGCAAAGACGAAAGAGGTGTAGAGGAAGATCCTATTATCAAAGTAAAATAAAAAAATTATGGTAGACTAACCAAATAACAAATCATGGAGCCATAAAAGGTTAGGTATCAATCACTGAAGAATCGAAGAGGAAAAAGAAGCAAGATGTTCCACTCTCGTGTGAACGAAAGAAATAGGAAGTGAGTGATTTTCAGGCCAAGGCCTATAAGAAAAAGTTGCAAACTGGAAATAGTGCAGCTAGCAAAAGGTAGGCAGAAAATAATGTACGCATAAAACGCTGGAAGAATAAGGTACTCAGGGTCCGTAAGATGAAGCTGCCTCTTGAAGAGGATACAGTCGGGAGGTGGTGGGACCTTTAAGAGAGATCGGCTAGAAAGATGGAGGAGCTATCTGGGTGTTATTACTTAGACAGTTTTCTCTTATATTTAGATATAGTGTAGATAGTTTGCGGAATGAAAAAGTCCAATAAGCTAAAGATCCGTTCCAATAGTCCTAAGGCGGTTTCATTGAGCTACTTACTCGAAACTTTTACCAAACTTAGAGAGTTGAAGGAAGCTAGGACACAGAACCCAAAATTGCTTGAAGATGTTGAATAAATCAAACTTCTTTTCAACGGTCCACAAGCCGTTTTATTCAGCTCCTCAATAGCTCTACTGTTCAAATATTTGAACTTTTAAAAAGTCGAAATATCTGCAGACGGATTGAAAGCTATACTTAAACGGGCATGAGAGGACGTAAAGATGAGATATTAAATATACAGAAAATCCCACCGTTCATTTTGTTCTGTAGAAGCCCTATTCTTCTCAAAAAATGGTGGCCGTCTTTATCCGAGTAGACCTTGAGTCGTTTCGGACAAAAGATCGTTTCGGACAAAGAAAGCAGTTAAAGCACGAGCTGACGCAAATGTTATTTGCTGTTTTAAAAGACACAACAGACCCTGGCAGAAGAATACAGGTAGATGCATCAACGCTTGGGAGCATTGATGTGTCAAAAAAATTTAAATATTTTTTCAAATATAAGTAGATTTTTATATGTTTTCTTATACTACGTCATTCTGAGGCTATTATAATTCGCGTTTTTCAACAATTTTTACAAATTTAAATAATTTTTCATTCAACATTTTCAATTCCAAAATTGGTTTGACAGTTCATTGTCCCATCAGCTGTGTCGACGCGTCTACCTATATTCTTCTACCATGCAACAGACTATAAAGAGAATGACGTCTTGTAGTGCCGGGAGCAAGCACGATATACACACTTAGTTTTATTAAAGACTAATTAATAAATTTTAGTAAAGCCAGAAAATTACGCTTTAGTCATTAAAACAAAACACTATAGTTTTAAGCATTTCTTTCATCACTTCAATAAATTTGAATTGAATTGAAATAATTGAGAATGATGTCGTCCCAAGGACAACAGCCTGCTGGAAAGGAATCGGTCAGAAACGCCGAGAAACAAGAGCAAGGGAACGACTTGTGAGCAGGGATGAAGGAAAATCGGTTGTGATAATCAGCGAACAGTCGATAAACTTGCGAGCGACAATATATTTGGTGGCTGTTACCAAGTCTACCTCACCAAAGGGCGGAACTCCAAAAGATAGCAAAGACAATCGCTGTAATGAGAGCAGAGTCGGCGGAGGATAGGCAGCAAAAATTCGTGTTGTATATCCCGATGATGGAATAGTGGAAGCTCACTAGCAACGATACGAAATTTCCAGAAACATATTGAACCACAGCAGAGATGTGGGAGGTGATTTTAAAGTATCACGTTTATATGTATGACTTTTTTGAAGTTCTTAACCCAAAAATGTTTCGAAGATTTTTGATTTGGTCTTTTATAGCATGTTTACATTAGAACTTTTTGCCGAGTTAAGCTCCTCAATGAGGACTTTTTTTTGCCGTATTTGAGATGGACTGAGTTCACCTAATTCGATAAACTATAAACGTACAATTCTAACAGTTTTCATTGTATAATATTCCAATTACTCGAACAAAATAACTTTTGGCGTTTTTTATTACACTGATTTTGCCAGAATTGTGAAAGACTCTAGAAATGTGCACAAAATATATGATTGCCGGTGCAATTTTATGTTTTAAACATTTAACTTGGCGATTTAGTGCCGAATGTTTTGCGATTCCACTAAATGAGGATATTTTGTCACATGTAAGGCAGAATCAGGTTGCTTGAATGTGCATTTAATGATTTAAACGATTTATTTTTGAATTGAATGTATATTTCTTCGGGAATTTTGGCTTGTGATGGAACCTTGTTAAATAAATGAGGATGATTAAATAATTGATTAATCAAAGATGACAAAAAGTCCAATCAATGTTCGATTGTTTTGAAGAGTGATACATTCATAAATTTGTTATTTCAAGTGCACAAATTCGACATAGCCCGAAGTCTAGCTGTATGCCGTCTAGGGATAGATATCAAGGCTAAAACAATTCAAAGCTTAACTAGTGACTTTGGCGTTAAATTACAACACTGTTGCCACAAGTATATAACAGGAGTGTCGTATTTCCCGATTCGTTCAGCTGAAAATGACAACATTGTTGTATTTTCACGCAGAAGTCACTATTTAAACTTTGATCTGTTGCAACCTTCAGTTCTTTTTCGTTTCGCTTTTAACAACTATGGCCGAATTAATTCAGTGGCTCCTCTCAATGAATCGTTCAATTGAACAACGTCATAGCACAAAGAAGATCAAAGACATATACAGGGTGAGCATAGCTAAAGATCAAAGACATATATAGGGTGAGATAAAAAACTGCAACCAATTTCAGACTGCTGTCACTTCTAAGCCATTCGTCCGACAGCTGTTAAAATTATTCCTGTGACTGCTCATTATATTGTTTACAAACGTACAAAAGCATTTTGGTGAGAATTTTCCGTATAAAAAGTTATTCGTGATGGAATTCAAGCGTGATAGTGTGATTTCTTTATATTTGGCGGGAAAACCACAAGTGGCTATCGTTGGAGCACTCCAGCATTTAAATGTGAATAAATCTTTTGTGTCTCGTACAATCGTGTCTCGTTACCGTGATACTGGTAGCGTAGCCCAACGTCAAGGAAGTGGACGGAAGAAAACAGTGAGCTGAACATATCGCAATATTCCATTCGGCAAATATGAGCTCGGGGTAAAGCCATTAAAATTCCAAAAAGTACAATAACTTACACCGCAACAGAAAGAAAATAGACTCCAAAGAGCTAAAGAGTTGCTTCGCTTGGCCGAAAGTGGTGAACTGCCGAATTTGGTTTTCTCCGATGAGAAAACATTTCTTGTCCAGCAGTTTGTATACAAACAAAATTATCGTGTTTACTTGTTAATGAGGTCAGCTAAAAAATTGTGCACCTTCGGTTGGCCACCAGAACTAAAGCGCCGGCCATGGTGATGGTGTGGGCCGCCATAACAGCCGATGATCGCTCTCCGCTCGTTTTAATCGAACGTGGCGTCAGAATAAATGCCGAATGTTTTCGCGAAAATATTCTGGAGGGTGTATTAAAGCCTTGAGCATGCAAACATTTTGACCACAGACCTTGGACATTCCAACAGGACTCATCACCACCGCACGCAGCACACGCCACGGTTACAATGGTTACAAAATGAGGATCCTCGCTTCATTTCCTGCGCACAATGGCCACCAAAATTTCCGGATATCAATCCGTTGGACTATTGTGTCTGGAGTAATTTGGAAAGCAAGGTTGTCACCAAAAAATGCCAAAGTGTCGATCACCTCAAGCAACCGCTTCGCCGGGAATGGGCCAAAATACCACAAAGCAATATTCAGGCGTTGTGTGACGGTTTCATTGCCCATTTGGAGGCCATAATTCGTGCCAAAGGTGACCAATTCGTGCAAATCTAAACTTATTCTAAATTTGATAATATTTCCGACATTTTTTTACTTTCATTTAATAAAATTAAAAAAAAAAATGGAGAAATTATGACGTTTGACTTTGTTGTAGTAGAATTTTATAACAAATAATTTGTTAAAACATTTTGACGTGAAAGGAAGTTTTTAACCATATTTAAAACCGGTAAAGAAAGCCTTAAAGTCGGTCCGGGCCGACTTTATGATACCCTACACCCCTTTGCTAATTTAGTAGAGCTCCACATAACAATTAAAAGTTTTTATGGGAGAATTCAATCATACACTCTATGATTATAATTATAATTTAAAGTTCAAAAAACTAAATATGTCGACTTGTATTGCCCATTTGGTGCACAATTAATTTGAAATCGAATAAAGATATATATGGGAGCTATATCCAAATCTGAACCGATCCCGATTAAATTTGGCAAGATATTTCTGAGCTGTATTTGATATATTTCCCTGAATATCGTTGTTATGGAGTGCATATTACGGCTGTGGATAACAAATATAACAAATCGGATGTACAATATATATGGGAGCTATAACTATATCTGAACCGAAATTTGGCATACTACCTTCTAGACTAAATTCGGTCGTATGTGCCAAATTCCATCCCATTTGGACAAATATTAGACGGTTGGGGCACAATAAAAGGTAAGTCGGACGAAATTATATATGGGAGCTATATCCAAATCTGAGCTACTAGCTACTAGACTCAATCCGGTCGTAAGTGCCAAATTCCATCCCATTTGGACAAATATTAGACGGTTGGGGCACAATAAAAGGTAAGTCGGACGAAGTTATATATGGGAGCTATATCCAAATCTGAACAGATCTCGGCAAAATTTAGCAAATGTATTTCTGAGCTGTATTTGCTATATTTCCCCAAATATTGTTGTTACAGAGTGTATATTACGGCTGCGTAGGACAAAAATAACAAATCGGATGAACAATACATATGGGAGCTATAGCGGACGGACAGGCGGACGAACATGCATAATATGACTCAGAATGTGATTCTATACAGATCCTCAAAAGAAACTATGGGTCTACGCATTTCCTTTTGCCTGTTACAAACAAATCCACAAAGACATATGCAGATTATCAAAAGGAACTATGGGTCTATCTCGTTTCCTTTTGCCTGTTACGAACAAATGCACAAAGACATAATACCCTGACCGCCTTGTGGTGTAGAGTATAAAAAGGACCATACAGACCCCTTTGTTGACTCGCTCGAGGGTTAAAATTTTCGACCAAAATATTCCACGTACTTTTTATCTATAATATTGCCAAAGACACAATACACCTAAAATACACGGATTCCAATAAAAATCTTAATCCGAAAATTTCCAAAAGTTTGGAGGATATGGGAATGTGGCAACTCTATTTTGCCAACATTTCGATTTAAACTTTCAAAATGACGTTGCACTTGTCTTCTGTTTTTTTTAGACCAACATTCATAATCTGCTTGATTTTTTCTGTACTTATTTTTTGTGGTGCACAGTGTAATTAATAATTCACGATGAATTTAACTGTAGGAAACATATATCAGGATTAAACCTGGTAAAGGTTTAGTATGTAACAAAAGTTAGAGCATCACACTACAGCTCTGGGATGATTGAGAAGCAATTGAGATTTAGTTTTTGAGTGGATATAAACGAGGTCATTCGTCTATTCCTCCCTCCATTGTTTATTCAGACTTTTTTTCGCTCATGGGGATGTCTTTGATTTTTTTCTCTTGGCGGCTGAAGTTAGTGTGGCCACTTCTATAATTTCGTATTGGAGTCATTTAAGATATGGTAACTCTAATGTAATGTCCATGAGGATGATATCAGCAAATGGGCTTTAAAAATTTTTATTCATTTATAGTTATGTTTTTATTATTTTAAAACAGCACTTTTTATTTAAATTTTGCCCTTAACTGCATCAACAATAAGGAATAAATTGTATGTCTATTTTAAGGTGTTTAAACATTATTATTAATTATTTCATGTTTCTTATACCCATTTACCGTTTGATTTCATTAATAGAAGCTAACTAAATTTGTTGTTTGTATTTATTTGGAAATCATTACAATTTCTTATTATTATTAATGTTCGCATTTCAATTTACTCAAGTCACTGGCATACTTTTAGGGGCATTCTTTAATACTGCTTTTCATGTTGCATATTTTTGGGTATTTATTATATTCAGAAACGTAACTAGCAATACAGGGGGAACCAATGGGTCATTGGGAAAATATGTTAGATTAAAATCACATGACAACCTCTTAACAACACCCTTTCTCTTCATTTGACATACCCCACATGCGTATTGTTGATATGAATGTTTTGTTTGGTTCGTTCTTTTCTTCATTAGTCATTCATTAGACAATGGAAAGAAAGAAAATTCTCAATGGGTGGTCGTCGTCGTGTTGGGTGGTGGTCATTAATTTAATTGCTGTTCTATTTATTTATAATGACTTAGTCGACATGTTTTAACAATTTTAAAACTAGAAGCAAAACAGAAACAATACGGCAATTCAATTACATATTCCATAGAATTGTGGTTTGATGTTGATTATGTCCCTGAGGGCTTTTGACCTCATAGGTTTGATACAGTGGGTCTTACACATGTACGTGGAACATGTTCGACAATTGCACACCTGATATTTACATACCATGACAAACTTATGTCTGTATGCATGTATGTGTTTGTCTAATATGGCCTCACAACAACATTAATTATGCCATTGTTACGTTTTGTCAACATGAAATTAATTTAATCGATTTGTAAGTCTATCATTATAAGGGATTGGGGAATATAAACGGCAAGTGGAATCGTTATGGAGAGAATGGGGCAGTTGTTTTGGAAGTTTTTCGTTTGAGTTAGGCACTTAACATGAAAAAGGGTCTACTTAAATGGCTTAGAAATACTGGTAAAAAATTTGGTTGAGTATTTCTTAACTATTTGCTCAGGGGATATACAGATATTTCTGATCATAAAACGTTTGTTGATTGGAATCCATGTCCAATTGCAAATTATTTTTACATAAATTGGTTTTTAGACAATACAAAGCTTTAAAAGTCCCATCAGGTCCTCAGCTCAGCAGTTGTTAGAGTCGTATATAAAATAAACCAATATGTATCGTGGTTTTAAAAGAAAGACTGTCAGACGTACATTTTAAAATCGATTTAGAATTTTATGGTGATCAAGAATATACAGGGTCAGATAAAAAAAAAATGCAACAAAGTCAAACGTCATCATTTTTACATTTTTTTTACAGTTATTGATTGAAGGCAAAAATGTCGGAAATAACATCAAATTTGGGAATACGTTTAGATTTGTTCTAATTGGTCATCTTTGACACGAATTATGGCCTTCAGACGGCCAATGAAACCGTCACATGCTGCCCGAGTGTTGCTCTGCGGTATTTTGGCCAATTCCCGGCGAAGCGCTTGCTTGAGGTGATCGAAACTTGTGTATTTTTTAGTGCCAACTTTGCTTCCCAAAATACTCCAGACACAATAGTTCAACGGATTGGTATCCGGAGTTTTTTTTTGGCCATTGTGCGCTGGAAATGAAGCGAGAAACCTCATTTTGTAACCATTCTTGGGTGGAGCGTGCTGAGTGCACTGGTGCTGAGCCTTGTTGGAATGTCCAAGACGAAAAAACTGTAACCAACATAAAACTGATGTCATTTCTAAGCCACTTGTCCGACAATTATTCCAGTGACAGTTCATTATATTGTTTACAAGCGAACAAAAGCATTTTGGTAAGAATTTTCCAGAAAAGGAATTATTCGCGATGTAATTCAAGCGTGATAGTTGTGATTTCTTTATATTTGGCTGGAAAACCCCAAATGGAAACCCGCGTCGCAGTGGCCAAAAAATAGCTTGTGAGCTGAATATATCGCAATATTTTATTCGGTGAATATTGAAAAATGAGCTCGGGGTAAAGCCATTGAAATTCTAAAAAGTGCAAGAACTTACACCACAACAGAAAGAAAATAGACTCAAATGAGCTAAAAAGTTGCTTCGCTTGGCCGAAAGGGGCGAACTGCCAAATTAGGTTTTCTCCGATGAGAAAACATTTGTTGTCCAGCAGTTTGTAAACAAACAAAATGATCGCGTTTACTTGCCAAAGAGGTCGGCTGAAAATGTGCACCTTAGGAACTCAAGCCGGCCATAGTGATGTTGTGGGCCGACGCACGCAAACATTTTGGCCGCGGACCTTGGACATTCCAACAGGACTCAGCACCATCGCACTCAGTACGCGCCACCCAAGAATGGTTACAAAATGAGGTTCCTCGCTATTTTCCGGTGCACAATGGCCACCAAAATCTCCGGATACCAATCCGTTGGACTATGGTGTCTGGAGTATTTTGGAAAGCAAGGTTGGCACTAAAATATACCAAAGTATCGATTACCTCAAGCAAGCGCTTCGCAAGGAAAGGGCCAAAATACCGCAGAGCAACATTCGGGCAGCATAATTCGTGTCAAATGTGACAAATTCGAACAAATCTAAACTTATTCTAAAATTTGATGCTATTTCCGATATTTTTTGCTTTCATTCAATAAAATTAAAAAAAAATGTAAAAATTATGGCGTTCGACTTTGTTGCAGTTTGTTTTTTATCTCATTCTGTATTTCTTAACCCATAGTCGACTGAAATCGATTTTATATATATATTTTTTTGATTTGATGAAATCGGTTATGCCTTTGGTAAACAGTTAAAAAATATCTACAGATATTAGCTATAACCTTAATATTTGTGCCATACTAAATTTTTCCGACCAGTGTTTGGATTTTGTCGTATTTATTTATTTATCGTTTTTTTTTTAAGACATCTTAAGTAAATTATGCACCTATTTTAGCAGTGGATTGTTAGTACGGTAAGGGCTCTAAGTTCTGCTTGGAATTGGAATGAAATAAAGGGGTCGATTGTTTAGCTGATTCTGTTAAAAACATCGCAACATTTGAAATAAAAAAAATCTCCATTACGGGCTTTTACTTAGCAAATTAGTGTAATTTTGAGTTAAGTTTTTGTTCAATTAGCTTTTTGTTTGTTTTGTCTTTCTTATTTGTTATTATTGTTTATTTTTTATTATTAAATCAAAACCTTTTTTTTTTTTTGTTATTTGTTAATGGTTGTTGTGGTGGTGGTGAATTTTATTTTTCTTAATTTGTGGCAATGTTATGTGTCACTGATATACTATTTTCTATTTGCAGGAAATAATTTGTTAAAGTGCTATTGTATTTTTTTTTTTTTTGGTTTAACTTTTTCTTTGAATGCTTTTAATGTAATTGTCTAGGAAAATTGGACGACAAATATAAACCAAACACAAATGAAAAAAAAAAAATGAAATACAATTCGGTGATGAATAGTTAATGAGGTGCTCTATAATTTGAAGTTAGTAACAATGTAACTATTTGTGCTATACTGGCTGGCTTTCACTTTTCTAGACATGGGGGTGGTGGCGAAGGGTTGGGGGCAGGCATGGTATTGGAATAATGGGTTTGCTGGTTGGGTTTTGGTAACAGCAATTTATTAAAGAAGGGACTTTTCATTTTCCAAATGAGGGCAAATAGAGAAAAACACAGTGCTACAAAAATGTACATTTAAACATTGCAACAACCAGGAAGGTAAAGGTAATTAAATGTGAGAATATTTATCCACGTTTTAAGAAATAATATTTGCATTGTAAAAAAATATTAATTTCAGGCTTGTTAATATTTGAAAATGTTAATTGGGGTTGAATTAAAAATCATACAAGTGGCGCCCAACGGTTTTAAGAAGACGATTGTTACAAAATCAAAACTACCACCCAGAACCGTTTATTATTATTATTTTTTTTTAATTTTTCCGAGAAATAACACTTCGAACTGAGAATGGCCAAAAAAGGTTGGTATTTGATCGTTTTCGAAAGCATTTTTTTTTGTATTTGATTAAAGAAAACATCGTTGGCAAATGGCTTCACTTTAGGTAGTTACTTCAAGTGATAATCAAACCATTAGGATTTCTGTTAAACGCCGGAGAGAGTGATGAAAAACTGCGAGTTTTTTGGTTTCGAATCCACCTCTTTTTTCTTTTAAGTTTCAAAACGAATTTTTTTATTTATTTATTTTTTTTTCGAAAAATTGTCTGAAAGAGTCATGGCAGAAGCTGCACCCAATTGCAAACCGACATCGCCCATGGTTGCAAGGAACTTGCGCCGCCACAATTGACATTCTCGGAACCCTAAACTTTCGTTTTATGATTGTGATTAGGAAATGCCTCCGGTTCCATATGTTAGGTTAGCCAAAATGTTAAAATTTCCAGGAAACGATTGAAAGAAGAACCACTATTGAAACTACAAAATTTCGAGTTGGCACATGTTCGCACAAACTTTTCCAGATTGAGTGCACCCTAATAAATTCTTTCAGAAGTGTTCGTTTTCCCAAAAAGCTAAGAGAGTAGTGATAGTAGCTACACCAAGTGCTAGATGGTATCGTTCATGGTCTAAACTATGGCCAGATCTGACATCCTTCAAAGCTCAAACTTTCGTTTTGGGATCAATGTCGAAATCACTTTAGAAAGCCAATGTGTCCATCAGTTTCCTGGCGCGTAAGTCAGAACTTTTGGTTTTGGCTACACCAATTCGCTCCAGGTTTAGTTATAGAATAGCCATTTCACCTATGTTAGTAATAAAATTTGATTTAATAAAACGGCTTGTTCCTTGAAGTTTCAACGCGAAAGCTTTCGTTTTTTGCAAAGTGACTAAGATGGCCATGATAGCAGTTTCACTCAATTGCTAGCACGCAACATTTGTGGCTGGAGCTAAGACAAATTGTGTTAATTTTCAAACCTATAACTTTTGTTTTTCTGCTCCTTAGCGCGAAAATTTTATTTTCCAGGGAAACAACTGAGTAAACCAAGACAGTAGCTATACAAAATTGGGAATTGGCATATGTTCGCACATACTACTCCATGTTGATCACCTTCTTCAATTCTTTTTAGCTTCAAAACGAACGTTTTCATTTCATCAAAAAGCTGAGAGTTGTGACACCAATTGCTGATAACTTTCATATTTGGATTAAGAACCATATTCGATATCCTTCGCTCCTACAAATTTCGTTTTGTGATTACTGAAAACATTATTAAAAAAATGCTTTCGCCTATAATTTAATCTAAAGTCGAAAACTCTCGATTTCCGAGAAACCTACTGAGGAAACCTCGATATTTGCTACACAAAATTGCTAGTTTGATCAGATTAAGATCGGATCTACCAATCTATTCTTCCAATGTTCCAACGCGAAAGTTTTCATTTCCAGCAAAATGTTTGAGAGATAGAAGCTACAGCCGAGGTAATAGATACAGCCAGGAAATAGGATGACGTCTGAAAATCTTGGAACATCTAGCTTTCGTTTTTCTGTTCCTATTATTTTTCTCTTTCCAATAAAAGAACTGAGAGAGTCACCATTGTAGCTATTCAAAATTTCGAGCTGTCAAGATTACAGTTTTCCCCAAAAGTAGCTAAATTTAATTGCTTGCTAGCATTTTCATAACCTTCTACCTGCGACTTCGTTCCGTGATTACTGAAAACATGGTTAACGAATGGCTTAACTCCCTTCTGTTTCTTTAAGCTCAATCCGAAAGTTTTGGATTTCCAGAAAACGATTGGAAAAACTATTATTGCTGGCATTGATTTTATTCAGAACAAGATATTAATATAAAGACCGGGTGATCAAACGAACACACATGAAGCCATTACGAAAACTAGACTCAATTGTTAGCTGACATCGTTTATGTTTAGATATGGAGAGAGCCTCATCGACCGGTTTGCGCTGGTTAATTAGTGATTTGCGGTAAACTTAAAAAAACCGACACTCGTACCAGTCCTGCTCAAAAATCAGACCTCGTTTACCAGTCCAATTTCTATTAGTTTTTTAATACCATCTAAAACCTAATGCTAAGGCATGATTTATAAATTTTTTGAAATTAATTTTTTTATAATTTTTAAATGTTAAATGTTCTCTTTTGCGGACTCATGTCCTATTCTAAAACTCGCCAAATTTCTATGCAAAAACTAAACTCGTACAGCTTACATAGGGCAACCCTGTTTCGAACTGCGTCCAACTTCACGCGATTGTTGGAAAATGTATTTGGGGAAGTCCCTAAAAGCTATTTTATCACAAATTTTCACGAGTTGTGTAATTTACTGACACAAATACTAAAAAATAGAAAATGCAAAAACAACGAGGATGAACCACTGTTTAAGTGAGAAATTTAGTAATTAAACATTACAAAAACCATAAATCGCCAAATGAGATATTTGAGATTGTTAATAGAAGCCAATCTACAGTTCAGTACATCAAAAAACGCTTCAAAATAGATGGATGTGCAGAAAATAAGTCAAAAATAGAACGGCAAATAATAAAATATTTATCGTGAATGATGAGAAGTGTATTTTACGGCAGATCAAAAAGGATCCATTTTTGAGTGCACTGAAGCTCTCAAAAATTGCTAAAAAGGATTAAGGAAAAGTATGTTGCTCTCAAACAATAAGAAATATACTACACAAGTCGAATTACAATGGAAGAAGAGCTAGACATAAACCTCTAATCAGCAAGCACATATCAAGAGATTTTCCATTTTGGAAGAATGTACTGTTCACGGACGAAAGCAAATTCAACCTTTTTGGTTCAGATGGCCGACCTTATGTATGGAGATAAGCAAATGAAGCGCTCCTTGCCAAAAATATGAAGCCTACAGTGAAGTGAAGTGGTGTTCCAGTAATGTTGTGGGGTTCATTTTCAGCGTCTGGACCTGGTGTATTGCATTTTATTGAGGGTATTATGGATCAGACTATGTGCCTTAACATTTTGAAAGAAAGTTTGCCACTCTGTAGGGAAAAGCTAGGCCTTATGTATGGAGATAAGCAAATGGAGTGCTCCTTGCAAAAATATGAAGCCTACAGTAAAGTAAAGTGGTGGGTCAGTAGTGGTGTGGGTTCATTTTCAGCCTCTGGACCTGGTATATTGTATTTTATTGAGGGTATCATGGATCAGATTATATGCCTTAACATTTGGAAAGAAAGTTTGCCACTCTGTAAGGAAAAGCTTGGCCTTGGTGAAGATAATTATTTTTTTTTTCAAGACAATGATCCGAAACACAAGCCTTATAAAGTGCGGTCATGGCTGCTATATAATTGTCCCCACGTCATGGATACACCAGTCCAGAGTCCAGACATAAACCCCATAGAGAATTTATGGAGCTATCTCGATGGAAAAATCCGCCAGCATTCCATATCTTGCAAAGAAGATTTGAAGAATGCTTTGCTGGAAGAAAAGGAAAAGGAAAATGATAAGTTTTTTGCTTTTAAATTACTTTTTTTGTAAATTTTGATTTTTGGAAGTTATAAGAAAAATAAATTTTTTTCTTTAGCTGTACGAGTTTCGCTTGGAGCCACTGTATTTTTTATTTCAATCTCCTATCCTGTATGCTCATTATTATTTTGGTGCTCTCTCAGCAATGTTCAATAGTAGCATAGACAAATGAAGATATAGACAACGAAAAGTTAGTTTTGTCTTTTTTCCAGGTGGCTCTCATCATGTTTTGCATAGTCAACATGCTGATTTACGCGTTCAAGCCACTCGACTTCGAAAACACATTTTATCGTTTTTCAAGAATTTCACTGGAATATTCCCATATTTTTCGATGTCATCACGTAATTTTCACATTTCTTTTATTCTGAAATAATTTTTAACTGACAAATATCCTACAGTTTTTGTTATTTTTAACATTTTTGAATTGAGTGACTTCAAAATTCCCACTCAAACCCCTGAAACGATATAGACGACATCTGCTGATCCTATTTTTTCGAAGATGAACGGTGAGAGCATTTTGTTGTCTATATTTTCATTTGTCTATGATAGTAGTTCGTAGATCATGCACACCTATGAATGAATCAAACCGAGTGTTTGAAAATAAAAATGTAATCCGGTGACAATCAATGACACTTAAAGGAATTTGGAGCAGTAAAATTCATGATTTGTTTATGAAATTATTCGACACACTACTGAGTTCTGTTGATTCGACGCCGGTCTCTGCTCGGAACCCCAAAGTTTGTTCTTCGTTAATTGAAATAGGATATCAAATATATAATCCACGATCCAATGCAGATAGAACAAAAGTCTTATTTTATTACAATATATTCGGATATGTGGAGGGTACTTGTAGTAAAATAATGAGAGGCGGGACATTGGGTGATCTACATGATCAAATGAATACAGACAATAGTGTAGAATCATAATGATAGGCTTAATCGTCCATATTGAAAAACTTGGGCAACGTTCGTGGATAATTTTCTCACTTATATACATAATTTATAAATAATTCTATTTTTTAGGATTGTCATAACCTTACCTTCACCTAGCCTACTTCAAACTACAAATTTGACTTTGTAGTTCGATGTTTGTAGCACTGTGTTGATGGTTAAGCACTATTTTTTTGGGATTTTTTTTTTTTTAATTCAGGTTAGTTTCAGGTTCAGAAGCGGGGAAAGCGGGTTCGGAAAGGTAAAGCTTTCCATTCAAATGTGGGTTAGTTCAAGAGAAACGAAAAAATGAATTAACTACAATTATTAATTCCCTGCTGGCAAAATTAGTGTTAGTTTTCAAATCAGTTAAATTCAACAACAATTAATTTAACTATTTTCTTATATTTTTGTTAATTAAAAAAAATAACTCAAAAAACGAGAACAGCTTAACTGTTATACAATTTATATAAATGTATATGTATATATATAAAATATATAATATATATGTCAAAATTAAGGCTTACTTTATGTAGTGTGGTTTGTTCTTCTAGCTGCATCTAATAGTTTTTTATTTGTTCGGTTTTGGTATTGGTATTGGTTTAAATATTTGGTTGTGGTGGTGGTTGTGGAGATGGAACGGTGGTTATTATTTGGTATTGGTTGGTTGTATTTAAGAGGAGTAGAGTAGTAAATAGTTGTATTATTTGGTAGTAGATATTGTTGTTGTAGTTGACGATGTTGATGATAAAGGTAGTAGTAGGAGTAGGAGGAGTTGTAGTAGATATTCGATAAATATGTTGGAGTAAATAGAATATTTTTCAATGTGAAAAAAAACAATAATGAAAAAAAGGAAAAATCGTATAAGTATAGAGCAATTTAACATTTAGAGGTATGTATAAGAGATATTCATATACTATAGATACAATATGTATACATAGAGAAATATTTATATAGTTGATATGTATTATTTTTTTATATTCACAACACAAGTAACATTTATCATGGAAAATAGTTTTCTTTCTTTTTTTTGGGATAGGTGATCAACATATACTACAGTTTTCATTTTTGTTGTTTTTTTTCTATTTAATAGCAACATAATTAATAATTCTCTTATACCTGAGATCTTTCCAAATCATGTTTAAGACGTTCATTTTCCAATTCCAAACGGGCTATACGCTGTTTCGTGGTCTCCCAATCGGCATTGCTGCGGCCCATTTCACAGGTGGCCTTCTCCAGCTCAGCCTTCGATTTGCCCAGTTCGCTTTGTGATGCCTCCAATTTGATTTCCAAACGTTCACGTTCGGTAACGGCACGCTCCAAACGGGTGTTCAGCTTTTCCACTTCGCTTTCCAGAGCTCGCAGCTTGATCTTGTAGTCGGCAATTTCACGCTCATGCAGTTCACGTTCTTCTTGCTTTTCGTGTTCGGCACGATCTCGCTGTTCTCGTAGTTGAGCCATTTGCTTTTCTTTGTCGCCAATGGCCTCTTCGAGACTTGTGAGAGCGCCCTCAGAACTGCTATGATGAGCTTGCATTGCCGACAGACGTGCCCGGGCCATATCCACCTGATTATCCTTCTCCTTAAGCAAATCTTCAAGATTTTCAATCTACAGAAATTATTGTTAAGAAACATCATCATCATCAAGAGGGGTGGGGGGGTTGAAGGGTGTGGTTCGGTTTCCAAAAAGAAACAAAATAATATGAAATTTTTTTATTAGGATTATTTGGTTTTCTAATAACACGTCTACTTGTCAATGACAAACTACAAAAACAAAAAAACACCTTTCTCTGCAGCACACATATTTTACGATCCTTGATTTCCATGTGATCCTTTAGCTCGGTCAGCTCGCTTGTCAAACGGTTGCGTTCTTGTACCGTTTGCAGTGTGCCCTGCGTTTTCTTCTCCAACAGGCGGTTCTTCTCCTCGAGGCGCGCCCTCAGCTCTTCAACATCAGCCTGCAGCATATTGTAGTGTTCCTCCTTGGCACATAGTGACTCCTTCAACACCGCAATATGCCGTTGGTAATCCTGTTATAAAAATTGAATTTTGTAAAAAATTATATTTCGAATAATAAAGGTACAAGGCTTTCGAACAGACTACGATGTTTTGAACGTAGGGAGTAGTTAACGCGAAGGATATCGAGGGATAGAAGGCATCTACATTTTTATTTGGAAATTGTTAAAATTTGATTGAAAATAAAAGCAACAAGTGAACACGTGCGTTAAACCAAATTGCGCGTTAAATATAATCGGTAAAACAACAACCACAGAGAGACTTTCCGTATCGGTCATTGTGGTTGTTGTTTTTCGATAATATTTAATGCAAAGAAGTACAAGTAAAAAAGCAGTAAGTTCGGCCTGGCCGAACTTTGAGTACCCTCCACCATTTGGAACGAATTTGGAAATTTTCAAAAAAATAAAATCCATTAAAAATGTTGTTAAAATCTTAAAAATACACAATACATATAGCCGAAGACATCGACCTGCCATTGCAATATTCAAAAACGAAACTTAAAAAAAAAAAATCCAGTGAATAATGTAGTTAAAATCATAAAAAACCGAATATATGGAGGTACCGTTATATCGTGGCTATACGAAGACTTGGACCTGCATAGACAAAAAGTGCTTTGACAATTAGCCTGGACTAAACTCTAGTTTAGTAAAAAGTCTATTTTTTAATTCTTCCACCGGATCTACTAAACCGCTTTGGGTAATAAGGATGCCTATATGAAAATACCTATCCAACAATAACAATATGTTTAAAACGTTTCGGGAGTTTTATCAAAATATTTAAAAAAAACCCAAAATCTCGAATTATATTTGAAACTATAACCTATCCAAAATGCTCCAGTATGTATCATTGTCTTTGTTATATCCACAGATATGGGACTTTGAATCCTGTCTACCGGATTGTGTTCAGTACATTGAATTGATGATTTCAGTATAAAAATCTTTAATTCTCGCTGCCGGTGCTGGACAACCCAGAGGAGAAATTCACAGGACTCGGCCTATGGCTAGCTATTTAAAAAACGTATATTTAGAAAATTTTTAATTAGCGTAGCCGGTTTTGGTCATAGCCAGAGGAAGAAATCTCAAATCCCAGTAGGAGGTCGGCTACCTAAAACGGCATTAAATTTAGAAAAACGTTGATAGGATAGGGTTGTCTGGGTCCAAAAACCAATGTCTCTGGATCCTGGAAAGATAAATGCCCATGTTGTAGCATTTTGGAGAGATTGGGGCGTGAGCTATAGTATTTTTTTACGGATTCCCGTAATGAGGTCTTTTTTAGTTTTTTGGGTCTTAAAAAAAATTCGGCACAAAAAATCGATAATTGAGTTAAAATTTCCGAATCGTCGACATTGTTATGAAATACCAAATCAGTGTCGACAACAATTGATACCATCCCAAAAGTGACTGCGCCGCCAAATAGAATAAGGGCGATCCATCCTTTGCATTCATATTAATCTCCAGGCCATGATGGCATCAACTGACTTCTGCCTGTAGAAGTTTTGCAATCGCTGTCTTGTATTATCCCACATTCGTGTACTGTCGAGAAGGGTAAGAGAGGTAAAAGGATCCTAACCTATGGAGCTCTAGTCTGGTGGCATTCCTTGAGTAAATCATCGCATTCCTACTAATAACCGGTGCATTCAAGAGCACACCTCAAGCTGCACTGGACACCCTACAGTGTGTAAGCCCATTAAGTGTACACTTAGAGGAACAGGCAATTAGGTGTGCAATTAGACTCAAAGAACTAAACCATTAGCGTTGTCAATCCTTTGGACATTCTGCGAATTCAGGGTGTGTAAGGAATGTGAGGGAGGAAGCCAGCACTAGTGATTACATCTCACCACTGTTGTGCTTTGACCCACCTGACATCCACATACCTGATATGGACACCTGGGCCCGTAACAATCTACCTTTCTGCGGTATTGCTGTCTATACCGGCGGTTCAAAGATTGAATGCGGAACGGGAGCTAGTGTCTTCTGTGACACTGTTCACGAATCCTACAAGCTTAGAAACGACTGTAGCTTATTCCAGGCGGAAATTTTTGCGGTCAAAAAAGCCCTAGACCTGTTGGTAATGCAGAACAACCAGGTTAGCAGTCCGGTACTGAAAGCCCTTAACTCCTCTACTATCAAGTGTAAGGTTGTTTTGGACTGCAGAAGATCCTTGGAAAATACTGGGTTGTCCATCCATCCATTAACTTAACCTAAGGTAAGAGAGGTCACTCATTGCCAGGACTATGTACTAGACTTCCACTTTTTCTGCTTAAAAATTCAAAAAGTTTATTGGACTTCAAAATGACATCATACCGTAGGTGTTGGCTAGTTAGGAATTTGCTTCTCAAATGGATAGAGGTCTTAATCTCAATATAAGTTTGCGGCGTTTATATAACCTCCACCTATATTAACTTTGTCATTCAATTGTAACATTCTTAAAAATTCGCCGTAGACTAGCAAAAATTCTAAGTCGATTTAACCTCTCGTGGACGATAAAGCCCACATTAAAGTAAAGCTTTATTTAGCAGAACAATTTGTATTGTGTCCAGGATGGTTGGTTTAAAAAATGTTATATAGGTCAATAGGTCGTATAGTCCCCATATTCGGTATTTTGATGATTTTTGCCAAATTTTTCCATTGATTAGTCTTAAAATTGGTATTTGCAGGTCATAATGGGTTATAGCTCCGGTGGCGAAACGTTGTATGTATAGGTCAAACCTTTTGTTAGCCTCCATATGAAGGTACCTCCCGATATTCGGTATTTTGATGATTTTCACCACATTTTTGCACGGAATTATCTAAAAATTGGTATTTGTAGTTTGTAATGGCTTCTAGCTCTGGGGGGCGGAACATAGTATATATAGTTCCACGTCTTTGTGTAGGCCTTATATAACGATCCCACACATTATTTGACGTAAAGCTTCATTTAGCAGAACAATTTGTATTGTGTCTAGGATGGTTGGTTTTAAAAATTATATGTATATAGGTCCACGTTTTCGTATAGTCCCCACATAACGCTACCTTCGATATTCGGTATTTTGATGATTTTTGCCACATTTTTCACGGATTTGTCCAAAAATTGGTATTAGTAGTGCGTGATGGGTTCTAGATCCTTTTGCGGAACATAATATGTATTGCTTCCCGTTTTCGTATATCGCATATATAACGATACCCACCCACCCACGAAATTGTTTCAAATTTGCTATTTCAAAAGATTTGGTAGATGACAATCCTTGAAAGTTATCTATAGACGTTCCCGTTCTGGCATGGCCCCCATATAACAGCCTTACCCACTTTATGGTGTTTTGAAAAGTTTAACAGCAATGTCCTGACGGTATTTGTAGTTTAAAGTGAAACATGTTTGAATGCATTTATTTTAATATAAAAATGTTTTCTTTACCCAATGACGGAGAGTATTAAAAGTTCCGAACGGGCGAAATTATTTACTTGTTTGTTATCAATAATTTAAACAATTTCCAAATAACTACATTTCATAATGTAACAAATGCTAAGACGGTCACTAAATACTTAAGGTTATACAATTCTACTTTTTCTTTAATTTAATTAATTTATTTTCGTTTACCTGATGTTGTTCTTCCAATGTTTTCATTTTGGCCGCCATGGCCAAAATTTCTTGATCCCTCCTCTGTATTTCAAGACGGAATTCGTCCAACTAGATGATTTTTTTTTTTAATTTTTGTTTGGGAATACAAAAAAGATTCAATTGAAAAAAAAAACACACACAAAAAAGTAGAAAAAGAAGATATTTTAGAAAATTTTCAATATTTGTTGTTATTGTTTCTTTGATTAGTAAAAACAATCAGACACAGAAGAGATGTCATGAGAATTACTTTGTGGTGATAATCAATGAAGTTCATGTTAATGAATGAAATTCAAACGATCGATAAACGTACGAAATGGTTAGTCAGTCGTCGTCCATTGTTTTTATGTGTTGGGTCACAATGAAAGAAAGGAAACTGAAAAATTATGGTAAAAGTTTTTGAGACATTTTCTACAAATTGTGTTCGGATGTCGGCACTAGGTATTGTCCGGTGGTCATTTGTCCATTGCTCAAATAGTGTTTTGTTTTCCAACATTCAACATTTCCGTTGACTTTGTTACCCTGTTTCTGTTGATGTATGGCTAAGATATCCTAGCAAAGTTTCAACTTAAGGAAAGAAAAAAGGACAGCTTGGCCAAAAAAAAAGTTCTAGACAATCTTCGAAGTCAATGATGGTTGATGGGTTTGTTTTTGTAAGTATATTTATTGTTTTATTTATTTTTTGTTGTTCTTGTTTTGTTTTTTTTTTTTGCTTTAATTACGGAAATTTATTTTGTAATAATACTTTTCTAGTTTAATATTTTTGTTATATCAAATATTCGTTTGTTGTTGTTATTTTTTTCCTTCTTTCTTTCGACAAATACAATAGTTGAGTTGAAAGTTTTTTTTTGTTGTTGTTACTTTTTCTTGTTTAGCTAGAAAATATTTGCGTTTTTTGTTGTTGTAAATTATTAGAAAAAGGAATACAAACACAGTTAGGTTGCTTGAGATACATAACTTATGCGGTAAATGCAAAACTCTTATTTTTTTATTTTTCTATTTTTTTTTTTTTGAGGTTATGTATGATATAATTATCTAATTGCTATATTATGCTTTGCTCATTTATTTATAATTGCTAAGTTATTATTTAATAATATTTATGTATCTATGTTGCTGTATGTGTATATGTTTATGAGTATATATTTTAAATATTTATAATGTTTATTATATTCAGAGGCAGTTGCATACACATGTGAGGGTAAATCCAAATTAAAAAAAAAATTAAATTGTTTTTCATAGAAAATTGCGAATTGGGACTTCCTTAAAAAGGGAAGCCCATATAGTATGGGAAAATAATAGAAACCAATTGACAAAGCCTTTAAAATTATAATGTGTTGGATTTACTTGGGAATTGTTTAATACTTTGTACACACTTTCTACGGCTAGTAAAATCATTACACATATGTATTTTGTTGGCCCCAAAATGAATTTGAGAGTTGTAAAAATAATACATGGAGAACTAAAATAACCCAATTTTTGCTTGGTCAAACTAAAGCAACTTTTTGATTTTTTATTTTAAAATAATTAAATTTTGGTTAGTAGTCCATAGCATAACCATTATTTTTGATAGCAGCTGCACACCTAGGAGGCATTGAATCTATAACAGGCTCAATTTGATCCTTGGGTATGCTTTCCCAAGCACCCTGAAATCTTTGAAAAATTTTGTGTTTATTAGTTTCCGAATATCGCTTGATCTTCCTGTAAGCGATACGAAAAATGAGCTCGGGGTAAAGCCATTGAAATTCCAAAAAGTGCAAGAACTTACACCGCAACCCAAAGAAAATAGACTCAAAAGAGGTAAAGAGTGGCTTCGCTTGGCAAAAGTGGTAAACTGCCGAATTTGGTTTTCTCCGATGAGAAAACATTCGTTGCCCAGCAGTTTGTAAACAAACAAAATGGTCAGATGTAAATGTGCACCTTCGGTTGGCCACCAGAACTCAAGCGCCGGCCATGGTGATTGTGTGGGCAGCCGTGATCGTAATCGACCATCATCATCAGAATAATTGCCGAATATTATCGCGAAAATATTCTGCAGGGTGCATTAACGCCTTGGCCACCCAAACATGTTGGCCGCAGACCTTGGACATTCCACCATCATCGCACTCAGCACTCGCCACACAAGAATGGTTACAAAATGAGGTTCTTCGCTTCATTTCCAGCGCACAATGGCCACCAAAATCTCCGGATACCAATCCGTTGGACTATTGTGTCTGGAGTATTTTGGAAAGCAAGGTTGACACCAAAAAATACCAAAGTGTCGATCACCTCAAGCAAGCGCTTCGCCGGGAATGGGCCAAAATACCGCAGAGCAACATTCGAGCTGCGTGTGACGGTTTCATTGGTCATTTGAAGGCCATAATTCGTGCCAAAGGTGACCAATTCGAACAAAAATAAACTTATTCTTAAATTTGATGCTATTTCCGACATTGTTTGCTTTCATTCAATAAAAGTTAAAATAAATGTAGAAATTATGGCGTTTGACTTTGTTGCAGTTTTTTTTATTTCACCCTGTATGTGGGAGCTATATCTAAATCTGAACCGATCTTGACAAAATTTTAAATATTTATTTCTGAGCTGTATCTGAAATTCAGTACTAAAGATTTTTGTTGCGGAGTGCATATTACTCATGTGAGGAAATTAAACCCCCATATTGGATGTAGAATTTCGAAGTACTGGCTTCTGGACGGAATTACCAAGATTTAGTTTCCCGATGTTAGACATTTGGTGCACAATAAACCTAATAATGGATACAGATATATATGGGAGCTATATCCTAATCTGATCCGATAAAATATAACGGAAGTATTTTTGACCTCCATAAGTTATCTGGTACCAAATATAATACCGAAGTGCATATTACGCATGTGAAGGGCTTAAAATCAAAAATCGGATGAAACATATATATGGGAGCTATAGTTTTATCTGAATTTTGATTATATCTTAAAATTTTATGTACTTGCTTCTAGGCTGAATACGGTCGGATTTGCCAAAATTCAGGTCATTTGGACAGATATTAGCCATTTGGTGCACAATTAACCCGAAATCGGTTGAATATATGTATGGGAGATATATCTAAATTTCAACCCATTCTCACCAATTTCAATAGGATTCGTCCTTGGGCCAAACAAATATTATTTGAACATTTTCATCCTAATCGGATAATAATTGCGACCTGCATTTTGTTTACAAAAATACATGGACAGACGGACTGATATGCATAACTCCACTCAGAAAGTGACTCTATGAAGATCCTCAAAAGTAACTTTAAACTATCTCGATTCCTTCTCCATTTTACAAACAAATGTACAAAGACATAATACCCTTACAACTATGTGGTGTAGGGTATATAATGATCAAAAACTAAAATTATTTGCCTTTCCGAAAAAAGGTCGCGTCTTTACTCGATAAAATTTAACACCATCAACATTCAACGAACATCAACGAAATTTATTTTTTATGAATTTATACTAAATTGAACTAGGACAGGTACTATGTGGACTAAAGGAACTAGATGAATCTAAGAACTGGATATAGTTCCGATCGTTCCTCTGAACTAATTCCTTCTGTACCAACACAACTCTAAAAACCAGGAAAGAAAGTCTTAAAGTCGGGCGGGGCCGACTTTATGATACCCTACACCACTTTGCAAATTTAGTAGAGCTGCGCATAACAATACACGATATGATTATAATTATAATTTAAAGTTCGAAGGATTAAATTTGCCGAAGCATTTGTATCTTTTAAATTCGGACTTGCATTGCCCATTTGGTGCACAATTAATTTGAAATCGGATAAAAATATATATGGGAGCTATATCCAAATCGGAACCGATCTCGATAAAATTTGGCAAGAATATTTCTGAACTGTATTTGATATATTTCCCTGAATATCGTTGTTACGGAGTGCGGATTACGGTTGTGGGTAACAAATATAACAAATCGGATGAACAGTATATTTGGAGCTATAGCTATATCTGAACCGATCTTCACCAAATTTTCGGTCGTAAGCGCCAAATTTCATCCAATTTGGGCTGATATTAGACGTTTGGTGCACAATCAAAGGTAAATCGGACGAAGTTATATATGGGAGCTATATCCAAATCTGAACCGATCTCGATAAAATTTAGCAAATGTATTTCTGAGTTGTATTTGATATATTTCCCCAAATATTGTTGTTGCAGGGTGCATATTACGGCTGCGGAGGACAAAAATAACAAATCGGATGAACAATATATATGGGAGCTATAGCTATATCTGAACCAAATTTGGCATAATTATTTTCAGGTCCAATCTGATCGTACGTGCAAAATTCCATACTATTCGTACTGATATTACACGTTTGGTGCACAATAAAAGGCAAATCGGACGAAGATATATATGGGAGCTATATCTAAATTTTGACCATTTATCTCCAATTTCAATATGGTTCGTCCTCGGGCCAAATAAATGATTTGTGCAAAATTTCATCTGGATAGGGCAATAAATGCGAACTGTACTTTGTTTACAAAAATACGTGGACAGGCGGACGGACGGACATGCATAAATCGACTCAGAATGTGATTCTATGCAGATCATCAAAAGGAACTATGGGTCTATCTCGTTTCCTTCTGCCTGTTACAAACAAATGCACAAAGACATAATACCCTGACCACCTTGTGGTGTAGGGTATAATCACTCTGAAAGCATTATTTTCAAATGTTTATTTCAATGGAATCTGAGCCCATTTACTACAATTTAAAATCTGTCCACTCATTTTAGGGTCAGCCTGTACATGTGTAATATAATGTTTGTATTAATTATTTATGCAATTATTTTTCGTAATAAGTAATAATTTGAATTAAATCAGCAAATCAAAGTGTGTACATAAGTAATGTTCGACTATCTTTGAAGTGTCACACATGATTGGATGGGTCGCTTTGTCCTTTGTTTTACATGGTTATGAATGTATATGTGTATGTACTTGGTAGTTGTTGTAATTAAGTAGTTTTAGCTACATTGTTGTTGGTATTTGAGTTGAGGTGTGTGTGTCTGTATATTTATATAAATGCAAATACAACACATGATTTTCTGGTTGTTATTGTTGTTGTTCTTCTCTTTAAGTATATACTTGTATTTGTTTGAATAATATAATAATAATAGTATTAAATATGTATTGTTTTTTTCTTCAAGTATAGTTTTGTATTAAATATATGTTTTGTTGTATGTAAGTGTATAGTATATTATATATAAATATATATGTATATATAAATAAAAAGTTAAGAATATAAATTGTATTAGTATATATATATATATAAGTATGTGTATATAGAGTCTATGTATATGTAGGTAATTTAGTAGGCTATTTTAATGATTATATATAGGGGGGGGGGGCTGCTTGGGGGTTTGTAGTATATATGTATATGAAATGTTTGTATGTTCGGGGAGTTGTATACAAAGTTGGGTATTTGAGTAAATGTTTCGGTTTCTTATATTTTTTTAAACATATTTTTGTAGTTATTTTTGTTTAGTATTTTCTAAGTTTTATGTGGTATGAAATGCTAAGAGGAATTAATTAGGGAGAGGAGACTCTAATGTTTCTAGTAATACAGTTTCTCATTTGGTGGAATTTTGTTGTTGTTGTTGTTCTTTTATATATTTTGTTCTTTTCCTGTTAGTTATCCTTCCCTTATTTTGAATATTTTGTCGTTGTAACCGTTCATAATGATGGTGACGATGATGAAGATGCCGTTACTTCTTTGTGGGTGATGATAAATGGTGAATCAATGTGAAGGTTATTAATTTTTGATGCGAGATATGAGCCGGCAGTATTTCGAGTAATTCTTGTAGGTTTTTTTTAAAGTAACATATATATTTTCTTTATTTTGTAAAATATCTTGGTGAGTTCTATCGATCTACTGTAGCAATCCAGCTGATTAGAATTTAAAAAGAAATAAAAAAATGATTCTCTTTTGGGATACGATATTACTCATTTACCGAAGGAGCATACGATAAGTTTGTTTAACACCAGGTGGGGTTACTCTGTAAGAAGAATTGTACCAAATGAAAATAATTTTACCTTCTATTGCTTTTTCGTATTTACATTCGAAAATCTGGCATCACCGTGCTTTGAATAGCAAATATTTTGCGTTTATAGCATGTTTCCATTGGAAACCGAACAACGTTGTTCGCTCTCAGAGTTAGGTACACGAATTAACCAGTTCATACGGCCCGATACGTAATTCATAGTAAATAAATTCCTTTTTTCAAAATTTTGGTTCTTGATTTTAATGGGAATTTATACTAAAATACATTAAATTCTCACTAATATGAATAGAAGAAATGATTGTTTTTTCCCAAAGATTTATTACATCATTAATTTTATAATTTTCATTCACGTTTTCAACTTTTTGTGTAAATGTTGACATTTTGAACATATTTTTGTGTTTCTCTATTTTTAAATTCTGCTGGAGAGACACTTGTCAAACATTTTTTCTGCCGATACAAAAATTTTGAAAATATTTCCTTTTGTTTCCAGTTTTCTGTGGAAATTTCAGCTTGTGGACAAAATGCGTACCTCGGATGAGAGAGAAAACAACATTTACTTTCGTTTGAATGTACATACCCTATTCTACATTGTAGTTTTCATTCATAAATTTCAGTCTTTCCAAAATTTTTCAAAATTTCAATAAAAATTTTCTATTTTCAATTTTTAAATGTCATAATTTATTTTTTCGATAAATGCTCTCTTTGTTAGGGATGGGACATATTTTTTCGTTGTTCTGAGAGTGATTTGATTTGAACAATGTACAAATATGAGTTTTGTGTGAAGAATTAAGTAGTTTTTTCATAGTTAAGAGTCAAACAACAAATAGAGAGCGAATCAAGTGCAGTGGAAACGCCACATAACAGAATAACATTGTAGAAGAATACAGGTAGTCGCAACGAAACAGAACAATGAACTGTGAAACCAAATTTGCAATTGAACATTTTGAATGAAAAAGGTACAGACTCAGCAACGGTAGTTCGAAGACCCATTTGATTACATGGTCCAAGACATTGATTTGGTCAAGGTACAATTTCAGAGTGAAAAATCAAAACACCATACATAGTATGGAGGGTATATTAATTAACTCCTCGAAATAACCATTTTAGACCCCACAAAATATATACAGTAGCTCCAAGCGAAACTGGCACACTTAGCAAACAATTTTCTTTCATGATTGTTATCAAATTCACTACCAGAAAAAACCTATATTTTTTATTAGCCGTAGAACAAAAGTTTACTGTTTTTATTTATTTAACAAAATAATTTATTCTAAAACTGATCAAATTTCTAAGCAATAGCTAAACTCGTACAGCTTACATTTACACGGCAACCCTGTTTCCAACTGCGTCCAACTTCATGCAATTGTTGGAAAGTGTATTTGGGGAAGTCCCTAAAAGCTAATTTATCACAAATTTCCACGTGCTCTGTAATTTACTGACCTAAATATTAAAAAAAATAAATAAAAAATGGCAAGACAATGAGGACAAACCACTGTTGAAGTGAGAAATTTAGTAATTATTAATTAAAAATCTGAGATTGTTAAAAGAAGACAATCTACAGTTCAGTACATCATAGAACGGTTCAAAGCAGATGGTTGTGTAGAAAATAAATCCAAAACGGCAAATAATAAAATATTTACCTCGAGTGATCAGAAGTATATTCTACGGAAAATCAAAAAGGATCCATTGTTGAGTGCACCGAGGCTCGCAAAAATTGCTGAAAAGGATTTAGGAAAAGTATGTTGCCCTCAAACAATAAGAAATAAATTGCATAAGTCGAATTACAATGGAAGAAGAGCTAGACATAAACCTCTAGTCAGCAAGCGAAATAAAGAAGTAAGATTGGAAGAATGTGCTGTTCACGGACGACAGCAAATTCAAACTTTTTGGTTCAGATGCCTGACCTTATGTATGGAGATAAGTAAACGAAGCGCTCCTTGCCAAAAATATGAAGCCTACAGTGAAGCACGGTGGTCGGTCAGTAATGGTGTGGGGTTTATTTTTAGCCTCTGGACTTGGTGTATTGCATTTTATTGAAGGTATTATTAATCTGACTATGTACCTGAACATTTTGAAGGAAAGTTTGCCACTCTGTAAGGAAAAGCTCGGTCTTATGTATGGAGATAAGCAAATGAAGCGCTCCTTGCCAAAAAAATATTAAGCCTACAGTGAAGCACGGTGGTGATGGTTCATTTTCAGCTTCTGGACCTAGTGTATTGCCTTTCATTAAGGTTATTATGGATCAGACTATGTACCTTAACATTTTGAAAGAAAGTTTGCCACTCTGTAAGGAAAAGTTCGGCGTTGGCGAAGATTATTATTTTTATCAAAACAATGATCCGAAACACAAGACGTATAAAGTGCGGTCATGGCTGCTTTATAATTGTCCCCACGTCATGGATACACCAGCCCAGAATCCACACATAAACCCCATAGAAAAATTTATGGAGCTATCTCAATGGAAAAATCCGCCAGCATTCCATATCTTGCTAAGAAAGATTTGAAGAAAGCTTTGTTGGAAGAACGGCAAAAAATTGAACTTGAAATTGAGCGTTTGCCGAACACTTGTTAAAAGTATGCCAAATAGGCTACAAATTGTAAAAAAGTAAAGGAATGCACAGAAAATATTAATGACTAGAAATACTTTAAATTATACGAAGTGTACGAGTTTGGCTTTGACATTGAATTATGATCTCTTTTAATATTTAAAAGAATTAAAATGTTATGTTTTTTTGGCTTTTTAAATTATTAAAAAACATTTTTTGTATTTTTTTTTATTTTTGGAAGTTATAAAAAAAATAAAACATTTCTTTAGCTGTACGAGTTTCGCTAGGAGCTACTCTTGATCAGCATAAGTTTCTATGTCGATTTAGCCATGTCCGTCCATTTGTGGAAATTACTATAGCTTCCCAATGAAATTAAGTAAATTGATAAAATTTCGTTGAGATGCATTACAAATGAACTATATAGGTTCACATTTTGATGGACCAATTTTTTTTTGATTTTGTCGTTTTTCTATTAATTTTTGGCTGAAAGAAAACCCCTACAAGAATTACTATTTTTTTTATTTAAATATTTTTGATGAGAATGATTGATGCTTGATGCTTTTTTTTACATTATTCCAATAAATAATTGTTGTGATTATATTTTTTTTTATATTTATAATTTGGTGTTGAAGAGTATTTATGATAAACTTTAGCATAGTTGAACATAGTTTTTAGTTTCTTTTTGTGTTTAGGGAGCACTACAAAGCACAGATAGGTATAAAAATCAACCATTTTTCATTATTGTTTTCGATCGATTCAAATATTAATTACTATTAATTTCTTTGTTTGTTTAATATTAAGTTTAACAACTACATTAACATAAAACACAATTAAATTAAATTTCAAGTTACTGGATTAAGGAGTAGTCTTGTATGATGGGGAAAAACACATGTTTTTTTTTTTTACAAGAAAAGGCTTTCATAATACTTCGAGTTTTTTTTTTGTTTTGGTTTTGAAACTAAACACAGAATTTACAATTCATCTAAGGACATTGGTATGGTAGAGGAGGTTTTTGAGTTTATAACTAATTATTTTATTTTGTTTGTTTCTTTTTTTATTTATTTTCAATAATAATACTTGCTAATAATACATACACATTGCTGCTAGTTTATATTTGTTAATATCTATTTTTGTTATTTTTTTAACATTTCGTTACATATTATAATATATATTTAATATTTTAATTATTGAATCTTTATTAATTACTTTTAAATTATAATTGACCTTCTTTTCTAATTGATCACACTCTATTTTATGGTTTTTTATATATATTATAATAATACATTATACCTACATAAAGATATATATTTTTTTGTTTTAGAAAAATAAAAATAACTAAAAAATGTTTTTTTTATGTTATTTAAAAGTTTACATAAATTATAAGGAAAGTATTGAAAATTTATTTTATTTGTGTTTATAAAATAACAAGTTAAAAAGCATCAGTCAGTTTTTCCGACAGATGTTCCCTCTGCCAATGTTCGATTATTTAAAAATATTTTGACAACTGTTATGATTATTTAAATTGTTAATTCTCTATGACGTAGGTTCCGAAGGAATGAACCAATATTTCTATTTCTTTCAGTCTGATTTGAACTATATTGGGTACTTCCTTGACTTTATATGAGATATGTGATAATTTTGTGAAAATGTTGAAATGTGAGTGATTTACCAGATTCAAGTTTCATACTTCATCCATTACAGATAAAACCAGTAAAGACAGTCTTAAAGCCGGGCTGGGACGACTTTATGGACCCTACACCACTTTGCTAATTTAGTAGAGCTCCACATAACAATTAAAAGTTTTTTATGGGAGAATTCAATCATACACGCTATGATTATAATTATAATTTAAAGTTCGAAAGACAAAATATGCGGAAGCATTTGTATCTTTTAAATTCGGACTTGTATTGTCCATTTGATATATATGGGAGCTATATCGAAATCCGAACCGATCTCGTTAAAATTTAGCAAAGATATTTCTGAGCTGTATTTGATATATTTCCCCAAATATTGTTGTTACAGAGTGCATATTTCGGCTGCGGAGGACTAAAATAACAAATAGGATGAACAATATATATTGGAGCTATAGCTATATCCGATTTCGATCAAATTTGGCATACTTATTTTCAGGCCTAATTTGGTTGTATGTGCGAAATTCCATACTATTCGGGCTGATATTACACGTTTGGTGCACAATAATTGGCAAATCGGACGAAGATATACATGGGAGTTATATCTAAATTTTTACCGATTATCTCCAATTTCAATAGGGTTCGTCCTTAGGTCAAACAAATGGTTTGTGCAAAATTTCATCTGGATCGGGTAATAAATGCGAACTGTACTTTGTTTACAAAAATACATGGACAGACGGACGGACATGCATAAATCGACTCAGAATGTGATTCTATGCAGATCAAGAAAAAGGGACTGTGGGTCTATCTCATTTCCTTTTGCCTGTTACAAACAAATGCACAAAGACAAAATACCCTGACCACCTTGTAGTGTAGGGTATAAATATTGGAATGGACAAAATTTTAAAAAGATCGAACATTTATATCCAATTTTATGCGAAATCATAAATTCCATAGTCATCCTAGGTTTCTGATTGAGAGAAACATTTACCTGTAAAGATTCGCTGAGTTGTTTCACAAATTAAGACATATAAGAGTATTGTGACCCTTTGTGGGTGAGATACCCTTTGTGGGTGTTTAAGTTCGACACGTTCTACCACAACTTCCCAATTCCCGTCAATCACGGATGCTGATTGGTAAACAGACATCTCCTCTACAACTCCCTTGGCGGAGACTGTATTGAGCGGATCGCCGCTAGGAATTGGTTGTTGTCGGTTTGCTCTCATTGGAAGTAGTTGTAGATGTAAAAAGAGACAAGGAATCCTCTGCGAACCTCATCGAACCTCTGCGTTCACTTGTCTGTATTTGTATGTGTATTATAGATAGACATGAGATCCTTGTTGATCACATAGGACCTCTACGTTCACTTGTCTACTAGAAACGAAAGCGTAAACACACAGACTTCTGTCGCCATCCCATTTACTGAAGCAATAACTCTGGGCAGTTCTTGTTATTCGTGTGAAATTCGAAGACAGTTGGATTCTTATTTCGCTTTCCTTGAGCGTTTTGCTTTTGAAATGTTGAACCCTATGTGGGGGAGGTACTAAAAAGAATAGTCCGATCTCTACCATTTTTATAATAGATCTTGTGTTGATGGAAATATTAAGATGTACAAAGTCTGAATGAAATCGGATGTTCATTTCGCGTTTTATGAGCTTTATGGATATTCAGAAAGTTGACCCTTTGTGGGAGTGTTAGCAGAAGGAGTGGTCCTATATATTCCATCTTCACAGCAGATCTTGTTTTAATAGGAATAATGGGATGTGTGAAATATGAAGAGAACCGGATGCTTATTTCGGATTTTATAATCGTTTAGGTTATTCAAAACATTGAGGTACTTGTGGGAGAGGTACTTGATGGAGTGGACCGATATTGTCCATTTCCGCACCTGACTTTGCACTGAGACAACTATTAAGATTTGCAATGTTGGAGCGAAATCGGATTACCCTTTTCCCTTTCTGTGCAATAAAATATTTTTTGAAAATGTTGACCTTTTGTGTGGGAAGTACCAGTAGGAGTGGACCGATATTGCCCATCTTCGAACTCGATCTAAGTTTGATAATAATATTACGATGCACCAAGTTTGGACCAAATCGGGTACTTCCTTCGAGAGTTATCGTGCGCACCAACCAGCAGAAAGACAGGCGGACGGACTTAGCTAGATCGACTCCAAATGTCCCGAAATGGATTTGGTCCAAAGAGACAACTTATAACAATTGATGTCCTTGAACAATTAAAAATCGTAATTTGCACATATAGTTTCGGATAATACGGATATATAACAGTTGACCCGAGGGTTAATGTACTTCAAAAATTACAAGATTGATACGACAGCCTTATAGTGTGTTTGCCTATAAATATTATCGGGATTAAAAGTACGTTTACACATACTAGATAGATCATTATTAATTCAGTTGCGTGTACGTCAAATAATATGGAATCTCAAATCCAGCGAATTTCATTTGACGTATACGCGTACGCCGTCATTGCTTAATCCGTATATATTTAGAGATATTTAATTCTTTTTTTTAAATAATAGTATTGGCATTCTATATTTATAAACACAAATAAAACAATGTTTATAGATATTTTTCTTTTTTAAATTAAATATTTAGGGAATAAAAAAATTAGAATTAACATATTATTGCGATTTTTTTTAATACATAGCACAAATAAATGTTTGAAAATAATAATAAAACATTTATGTTTTACAATTAAGAAAAAACATAAATTTTATTATTAAAATTATTATTTTATTAAAAACATAATTATATAACTGTTTGCAGGGACCTAGTTCTACACACATATTTTTTATTTCTTTCACTTTTCAGATTCTTATTTTATTAACTCTTTTTTGTCCATATAGGGGAAGAGAAAGAGGTTTTTAATTTTGGTTATTTGCAGTTTCTCGTCTAAAGTTTTCGTCAATTACATTGCTGGGGAATATAAGGTTTTGCTTTTATTTTTTTGGTATCAAGGTTTTGATTTAATAAATTGTTTAAAGCAAACTTAGTTGTTTCCTTTGTTTTTTTTTTCGTTTTAATAGTTGCACTAATTTTGATTTGAAATAAAGTTTTTGTTTATAAACAAAATATAGAAAAAAATACCTAAACGAAATCTTTGGTTTATTGTAAATTATATTTACAGTCTTTAGTTGTAACGTTACGATGACCATGGAGGAAGGTTGGTGAGATGAACATCGGATTGCCTATATTGTCATAGTTGGAGTGTTTAGGAAGGAATGTTGTACCTTGAGATAGACGTTATCTACTTGTTCTTAAGTGTATATGGCAGTGTTCAATAGATTTTATAGCCTTAGTTTAATACTGAGTATTTTTTTAGTGGATCACAACATAGAATGGCAGTTAAAAAATTAGGTTTTATTTTTCTATATTCTCACTCACATTTATATTTCGTAGAAAAAAATAAAACGTTTCAAAAACATCCGTATAAAAGGGTTATAGACTCAAAATGGAATTCCAATCCAAAGATGATACACTGGCTATTCTAAAGCATAAATAGACCTTTCATAACATACACATCGGTCGTCTGGTGGACAACTATGGATATAAAATGTAATACTAAAATATTACAGAAAGTCCAACGACTGCGCTGCTTAAGCATTAGCGGTGCAATAATGACAACACCAACTAGGCCTCTAGAGACAATTTTATATGTAAACCCAATAGACTTTTAGATAAGGTATGAAGCGACCGTCGAGGTCATAAGGCTCAAGGCAACGGATGAGTGAAAAAATAGAGGCCACGTGTCATACCATCCAAAATGTTTGATGGATGATGATGGAGAGTCGATGGAAAATATTGTAGCGGACCGGATGCTTGAACCAATTGTTACTGCCTCAAGTAAAACATTGATTCCTACCTGAGACTCCTATCCTATCCTATTACAAATGCCTAATTGAAACTGGTGCTAAGAGGGGAGATCTGGACTGGGACTTTTTTTATTGAAAAACCATTTCCCGATTATAATACGATCCTAGTGCCAACAGGAGATCAGCTTCAATGACATCCAAGACAGTAAAATTAAAAACTGCATTGGAAGGTATGTATTATCAATACGGCTCAGTACGCATTATATGGGTACAAGGCCATAGCCGTTATATTGGGGTATTTACGAAGACATGGTCCTGCATAGGCAACATTTGTCATAAGCCATTACAATATTCAAAAACGAAACTTGAAAAAAATACGGTGAGAAATTTTGCTAAAAATCATCAAAATACCGAATATTGGGAGGTACCGTTTTATAGAGGCTATACGAAGAGCTGTACCTGCATAGACAATTTTCTGTTACAGGCTGTAGTACTGATACATGGGGCCTATACGAAGACCTGGGCCTTCATAGACTGTAATTCCCATTACGAACTATACGAAATTTGAAACAACTCCGGTGAATAATGTCCCTAAAATCGTAAAAATATCGAATATCGGGGGGGGTACGTCTGTATATGGGCTATACGAAGCCATGGGCCTGCTATATCAATGTTTTTCAATTCTAAATACGAAATTTCAAACAACTTTGGTTCATAATGTCGCTAAAATCATAAAAAAAAAACGAATAATAAGAGGTACCGTTGTATGTGGACATATATTCACATTTCTTTTCCAGGAGGTTAACTGCCTAGAAAGAACCTCTAGTATTGATTTTAAGAAAATTCCATTGAAAAATTTAGCTTAAATCATCAAAAGACCGAATTTAGGGAGGTACCGCTGTATGGGGGGATATACGATATTGGGGACTTATATAGACAATACTCTTCCAGGGGATAAAGTACTTAGAAGGAACTCCTTTTATGGATCTTCAGACAATGTCATTGAAAAAATTGACTACAATTATCAAAATACCGGATATCGGTTGGTGGGTGGAGAGGGTTTTGTGTAGTTGTGTGGGGCTGCATCAACGCTTGGGAACATTGATATGTCAAAAAATTTTAAATGATTTTTCAAAAATAAATAGATTTTTATAAGTTTTCATATACGAAACCAAGCGAAGGTTCTTATGATATGCATTTTTCAAGAATTTTTACAAATTTAAATAATTTTTCATTCAACATTTTCAATTCCAAAATTGGGTTGACCGTTCATTGTCTCAGCAGCTGTGTCGATGCGTCTATCTATATTCTTTTACCATGGTGCAGGGTGTAAAAATGTATATTTCCTATTAAAGATATGGTGACATCGAAATTAGAAAGAGCTGATTCAACTACCGCCGTCAATAATTTCGATCCGATCCGATTGATAAATAGAATTGTGACCAAGTAAGGTGTAAGTAAAAAATGTACATCATATGTACATCCACCATGCTATTGAGCGCCGACTTAGTCGGGGAGGTGGCCGATACAAATAATATGTTAAACATTGTATATTAATTATTGTATTTATTTGTCAACGTACAACAATGGTATTATTACACTCCGTCCACGACAATATGGCAACCTTGGCGATCGATTCTCTCTATCTACACGAATGATACAACATGGTTATGAAATCGGCTAAAATGCTTAGAAAAAACATCTGCTATTGTTACGACTTTTAAAAAAAGATTTGCTGTTACATATATAGAATAGGCTGGCTGCTTGTTCTATGTTTTTTTTTTGTTTATTTGTTGTTTATTTGTTTAAGATTCACATTATACAGTAGAATGGCAAGAAATAAAGTATTTGTTGTTCTTGTTGTTTTAGGCACTAATTGGAATATTTGCAAACATATTTCAAATATTACGACGAGTTGTTTGTCTGTTTGTTTTTGTATTTTTTTGTTTTGTTTTGTTGTCCTTAAATAGCATAATTATAATAATAAACATGGCGACGAAAGTGGCATATTGTAATTTGTTGATAATTTCTTCATCTGCTTTGTTTTGTTTAAATATTTTGTTTTTGTATAAATTTCCCTAACAAAAATGTACTTTTACTCTCGTTTGGCATATTTTTCTGTTTCGGTTTTTGTTTTAAAATTTAATAAAGAAATGCTTTATTTTTGTCATTTAGCTTAGCTCTCACTTTTGTTGGTTTATGTTTTTATTCTTTTGTTTTCCTAAACTGGTGTTGTTGAAGGGAGAAGGGTGAATAAATATCGTGTTGGTTTGTGGGGGAGCGGGGTAGTGGTAGTAGTAGCTTATATCAGGAATCCTTGGTATGGCTTTGTTTTCGTTTTAAATGCATTTTAATGATTCAAGAAAAAAACACAGAATTATTAGTCATTTGTATTTTTAAAATATAGAGCATATAATGATATCGATATATAGGAAACAAATTAAAATATATATATATGTATACATGTATATTAAAAAAATTATAAATAATTATGTTTAATTAAATGTTATTTAGACTACAACAAGAAATCAATTCGTTTGTTAGAAATTCCTTTGGTATTTAAGTGAGTATTTTATTCGATTTTGTTATATTTTTGTTTGTTGAATAGGAATATTTAAAGAAAAAGAAGCTTTACAGATCGAAGAGTAACTCTATTCGTTTCGTGTCTTGCGTCGATGACATTCGCAGAAAGAATGTTGCTTGCTCTCTTTTGTGGAAGTGAGCGGGAGATAGACGGAGTTTGGCATTAACATACTCAGATTCCCATGAGAGTAGTATAAACTCTCATCGGTCGTTCGATGACGATCCTGGGATGGAAAATCTAAATTCGAAATTGAAATTAGAGTAAATTTTTATTTTCCTAAACAAATTGAGAAACTCAAATGATTAAATACAACAATATAAAAATTGCTGACGATTTTCTCTACAAGTTATTTAATTGAAAAATGTTTTCAATAAGCTTTCTTTCAAATGTCCTTAGCCAAAAACAAAAGTTTAAAATCTGTATTATTTATAAAAGTCTGGTCTTTTGTTCAATAAATAGTTCTGGACCATACAAGAAGTAATGCAGGCCATAGGAATGAACATATTTGAAACCCTGAAAGCTTTCAGAGGGCTCCTATGTGAATCAGGATTTTACAAAACCTTAATCCTAAAAAAAACTTTTAGAGGCATCTTATTTTTGCACGAGCATTAAGGATAGTTTGACTTTTGAAGCTTGGCTATAATTGAAAACTTTGTAAATGTATGCTTTCTAGAAAGACATAATGTCCTCTATCTATAGAAAAACTTTTGAAGAGGGAATCGTGCTTTATTGTACTCATCTTTTTATAGATGACCTTATGATGCCCTTGCTTTTTTAAAAAAGTGTTGGATTTTGCAAAAGTTGTTGTTAATAACAAATTCTGTTTAGGAGCTTTTAATGATCCTCCAGCCTCCAGAGCCTTTGACGAGGGAATCGTATCGAATCGAATTTTACTCTACTTTTCATAGATTATTCATCAAAATTTCTGTAGAGCAGCTTTTAACGATCCTGTAGCTATAGAGGAGCTTCTCAAGGTAATATATCTGTAGAGCACTTTTTAAAATAGTTCTATCTGTAAAGAAGCTTTCAAAGGTTATCTAAATTCAGTTGAGATATTTAGAGATTCTTTATCTGTAGAGGAGCTATTAAGTTTATGTAGCCTTAGATTAGCTTTTAACGGTCCTCTATCTATAGATGAGCTTTCAAAGCTATTCCAGATATATAGGAATTTACAAAGATCATTCAGCTGTAGAGAAGCTTCTACAGATCCTTCACCTGTAGAGCGGTCTTTGAAGATTCTCTGTCTTAAGAAGGACTTTTGAAGGTCCTCCAGCCAGAGAGAACCATTTAAAGGTCCTCTATTATGTTGAGGAGCTTTTGCGCATTTTCTACCATTATTTTTCCATTTTGTAGGGAATCTTCAACAGCTCTCTATTTCCCAAAAAATGTGGAATTTATTTTACATTGAAGAACTTTTGGAAGTATTCTGCTTTTATTTATAATAAAGCATTAGGCAACATTTTATATTAAAAACGTTTGCGTGTCTTCTATGTTTAGAATAGCGATGGAAGGTATCCTCTATAAATGGGGATGCGAAGGTTTCACAGCTAAACTAGCTTTGAAAAGTCGTACATGTATTGATTACACTGTTTATGCAGTCTACAGAAGAGCTTTCCGCAAGTTTTACAGAAACTTTTACGAGTCCCCTATTACAGAGGATTTTTTCTATCTGCGGAGAAAATTAAAAAGCTTTCAATCTTTTCAAGAAATTGTTGAAAATATTTTATCAGCTCATATGATAACTACTATTTTTTATTTGCAGATAGAGAAAACCTTTTAGATGTCATGTTGTCACATAATGCCAAAAGTTAAGAGGTCCAAAAGGGGGGGGGGGGGTTGATTTGAGAAGGACAATTCATAAAGCTAAAAACATTTTGCTGTTTTTCCATCGATAGATGAACGGAGAGATGTTTACTTAAAAGAGAGCTTTTAAACCTCATTTATTTACTTCTAAAAATTCAGATTTCCCATCCCTGCTAGATTCTCTCCCTTTTGAGGATAGGCCATATTGCATTCTTTGATCACTTCTCCTCTCTTTGCGCAAGCATTCGATTAAATGTCAGAGAGAAAGAGAGAGACTTTTCTCTGCGACTCTGTTTCGAACCCCTGTGATAAACACTTCTTTTTTGATGATGTTTCTCTCTTTTGCACTCTCTTGGTTTTTGGTTTGGTTTTGGTTTTTTTTTTGTATTTTCTTTGAATATGGACAGTAGTATTTGAATTAAGCAATAATTTTGGTTTTCAATTGAAGCCATTGTTTTTTCTTTGGTTTTCTTTTTTTGGCAAATTTCTGTAGCATATTTCTTTTTTGTTTTTCTTTTATTGCACAATTTTCTTCTCAATTTGAATTTTTGTTGCGATTTATTCTATTTAGCTTTCTCTTAAGAATCTAAAGATAGCGTATCTACGTCAAATTTAAAACTTACTTGGCGTTTATGCTCTTGTGGCAGTTTTGGATAATCTAAATCTAGTTTCGAATATGGTGACAGATGATGCTGATGATGTGAGTGATGTGGTGTTGTCGAATATGAATGATGTGGTTGTGGGTGGTGGTGGTGGTGTTGCTGTTGTTGGCCTAACGTGCTCGGATGGTGCAGATGTGTGTGGTGGTGCGTGGGTGGATACAACATGGCGTCGTGATAGGCCGCCGAGCCGGTTAGTCCTGTCGCAGCCCCACCACCCATTGAACTGCGCACATCATGCAATGCACTGCTGGTCAGCGTGGCCGGGAATGGCGCCGTGGTGCTGGCCAATGCCGCCAGGGGATGCGTTTGCAAATGATTCTGTTGCTGATGTATGTGAAATTGATGATCCGGATTCAGTTGCTGCTGCACCGAGGCATGGATGTGAGCTGCTGAGGGATGTGCACTAACGGGCAATTGATGCTGTTGATGGGCATAATGATGCGTACCGGCGAATTGCTGTTGGATATTTTGGGCCAGCATCTGCTGGTAGGCCGAGGATTGCTGTTGCTGGGCAGCGGCAGCGACGACGGCGGCTTGTTGCTGCTGTTGATAGAGTTGCGAAATGGCGGGATTTGAAGCGTGCAAAGAGGACATTAAGTTGCGCTGCTGCAGCAGACTTTGCAGATTGTAGGGCGACAGATCTGAGGGATTCGTATAGAGATTGTGGCCACCGTACTGGCTACCAGTCGTGGTCATGTAATTACTGCTACTCAGTGGGTATTGCTTGCTGCCGCCACCTAACGGATAATTCAGATAGTTCAGATTCGATACGGAATAGGCGGGTCTGAGACGCGATGCACCGACCGCCGTTTGCATTTGCGAGGGCGCAGGCGGCGGTGGCGGCTGTGCCTGGCCATATTGTTGGAAGTACATGTTCGGTTGCGACGAGAAACTCGCGGACATTTGCATTAGATTATCGTTCAGATAGGGCGGCGAGGTATCTCCCGGATGCAAAGTAGGATAGCTAGATACCACACGACCCGGATAGTGCGATAGGGGCGTCACCGTTTGGGCGGCAGCCTGCTGGGCCTGTTGTAGGCGGGCCTGTTGCGTCAGTATCTGTGACGATCTGGAAATTGACTTGTGGGCCTCGTTGAGCAAATTCAAAATATTCGAGGAGGAAGACTGGTGTATGGGGGCGGGACCCAACGGCTGTTGATAGCCATAGTAATCGTTCATCATTGAGGCCGAGGGCAGGCCAGCAATGCTATAACGTCGGCGACGTATAGGCGAGGTCTGACCATAACCGCCATATGCGCCAATGCCTGCTGCCGCCGCTGCCAGTGTAGGATCATAGAGGTAGCCCGTTGACGTCGAGGGACCATACATGTCATAGCAAGGCAAATTGGCGGCAGCACCCGCCACGCCGCTGCCGTAACCACCTGTGTAATATTGTCCTATAATATCTGGTAATGGTGGGCTTCCAGCAGGTGGATAATTACCGTACATCTGAAATGGTCGATTTGAAATTGGTTTTTGGTTTTGTGGGTGCTTGGTTTGGTTTTATGATTTTTTTTGTTTTTTTTTCTGAGGGGAGGAATTTGTTTTTGCTTTCTCTTTTTGTTGTTATTTTTTTATTATTGTTGCGTTGTTTATTTATTTAGTGAAAAAAATGTTTAACTGAATTTTAGAGAGAGAGAGAGAAAAGAGAGTGATGCGGTAACTTTTTCATTTGGTTTTCAATATTGACCTCTCTGTTTGTGAAAAGAAGATTTTCGTTTATTCTGAAGATTTCATTTTGATTGTGGTTTTGGTATTCATTATTTTATTGTTGTTAGATTTTGAAATACAAAACACACACACATACAGAATTGAACACAAAGAGAAAAATAATATTTCAATTGGCTACACAGTGCTACAAAATTAAATTAAAAAAAAACGAAGATGTATTTGCGTAAAGTGACCTAGCCGGCAATGTAGGAGCTATTGGTAGGATTGAAAATATCACGTTCTGCCTCAATATAGGGTGACATGTAAAAATTTTGATACATAGGAGGTTTTTACCTAACTTTTGGATTATAACAAGTGCATTGGTTTCAAAGATTTAAGGGCCTGTTAATATATGATGCTACAAAAGTGAACTCGAAAGAAAATCACCACTTCTCAGGGTGTTTTTTAAAATTGAATAAAAATCTAAAAATTGAAAAATATGCAAGGAATGACTGTTAACTTTCGTTGTCATAGAAAAACAAAAATTATAAATTTGATACAATTCAAGGAAAGGTACACACATTTTTTGAACTCGTTCTCCTGGGTAAAACGTCATTACAAAAATATCTGTGTACGATAACCCAATAATTTGTACAAATCATAACGAACGAGAGTCCAGCAAATGGGAGTGAGTAAAGGGAACAATATTGACAGTTCAGCTATTGAGAATATGTATATTCTTACTTGAAACAATTCCGGTGAATAATGTCGCTTAAATCACCAAAATTCCGAAAATGGGGAGGTACAATTATAGGGGGGCTATACCAAAAGTCCTGCAGACATAATATACATTTGAGTAAAATGTTATCAACCTACTTCATTTCGTTCGGAAGCTAGAGCTATTTCCACAGACGTACAGATGGATAGACGGACGGACATCGCTAAATTGACACAGAATTTTATGCTGATCAAGAATATATTACCTATCGAGGTGTTACAAAAGGAATGACAAACTTAATGTACCCTCCATTCTATGGTGAAGGGTATATAAGGTTTCTGAAAATGACATGACAGTGTTGGCATTTTTGTTGTTGCAAAATAGTTAGGCTTAATTCCATAATTGGTGTTGTTTTTTGTTAAACCTTTAATAGTGGAGAAAGATGGGAATGTTTACCAGGGAGTACGGCAGGGAATACCATGGTTTCGCAGGGAATACATTTGTTCTCTTATTTTTTTTTGTCTGGGACAGGAGTAATTTTGCTGTCACATTTTTCACTGGAATTGTATCAAATTTGGTATTTGAAGTTCGTGATACTATTTCCTGTGACAGAAAATTGTTGCGCAGATCCACGTATTTGTATAGCCCCCATATAACGATACCTCTCATTATCCGGAATTTTGATGATTTGAGCTATATTTTTTAACATAATTGTCTTAAACTTGATATTTGGATTTTTCGCTGAGAGAGAATTGACTGTGAAGTAACTCATGATATTCGGAATTTTAAAAACATTCGCTGCATTTTGCGAAGGTTCTTTTTAAAAATGTGCATATTCCTTCCTATTGGTGGAGGTTATCAAAGATTCAGCCCGGCTGAACTTAACTCTTTTGTGATTGTTCCTTTTCAGGATATGTTCATCATATGAACGAGATAACGGAGGAGATTCCACTAATTTAACGCTATAATCTAGAGATGTAAGAGTTTTAAGGAAGATATTTTGAACGTAAGGACCTTTCGTGAAATGTCAACTCCACCGACTTCATTGGGGTGAGTCCCTTGTTTCCTACCACCAGTAGTCCCCCTCTAGGTTTAGGTGCAAAATTCTAAAATCTAATTAGAAACGTATCTTTCGGTTGTCAGAACACTCCAATAATTTGGAGATTTGGATTCTCCATACAACTCAAATGTCAAAATGACGAAAATGTCAAAATCAACCAAAACGACAAGAAACCACACCACGCCGTATCCTTCTAGTTATTATTGTGTCAAGTTTTTATTAATAATTTGTTTCTTTCTTTTCAGCTTTTTGTTTCAGGTATAGACCCCCCCCCCCTCTTAATGAAATGCAGGAAACAGCAAACTGTCTCGATGGAATAGCAAATACTCTCCAGCGATTTTTTTGCCTTGGAAAATTACACTAACACCCGTTTATAGAAAGTAGTAAACACGGCAGGTCATGAGAGGCATTACAGTGGCCAGTCCTTCCGGGAGTATTCACTGCAGCTACTGGCGTTCTCCAACTCTACCGCATACTGAGAGCTAGTGGAATTTCATGGCTTGTGGCCGCAACGTAGGCGAAAAGGCCACTTCCTAAGACCCTTTCACGCAATTTTTTTGTACGCCATCGACGTAGAACTTTGCAACATCTGCTGCTTCACAATAAATTTAATGCCAATCACAATAAATTTAACATACAGTAGCTCCAAGCGAAACTCGTGCACTTAGCAAACAATTTTCTTTCATACAATATATGATTGTTATCCAATTCACTAGCAGAAGAAACCTATATTTTTTTAAGTGTAAAGGGTACTATTACTAGCCGTAGAATAAAAGTTTACTGTTTTTATTTATTTAACAAAATAATGGCATTTATTCTAAAACTCACCAAAAAAACGTATTTGGGAAAGTCCCTAAAAACTAATTTATTGCAAATTTCCACGTGTTGTGTAATTTACTGACGTAAATATTAAAAAAAGTTATAAAAATGGGAAGACAACGAGGACAAACCACTGTTGAAGTGAGAAATTTGGTAATTAAACACTACAAAAACCATAAATCACTAAGTGAGATATCTGCGATTGTTGGTAGAAGCCGATCTACAGTTCAGTTCAAAAAAAAAAAAAAAAAAAAAAAAACAAAAATGTTAACAGATGGATGTGTAGAAAATAAGTCAAAAACGGCAAATAATAAAATGTTTACCTTGAGTGATGAGAAGTATATTTTACGGCAGATCAATTTTTGAGTGCACCGAAGCTCGCAAAAATTGTTGAAAAGGGTTTGGGAAAGGTATGTCGCCCTCAAACAATAATAAATATACTGCAAATTCGAATTACAATGGAAGAAGAGCTACACATAAATCTCTAAAAAATATTAAGCCTCACGTGAAGCACGGTGGTGGGTAAGTAATGGTGTGGAGTTCATTTTCAGCTTCTGGCCATAGTGTATTGCATTTCATTGAGGGTATTATGGATCAGACTATGTACCTTAACATTTTGAAAGAAAGTTTGCCACTCTGTAAGGAAAAGTTCGGCCTTGGCGAAGATTATTATTTTTATCAAGACAATGATCCGAAACTCAAGACTTATAAAATGCGGTCACGGCTGTTATATAGTTGTCCCCAACCTTCAACCTTTTACTTTCAGATGGAGAAAGGCAAATGAAGCGCCCCTTGCTAAAAATATGAAGACTACAGTGAAGCACGTTGGTGGGTAAGTAATGGTGTGGAGTTCATTTTCAGCTTCTGGACCTAGTGTATTGCATTTCATTAAGGGTATTATGGATCAGACTATGTACCTTAACATTTTGAATGAAAGTTTGCCACTCTGTAAGGAAAAGTTCGGCCTTGGCGAAGATTATTATTTGTATCAAGACAATGATCCGAAACACAAGGCTTATAAAGTGCGGTCATGGCTGCTTTATAATTGTCCCCACGTCATGGATACACCAACCCAGACTCCACATGTAAACCCCATAGAAAATTTATGGATCTATCACGATGGGAAAATTCGCCAGCATACTAAAGAAGATTTGAAGAAGGCTTTGTTGGAAGAATGGCAGAAAATGGAACTTTAAATTAATCTTTTGCGAAAAACTTGTTAAAAGTATGCCAAATAGGCTACAAATTGTAAAAAAGTAAAGGAATGCATACAAAATATTAATGTCTAGAAATACTTTAAATTATACGAAGTTAACGAGTTTGGCATTGAAATATGATCTCTTTCAAATTTTATTAATTTTTTTTTTACATTAAATGAATTAAAATGTTAAGTTTTTTTACTCTGTAAATTATTTATAAACTACTAATGCAAAAAATATATAAATTTTGTTTTTTGAAAGTTATACAAAAATTAAAAATTGTAGGAGTTTCGTTTAGAGCTACTGTATGCTTTTCATTGCCAAATGTATTGGGATTAGGCATGATAGAAGAATACAGGTTGTCGCATCGACACAGCTGCTGGGACAATGAACTGTCAAACCGATTTTGATATTGAAAATCGTGAATGAAAAATTATTGAAATTTGTAGAAATTGTTGAAAAATACAATCATTCCAAATACATATCGTATAAGAAAATATATAAACATCGACTTATTTTTGAGAAAGCACTTAAAAAATGTTGACATATCAATGTTCCCAAGCGTTGATGCATCTACCTATATTCTTCTATCATGGGATTAGGCAATTATCATGTTGACCCAGATAAGGACTTGTATGTAAACGTACTTTAACACAATATTTAGTTTGCATTTTGACCGTTGTAAGAAAATTGCTCCAATTTATACATTTATTGGTGGGGGCGGGGCTTTTAATCAATAATGTTTTATATACAATTTAATATTCGAAAAACTATATGTAAATAATTTGAAAATATTTTCAAATAAAAGTATATACGAATTGTGTAATTCGTATCATTTAATTTTTTTTTGTCTATTACAAAATGAATATAAAGAATCTAACGAATGTTCTATTTTACTACACATTTACTGAACCAAGTTTGGCGTTAACCTCACTTTTCAATGGAGTGAGTATTGAATTCTACAGACTACATTTTCGACTGGGCCACTTTACGAGTATGAAGTATTTTTTTGAACAAAATAAGATAATTCAAACTTAGATTAATTATTAAAAACTATTACTTGTAAATTACAATAACCCAAAATATATGAATAAAACTAAACAAAAACAAAACATAATGAAAATATAAAATACAAATCGTAGAAGAAAATTCTAAAATTTGATTAATTGCAGGATCATTTAGGAGTTAGGGTAAACTAAATATTATTAATGAATATAAGTTGGTTTTGTAGATTGGTTGTTTCAATGTCTTACTTTTTTTGTGGTTTTACAAACAATTAAATCACATTTTTTAAATATTTTTTTTTTTGGAATAAAAGATTATCACCAAATGTAGATTAGATTTTTAACCAAACACTTACATACTATTGGCCCCATTAGAAATACAATTTCGTTTATATTGTTATTTATTGTTTAAACAAATGCTTTGTTTTTTTTACATTTTGTTTGAAATTGTCTTAGTTTTGTTGTTTTTCTTAGTTGCATAATAACATTGGTTTTATTTCTTCATTTTCCCATGAAGAATCTGTATTGTGGTCCGCTGCTCCCTAGATAATTATATTTACAAAAAAATTCTTACATGACAAATCTTAAGAGGAAAAAAAGTTTTTGGCAAGCATTATTTTCTTAAAAAAACGGTATGTGAATAAAAAATGAAAAACATTTGATATGTCGTCTTCAGCTGTTTGGATGTGTATCTGTGAATGAAGTTATGAATCTCAACTAGCAAATACATGTTTCCAAAAAACAAATGTGTTCAAGAGATGTACTGAGAGTTATGAAAGTCCAGCTGATAGATAGATATTTGTCTCCGGTTTCAATTTTTTTTATTATTAAAATTATAATCGTTGTTGTTGAATTCACAGTTGGTCTGCAAATGATTCTCATGACTTCTTATTTGTTATAAAATTTGATTCGCTTTTTCCTCTTCATAAGATGAAATCAAAACAGAAATCTCATTTATTTTTAGTATTTTTATAAATATTTTCATAATTTTTGCAAGTTTCTTTTAAGTAGGTTCACTTTTGATTGTAAAAAAATAACACAAATAGTTATTTGAAAAAAAAAAAAATAATTTAAAAAATTACGTGCACATAAGAGATATTTATTTATAAATATGAAAAATAACAACAAAAAATAATTACAAACAACAAAAATTATACAAAATTGGTTTTGTTGTAGTTTTGAAAATGTAATTTCCTGTATTATGTGAAACAGTGAACACAACACACACACAAATTGTTTTTTTTTTTTTTTTTTGAACAAATACATAGATTTTATGAACAGTCAGAGAGAAAGAGAGTGAGAAAATAGGCAGAGAGAACGTAAATATGGACAAACATCTTCAGATGTAAACATTTATATACATGGATTGTTTAAAACATAAAATTTATACAAAAAGTGGGTCTATATTAAATATTTAAAAAAATATGTGAATATAATTTTTTTTTCGACCTTTTTGTTATATTTCAATAAAACAAGTGTTCGAGCTGAAGGTATTTCTTGTTGTATTTATTTTATTCTCCTATATTTCGAAATTCGAAGACTTTCATCTTCAGGGAAATGTTCTACAATAAAAAAAAAAAAACACGAAATACGACTTATTAACTATATCACAATTATTCCTAATATTAACATGTAAATAAACAAATAAAAAAGATCGCTTATGTGTGTATAAATATCGCTTATAGTGTAGCGTTTTTACTCCGTCAAGTTACATAATTGCATTTGCAATTGATTAGTAACTATATATTGCACGATCTCTAACCCGTGTGAGTTGCCTGTAGCTGTAGCATAGACAAATAAAGGTATAGACTAAAAAGTTTTAAAATTTTCCCTTTCGGCAGATGTCACTATTTTTGATCTTGGGCCATTCTAGTCACTCAGGGCTAGTGAAGTCACTCGACTTCGAAAACAATTTATTCATTTGTCTGCTATTTAAGTTCTATATTTTTATATTTCATGACATATTTGGATAATGTAAAAGTAAACAAAGTCGCTGTTTCGTTTTTAATTTATAAATAATAAAGAATCATAAAAATATTTAATATTTTCTATTTTGAGAAAATTGAGTGAGTCTACTGAACCTCTCTCACAGCATGAACGACATCTATTGAACCACTTTTTTCAGAGAGCACAGATGAGACAACTTTTTAGTCTATACCTATATTTGTCTACGGCTGTAGGCTGTTTATCTTTGTTGTTGTTGGGAGACTGTTTATGAGTAGCATCTCTGTTAGTGTTAGTCTATTGTTGCAAACTGAGAACCACAACAACAAGAGACTAACACAAGAAATGGTCCACATAAACAGTCTCCCAAAAACAACCAGAATGAAGAGTAAAACATAGAATCTATGCAGTAAAACCATAGATGGCAAAATAATTAAAAAGATATTCCTAAGAGAATTATGAAATAACTACCCTATGTATAAAATTCGAAACATTTAATATTTTCTAAGCAAAAAAAAAATAATAAAAACCAGTAAAGAAAGTATAAAAGTCGGCCGGGCCGACTTCATGATACCCTACACCACTTTGCTAATTTAGTAGAGCTGCGCGTAACAATTAGAAGTTTTTATGGGAGAATTCAATCATACACGCTATGATTATAATTATAATTTAAAGTTCAAAGAACTAAATATGCCGAAGCATTTGTATTGCCCATTTGGTGCACAATTAATTTGAAATCGGATAAAAATATATATGGGAGCTATATCCAAATCGGAACCGATCTCGATAAAATTTGACAAAGATATTTCTGAGCTGTATTTGATATATTTCCCTGAATATCGTGGGCATGCACTCGTTGGAGTGCATATTACGGCTGTGGGTAACAAATATAACAAATCGGATGAACATTATATATGGAAGCTATAACTATATCTGAACCGATCTTCACCAAATTTGACATACTAGCTTCTAGACTCAATTCGGTCGTAAGTGCCAAATTTCATCCAATTTGGCCAATTATTAGACGTTTGGTGTACAATCAAAGGTAAATCGGACGAAGTTATATATGGGAGCTACATCGAAATCTGAACCGATCTCGATAAAATTAAGTAAATGTATTTCTGAGCTGTATTCGATGTATTTCCCCAAATATTGTTGTTACAGTGTGCATATTACGGCTGCGGAGGACAAAAATAACAAATCGGATGAACAATATATATGGGAGCTAAAGCTACATCTGAACCGATTTCGATCAAATTCGGCACACTTATTTTCAGGTCCAATCTGATCGTACGCGCAAAATTCCATACAATTCGGACTGATATTACACGTTTGGTGCACAATAAAAGGCAAATCGGACGAAGATATATATGGGAGCTATATCTAAATATTCAATAGGGTTCGTCCTTGGGCCAAACAAATGATTTGTGCAAAATTTCATCTGGATAGGACAATAAGTGCGAACTGTACTTTGTTTAGAAAAATACATGGACAGATGGACAGACGGACGGACGGACGGACATGCATAAATTGATTCAGAATGTGATTCTATGCATATCATCAAAAGGAACTATGGGTCTATCTCGTTTCCTTTTGCCTGTTACAAACAAATGCACAAAGACATAATACCCTGACCACCTTGTGGTGTAGGGTATAATAAGATCAGAAATTATTTTAGAAAAAAATTGTAGGAAATTATTCGTATATGTCTGTAAGTTGATGTTTTACTAATGAAATAGAATAAGAGACAGCAACGCTAGCTGCCTACTTGCAACAAAAACGGATAACACAGCCTACTGCTACAGGCAACACACGGGTTTGATTACTAATCAGTGCAATAATGTAACCTGACGGAGTAGAAACGTTACGCAAGATTTAAGTTAATTATAATTTTTTATTATTTATATACACGTAAGCAATTTTTTTTCTATGTTTATTTACCTGTTAGTATTAGGAATAACTGTGCTATAGCCAATAAGTCGTATTTTGTTTATTTTTATTGTAGAACATTTGACTGAAGATGAAATTCATCGAATATCGAAATATTGGAGAATAATATAAATACAACAACAAAGACCTCAAGCTCGAACAATACTTTTTTTATATGTAAATATATTTAATTATTCTTATTTTTAGTTTTTAAAGGCCTTTTATTTCCAACGGAACTTGTGAGAATCTTTATTGACTATATACATGTGAATGTATGTAGGCATGTGGTGGTATGTTCAATGTGACACATTCGCATTGTTCTCAATGTTATGAACAGTGGGAGAAGTTGGTGAGAAAATTTATCATATATATACACGACCAAAGTCGATTTTAGCGGGGTTTTAGAATTTTGACCTTAAAAATACTAAGTGATGCCGAAATTGATCGAAAATCCAAATATAACGAACAAGATGTGGCGTATATCTTTGACAGTAATTAAAAATAATGATATATTCTGCCAATTAAAATCAGAAAAGTTATGTGCTATTCTAACAAGAGTTAGAGAAGATTTTCAGAAGAACAAATGTTAAAATGGGGCCTGGAGTTCTAATATAGCTATTTAGTAGATTGCGTGATCTCGTGATACCTATTTGAGAATTTCATAAAAAATTGGGCCATATGGAGGGCTCCAATTGTTAATTAAATTTAAAAAAAAAATAAAAAAAACATGGAGTGGCAATAACGTAAACATGTCTGTGATACTAGAATTTAAGTCGTCGTCTAGAATTTAAGTTGTCTTTTTATATTATTTTAATGTAAAATCTATGTAAGCACGTCTTGAATAATAGTACGAAATCCATTGAAGAAGTCACCAAAAAAGTGACGAAACTTGGAGAAAAAAGCTATAAAACAAATCTTTTATTTGCAAAAACTTACAAAGGTCAGTAAGCTGAAAGTATCAAATATAAAAAATGTGATTGTTTAAAAGTTTGGAGGGCTCCACTTGTTACAGTTAAAAAAAAATCAGATTGTTTAAACAACAAATTAGGAAAAAAAATTGAAGTTTCTTAAATTATGGAAATATTTTTCCTTATAGATGTTCCCTTAAATCCCCCAAAGGTCATGAAGTTGACAAATTGGACCTACAGTTGGTGTCAGTGAATGTGTTATGGAAGTATGAAGGGTTTTCAAGCTCTTTATACTCAGGGTAGTTTTTTGGTTGACAAAATTGATTGACAAAATATACATACAATAGATTTGAGATTCCCTCCTTTACGTGAAGTTTTAAGTGAAGATTTTGTTTCAATTTTCTCCTTTGCCACCTCCAAGATACCAGATTCCTAGAATATCATAATATATACACTATGTAAGTAAAATATAAGTAAAACGAAACATTTCAATATCATGACTAAATGTCTCGATCGATCACAAACCTTTTATATTCACCAGTAACTTATTGAATTGAATACGATATTAAAACAAATGTTCCACGTTACATGTTAAAAAAAAAGAATCTCCAAATGCTATTTTTATACCCTCTATAGTAGTATGTATGCCATTTATTTTAGACCCCATAAAGTATATATATTCTTGATAAGTATACAATTCTATGTCGAATCAGCGATGTCCATCCGTCAGTGAAAATCACTCTAGCTTCCGAACGAAATTAAGTAGTTTGATAAAAATTATTCATATGTGTTTTAGCTCTGCAGGACTTTTGCTATTGAAAATGATCCATATATAGGTTGAGATTAAAAAACTGCAACTAACTTCAGACTGCTGTCATTTCTAAGCAAATCGTCCGACAGCTGTTAAAATTATTCCAGTGTTTGTTTTCAAGTATAGAAAAGCATTTTGGTGAGAGTTTTCCAGGAACAAAGTTATTTGTGATGGAATTCAAGCGTGATAGTGTGATTTCTTTATATTTGGCTGGAAAACAAGAAATGGCTATCGTTACAGCAGTCCAGCATTTAAATATGAATAAATCTGGCTCGTGAGCTGAACATATCGCAATATTCCATTCAGCAAATATTGAAAAATGAGCTCGGGGTAAATCCATTGAAATTCCAAAAAGTGCAAGAACTTAAACTCAAAAGAGCTAAAGAGTTGCTTCGTTTGGCCGAAAGTGGTGAAATGCCGAATGGACATTACAACAGGACTCAGAACCATGGCACCCAGCACTCCCCACCCAAGAATGGTTACAAAATGAGGTTCCTCGCTTCATTTCCAGATCAAAATGGCCACCAAAATCTACGGATACCAATCCGTTGGACTATTGTGCCCAGAGTATTTTGGAAAGCAAGGTTGGCACTAAAAAATACCAAAGTGTCGATCACCTCAAGCAAGCGCTTCCACGGAAATGGTCTAAAATACCGCAGAGCAACGTTCGGGCAACGTGTGACGGTTACATTGGCCGTTTGAAGGCCGTAATTCGTGCCAAAGGTGACCAATTCGAACAAATGTAAACTTATTCTAAAATTTGATGCTATTCCTCTCAATTTTGATTTCATTCAATAAAATTTAAAGATAAAAATGTAAAAATTATGGCGTTTGACTATGTTGCAGTTTTTTTATCTCATCCTGTATTTAATTCACTTTCTTTCATTACTCTAAAAAGATGAGAAATGATTTCCATTTTTCTTCAGATTTAAACACCTTAAAATTAATAAAATAAATTAGAGTAAAGATGAGATATAGCTACCCACTCCTGATGGTACATCCCCTAGAAACATTAAGCAAACATGGAATGCATGTACAGACTCCGTAGACTCCTATTTAATTCAAGATTCGCACTTTTTGCATCACACGAAAGTCAGGTATAAAAATGATCTGCCAATGTGAAATGTGGTGTAATCTTTAGGTATATCGGTCCACTACTCTAAGACATACGACTAGCATTTAAAAAAAATCCGAATTCTAATATAATATTTAATTTTAAACTTCGCACATTGTAATAAATGTATATTACACTAAAGGACATAACAGAACACACACTTTGATACGCAAACATTTTTGGAGTGGAAAATTTTACAGAACAATTTTCGGAATAGTCTGAAATAGTTGCCAATACTTTTTATAGAAAATAGAAGCAGAAGTGCCAACTACTGTTTGGGTGACTGATTGCCATCGAATTTTGACCTTTTACTCGTTTTCGGTTCCCGTAATTTCAGATTAGAGCATTTCCATAAAAGAAACTTTGAGAGAAAACAAAAATTCGATTGTTCTTTATATTTAATATTTATTTCAATTACAAAAAAAAAAAAACAAGTTTAAAAGTATTAGTCGGTTTTACCGACATATGTATACTCCCAGGCAAAGTGCGATTAATTAAATATATTTCGAATTCTGTTATGATTATTCAAACGATTGACCCTATATGGAGTAGGTTATGAAGGAATGGGCCAGTATTGTCCATTTCATATCGGAACTAATTCAATATGATATAATAAAAATTGCGACGTTCCAGGTTCGGACTATATCGGTTCTTCCTTCACTTTATATGAGATATGTGATAATTTTTCGAAAATATTAAAATGTGCGTGACGTACCAGATATTGTCGAGCGAAGTGTTCAATTTTCATACTTCATCTAATACAGACAAAGATATTGGTATGGGCAAAATGACACGAAAATCGAACATTTATATCCAATTTTATGCGAAATCATAAATACCATATTGATCCCAGGTTCCTGGTTAAGAGAAATATTTATTCGTAAAGAATCGCTGACTTGTTTCGCCAGTTATGACAGATAAAAGTATTGAAAATGGTGACCTTTTTTGGGGGAGATACCATTTTCACAACATATCATGTGTTAGCAAAAATGTTTGTGTGTGTGAAATTTGAGGAGAGTTGGGTGCTTTTTTTTTGCTTTCTTTGAGTGGTGGGTTTTTGAAAATCTTGAACCTTTTGTGGAGGAGTTACCAGAAATAATGGTCCGATCATTATCATTTTTATAGCAGATTTTGGGTTGATAGAAATATTGAGATGCACCAAGTCGGATGTTTATTTCGCGTTTTATGAGCTTCATGGATATTCAAAATTTTGATCCTTTGTGGGAGAGGTACCCGATGGAGTAGACCGAAATATCCCATCTGCACAGCAGACCTTGGGTTAATAAAAATATTGTGATGTGGGTAATGTGAAGAGAATCGGAATCTTACATAACATTTTATAAGAGTTATAATTATTCAAAATGTTGATCCTTTGGGGGGGAGGTACCAGAAGGAGTGGATCGATATTGTCTATTTTCGCACCTGACCTAGCACTGATGCAAATATTAGAATTTGTAAAGTTGGAGCAAAACCAAATTATCCTTTCTCTTTCTGTGCAGTAAAATACTTTTTTTTTAAATTTCGAGTTTTTGTGGGGAGATACCAGAAGGTACCCATATTGCCCATCCCCGAACTCGATCTAAGTTTGATAATAAAACATGGCAAATGTACCAAGTTTGGACCAAAGTATCCGAAACTCCTTTCGAGAGTTATCGTGCGCACCAGCCAGCCAGCCAGACAGACAGGCGGACAGACATCGCTAGATCGATTCCAAATGTCCTGAAACGGGTTTGGTGCAAAGAAAAAGAATTGAAATTTAGTTTCGATTTTCCCAACATTTTTAAAGGCATATATTGTTCGAAACAACTGTATTCTTGCTGGATTTTACTGAATGTTGTCCGAAAACTGTTTGCAATATTCGAGAAGAAATTCTCTCAGTGCAAGTTACAGAATTATTTTATGATGGCAAGCTACCGTACTCTCCTATTTTCTGTCCGTAATAACACTGTATTTCTTCTGTATATTCCTAAATTTTCATTTAAATTTTTAATGGCATCAGCAATCAAACATTCACGAATTTAAAAGAAATATACATACATTTTTTACAACAACATCCCACTGTGCACAATGCAGGAACAATTACAACAAAAGTGAGAACTTTCAAACATTACAAATCATGGCTGCTGGTGTGGTAAAAGTGTATAGGTGTGTGTGTTTGTATGCAATAAAATAACTGTTCATGATTATTATATCTCTTTCAAAGAAATAAAAAAAAAAAAAAAAAAAAAAATATTAAAGTTTTTGCTCTTGATTTGCTTTTAGAGAATGATAATTGTGTTGTTGCTGGCTGGTTGGATGCTTGGCTGGCTGGTTGCCGGGTTTGATTTGCTCTTTGCTGCCGAGAATGATGATTGGTCGATTGTTTGGAAAGTGCACTTTGTCTCCGGTTTTGTGTTTTTTTCTCAGAGTGTTTTCTTTGAAATGAGGTGTGAAGTTGATGAGTGGTCGGTGTGTGGTTATGGGTGTGTGTGTGTGTGAATGGTGTCATGGGTACAACAGACTCAGGAAGTTTGAGTTGTGAGTAATGAATGGTAAGAATAGGAAATTGCTTTGTCTTTTGTAACTGACAATTGATTAATTAATCACTTCTTTGGATTTTTTTCGTTGCATCCTCTTTTGGGATGGGGTTTTTGGTTGAGGTATTTGTGACAAGGGGAGAGGGAGAGATTAGCCATTCATTTTAGCTGTTTTGATTAGGGAAGAGAAAACAATTTATGGCCAATTGTAAGACTGTTTTAGCGGGGAAATTTAATCACATTCCGTTTATTTTTGACTTTTTCCACCAACAATGGACAATGATATTGGTGAGAGTATGGCAAAAAGAGAGAGATAGATAATGAGAAGTACAGGTGGAGACTGTGTGCGTGTTACTATTTATTGTTATATAAATCAAGTAAGGGCTAGATATTGTTTATTATTTTTAAAATATTGGAAATATTTACACAATTTGTTGTTTTTATTTTCAAAGAAAAAATATAAATGGTGAAATAACAAATGGAAAACTAATAAAAAGAGAAAAAAAACAAAATTATTATTTTTGTTTGAAATTATTTGTAATATTAAAAAAAATAAAATAAAATGAAATATTTCAAAAGAAAATGCTAATATTTTTCAATTATAGCCCCATTAAAAACAAATTTATTTTGAAGAAATTTTTAGCTGCTCTGGCATAGATTTTCTTTAGGGAGTTTTCAATATTGGCATTTGGGGTTCTTTTTGGGTTGTTTATCAAATAGTTTGAAATAATTTTTATAATTGGCAACTGTTTTTTTTTCTTCTTGTTCTTCTTAAACTCTTGTCTTCCTTTTTTGTTTGCTATTGGTATTTTTGTAATTTTTCTTATAGGTATTGAATAGATTTTGAGTTGATTTTTTAACAATAATATTCCATTTGTTTATACAAAAATAGTTTTTCTTGTTAATTTTTTTCATCATTTCATAACTTAATCTCTTCTTTCGTCTTGTTTTTATTTCCATTTCATGATTTTTCTTCATTTTTAAGAACAACAACAAAATTATAATTTCAAAAAATCACAATTATGCCAATCAGGTCTTGGTTAGCGTTAGCGTTAGCGTTAACGTTTAGTTTTTTTTTTTACTTTTTCATTTCATTCATTTTGTTCTTTGTTTTCTTGGAGCCATTTCGATCAATAAGTTTCGTGAAAAATCTAAATTCTTTGGCAATAAACTGACAAAAATTTGAGAATTAAATGAGTTTTTGTTTTTTTTTTTTTGGTTTTGTTTTCTTTGATTCATCTTAGTTAGAGAATAGTGATTATAATAACGTAAAAACTCAAGGCAAATGAAAAACTAAAAGTTAATTTTAATATATAGTATAGAGTATTGTCTTTAGCTATGTCGAACTACAGGTGAGGGGGAGTTGGAGTGGTGTTTGAATACTATATATATGTATATTTAAGTATGACTGTGGTGGTGATATATTTCGGAATCTAGGGTATTGTAAAACGAAATAAAAAATTGCATGAACTACACAAATTCCAATATTATTTGGGGAGGTATTACTATGGAAAATTTCATAATTGTTTTGGATACTACAATGTATATAACCTAGGAGTTATGGACAAAGTGCATACATTGCCCCAATGAAATTTTAGAAAGATTTAATTGTTTTGATTTATAAAAACGGTAGGATACGCTTTATGTTTCCTGGTGTTATCTTCCTTCCTTGCCTGTGTGAATTTTCCTTCATTCATAATTCAAAAAAAAAAAAAATAATAATAATAATAATTTCCCTAGATAACATAATGGCTTGCCAGCTTTGTGAAAAGTGAATATGGTGCCTTCCCGTGATATATTTTTTTGTATTCATGTGTTTATTTTTATGCGTACCATTTAAGGCAAATACCTTAAGGCTAACAAATTGTTATTTTTGTGTGTGTACAACGTATGTGTGTGTTTTGCACAAGGACGCGGGATATTCAGGGCCTTGAAGAGAAGATTCTTCTTGTAGATGGCAAAGATTTTTTCGTACGGAAATTGAGGTGTTCCGAAAGTGAATGTACAGAAATGGAATCTAATTGTTCACGGAAACCTGTTAAAGAATTCGGACAACAGGGGAGTAATTCAGAGTTAGACTGGAATTTCTGCACCCATGGAAACTGGAAAACTAAATTAAATAAAAGTTACAGGCGATACTGGGATAGGGACGAGAAATGTGACTGGCAATAAAGAGGTGAAAACGCTTAATACTCTCCACAACGTAGGTAAAAATAAAAGATTTACAAATATTGTATTGTGTGAAAAATTTTAATAATCTCAATTAGGATTTTGCTACTATATCAAACATCATATCACTATATCGCTATATATATGTCATACTTGAGTGTTTAATACGACATTTTTGACTATTTCAAGTATAACTGATTCCGAAGAGATTTTCAGTCATTGTTACGATGTTGAATATAATTTTCGGCTTATGCATATATAGGGTCTGAATTTTGCATGGGGATTTTTCAATATAACTGATTTTGAAGGGTTTCCATTATGTTCTCTGAATTTTTAGTCAGTTTTGCGATATTGGACCCAATTTTCTGCTTATCGACATATAGGCAGTGAATTTTGCATGGGTTTAAAGTTGATTTATGTTTAGTTCAATAATAAACCAGTAAGGAAAAGTCAAAAGTCGGACGGGGCCGTCTATATGACACCCTACACCACTATGCATATTTAGTAAACAAAATAATTTATTTTAACTAGATCATACCACCTATCAACATTTAGAGCAGATATAGTTTGGTTTAGAGTGCCTGATAATAGCCATTATTTGCACAATAAACTTGAAATCGGATTAAGGATACATATGGGAGCTACATCTAAATCTTAGACCTTTTTTAATAACATTTGACAAAGGTATTTCTGAGCTTTATAAGATATCTGGTAAAAAAAATATAAATTTTGTCGAATGCATATTACGAATTTGATGGACTTAAACACCAAATCGGATGAACCAAATATATGGTTCGAATTCGATATGCTTGCTTCTAAATTGAATTCGGTCGGATATGCCAAAATTCAGGTCATTTGGACTGATATTGGCCAGTTGGTGCACAATTAACCCGAAATCGGTTGAAGATATATATTGGAGCAATATCTAAATCTGAACCGATCTTGACAAAATTTGATACACTTATTTTAGAGATGTATCTCATATCTGGTACCAAAGATCATTGTTGTCGAATGCATATTACGAATGTGAGGGACTTAAACACCAAATCGGATAAAACATATAGGTGGGAGCTATAGCTATATATGATTCGGTTTACGCAAAGTTTAAAGTATTCAGTCCATTTTGGCGGATCATAGCCATTTGGTGCACAATAAACCTGATATAGGATAAATATATATAGGGAAGCTATATCCTAATCTGAACAGATCTCTATAAAATTTGACAGAGGTATTTTCGAGCAGTATCTGGTGTCCGGGAACAAATATAATTCTTCTGGGGCACAAAGACATTATACCCTTACCACTATGTGGTGTAGAGTATAAAAATATCAAGTCATTTAAAAAATCGAATACTTTTTTTTATTTATAGGGTAAGAATTCACAATCTAAAAGATCAGAAAAATTTAGGATTTTTTTGCAATTTTGTCAGGAAGTGGAAGAAATCATGTTTTCAAAAATAAAAACCTATAAAGTTCTGTTGTTTTAACAGATGCATTTATTGTTTATTAATATTTAAAGAAATTTCAGTCTTTCCCAAGAAAGTCGAGGCTGAAAATTTGAAAATTGTTTTTCCCAAACAGGCAATTGGCACAAGAAACTTTCCTATCAGAAATACAACTGAATTCACATCTTAATTATATATATAAAGAACAAAAAAATGGCATTTCTGTCGCTCACACCTGCATTGCTGCCAAATCGGTGTATAAATGCATTGCCAGAACTTGTGAAAACTCAATATCTGAGCAAAATTCTTTTAATGGTTTAAAACTCAAATTTCCAAATAACTTCAGTCAGATATTGTAAGTTATGTCTACTCTCGCTTAGGAGAGTAAGAGTTAAACTCTAACCCTGCGTTTGTATAAAAAATAACATAACTGAGTTCAAGCAATACAACTCTGGTTTAAAGATCTACTCGTTTAACCTGAAATTTTGCAAATTTGCAACAATTGCCGAAACATTTTACTGGAAGTCGTCTGTTAACACAAAAGCTCTCCGAAAGAGAGAGATTCGAAAAAAATGGTGACGGGGCTTCGTGCAATTATCAAGACCTTGTCTTCTTTTGTTGGGTTCCCATAATTTTACATTCGCTCTGTAAGAACACCTTTGTCCAGAAAATACGGGAACGGAAATCTATTATGAATATCAAAATTAGATGCAATTCTTCAAAATCAATACTTCCGCCAATCAGAAAGTGGAAACCATGTCAAATACGACTTTTATCAAGTTAAAAAAATATCAATCGGCTTTGCCGACAGATTTATAACCTCAGCCAATGTTCGATTAGTTAAATAAATTTTAACTTCTATTAAGATTATTCAAATTGTTGACCCTCTGTGGAGTAGGTTCCGAAGTAATGGACTAATATTGTCCATTTCGTATCGGACCTAAATAAGTAGGATATAAATGTCGTGACGCGTCAGGTTTGGACTATATTGTGTACTTCCTTCACTTTATATGAGATATGTGATAATTTTTAGAAAATGTTAAAATATGCGGGATGTAGAAGATATGGTCGACCGAAGTATTCCATTGCCATACATCATCTAATTCAGACAAAGATATTGGTATAGGCAAAATTACAAGAAAATCGCAGGTTCATGGTTGAGAGAAACATTTAGATATAGCAAGTTGGAAAAAAGGGATTACCATATATAAATGATCATCTTCACAACAGATCTTGTGGTAGGAAAAATGTTTGTATGTGTGAAATTTGAAGAGAGTTGGATGCATATTTCGCTTTCTTTGAGCGTTTTGCTTTTCAAAAATCGATCTTGTGTTCATGGAAATACTGAGATGCGCCAAGTATGAATGGAATTTTATGAGTTTCATGGTTATTTAAAATGTTGACCCTTTGTGGGGAGGAACCAGAAGGAGTGGAACAAGCAGATTTTGTGTTAGTCGAAATAATGGGATGTGTGAAATATGAAGAGAACCGGATGCTTTTTTCGTATTTTACAATCGTTTTAGTTATTCAAAACTTTGACCCTTTGTGGGGAAGTACCAGAAATGAAGATCCGATCTATACAATCTTTATAACATCTTATGTTGATGGAAACATTTGGATGTAGCAAGTCTGAATGGAATCGGACGTAAATTTTACGTTTTATGAGCATCATGGATATTCAAAATGTTGACCCTTTGTTGGGGAGGTACCAGAAGGAGTAGACCGATATATTCCATTTTAACACCAGAAAATGGATTAATGAAAATATTGCGATGTGTATAATGTGAATACATGTAGTCTCTTTCACCTCATTTAATAAGAGTTATAATTATTCAAAATTTTGACCCTCTGTGGGTGAGGTACATGATGGAGAGGACCGACATTGTCCATTTTGGCACCTGACCTAGCACTGATGCAAATATTTGGATTTGCAAAGTTGGAGCAAAAGCGGATTATCCTTTCTCTTTCTGTGCAGTAAAACATTTTTTAATTTTGACCTTTTGTGGGAGAGGTACCAGGAGGGGTGGACCGATATTGCTTATTTCCCAACTTGATGTAAGTTCTAATATTACGATATACAAGTTTGGACAAAATCTGATATTCTCTTCGAGAGTTGTCGTGTGCACCAGATTGACAGACATACACCTCTAGATCGACTCCAAATGTCCTGAAACGGATTTGGTACAAACAGACCTAGGGTCTAAGGCCGTTATTTCGATAAGGCACGTTTTAGATTTGTGTTGCGAAGCTAAATTCTTAAAAATCTTAAATAAAATTTGCCATTAATTTTTGCCGAGAACTACAATCTAAGATTTGCAACAACATTTTTCTTAGTTTTCTGACAAAAATATTTGGAATGATTATTATGGAAATTTTCAAAATCCTGTCATTTGCCTACGAATGGCTATATTTTCTATCCCTTCTCCCATTCTCAAGTTCCAAGCCTATCAACATTTAAGTTACCGTAAACTTTGTTATGCCTCTTGCATTTATTCATTTTGGGACACCCTGTACAAGAAATGCGTCAAATTCTCCCACAATCTCGTTAATTATATGTTTTTCTTTACTGCCATCATTTGAATTGTGAAGGATACAATGCGGGACATCTATCTACATTATCCTATGATGTATATTCCTTCTCCACCCTCCTTGCGCTCCTTTCAGTTTTTCTACTATTTCCCATTTTGCAGAAAAACAAATATCGTTCGCTGAAATGCCAGATGGCAACCCCCCATATAACGTAATTTGACCTTGTCAAATAATGCCAAGGGATTTTGGGGCATTATTATTTTGTTGTTGCTGTTGTAGTTTCTTTTAAATTTCCGTTGTTAAGTAAGGCAGATACAAAGGTAAATGCTTTGAGTCTTCGTTTTACATTTTATCACTTGTGTTTTGTTGTTGTTGCTGTTTTTTTTTTCTTTCTTTTTGGTGGCTTAGTTTCTGCTTAGAACAGCATCTTGAAATTTAATTTGTTTTCTTTTTTCTTGTTTTTTTTTTGCGTTTTCTTTCTTTGCTTTGTAATACCAAAAAAAGAAGACATCGATACATTTACAACCAAACTAAGGAAAAAAACAAATACATTGGTAAAATAAATGAGGAGACCGATGGTGATGGGCTAGGTGTTGAATGGTAAAGATTTGGCAAAAGGAGAAAGACCGGGAGAAGGAAGGGTCGTTCTCAATACAAAATTTTAGCCAAAACAATTAATGTAACACAAGCAACTAAATGGAAGAAAATTCAACGAAAACAAAAAACAAATACAACAATACAGAGATATACTGTTAATTTGAGAGCAATGTGATGAGTGAGAGAGAGGAGCTGGTATATTGTGTTGGAGAGGATATTATACAACGTCACACTTCAACATAAAAACACAGCCTTAGAGAGGTGGATGTATTCTCATCTAAAGATAATAAAGAGAATAGGGGACTCTATGTATTATATTATTTAGCCATAAAGAAAGAGAGAGCTAGAGAGTACAGAGTTGAGAGATGAGAACAAGACTAACAAGAGCCTAAAAAAGGAAGAAAAAGCTTTATTTTGCAATGAATAGAAAAAAGGAGAAAAACAAATACCTAAAATAAACATCAAATAGAATGAAAAGGAAAATAGTATCGGAAATGCGAAAAACTTGTACACACTCACACAAAAAAAAAAAAAAAAAAACACACACACACTCACACACTAAGAAACAAATACACATACATACAAATATTTAGTTGAATAAAAGTATCTCTCAAATCAACATAAAAGGAAATGAATAAAAGAAATAAAGGAACGTTGAAGAAAAAAAAAAAAACAAATTATTTGCAAAAGTTTATTCAATGAAATGATGAGTAGTGTTGTTATTCTACTTCATGTTGTTGTTTATTTAAAGAATATGTAGCTGTGCGTATATGTGTGCCTATATATATGTCTAACATCTTCTATTTCTATTAAAAAATGCACAATGGTTATAATATTTTCTTTGATCTATTATGGTCTATAGGTAAGTGAGTGTGAGTGATTGTCTGATAGTTTGAATAATGACATGTAATTGCTTTAATGCCATTCTATTAAACGGAACTAGATAAATAATTCAATAAACTATTAAATGCTAAATGAGTACGACATGAAAAAAATGTCTTACTCTCCCATATTTTAATAAATAATGCATGTAATGTGAAAGAATCTATTATTCAAGCTGAGAAAAATATAACATTTCAAAATGCCTAACAATGGAAATGTATATGAAATTTTTGATAAAAAAAAAAATTGAAAAGATAAAAATTCAGGGCAGTCTTTCAAGTTGATTATTTTTTTGGAAGATAAATCTTTCGGTAGAAGGCTAAAAAGTGGTCGAGTGCATATAAGAAGATCCATGGAATGACCGATACATCTCCGGGAAACCCCTATAGAAACCAGAGAAAGCTTAGAAAATCGTTTAAAGCTTTTATTCAGTTATTGAAAGGAAGAGATGCTACAGTGTAAATGAAGCCCATTTTAAAAGGGTACTCAACTGAGTCTGAAATATATACGTCTCAAGAAAAAAATCAAAATCGACGGTCTTCATGATAATGGGGCAGTATATATTTGAACCGTTTCTCCTAAAATACCTCGTTGGAATAACGGATTAAGACTCTGGATCTTTTTGAACGCATTCCGTTTTAGAAAATTTGAAGTAGGTCTTTTTATTTGTGCGCAGCATCCGATTCGGTCTAAACATGGTATATGATGTTATTTTTAACGAAACTTAGATAAAGTTAAGAGTCGTACAAAATTTAAACATTTTGCAAAAGGATATGATAGGAGTTCCTAATGTAGTTCAAAAGTTGACACATGGTGATATTTAGATAAGACTAAGGTCAGGCGCGTAAATGGTTAAGCTTGCTTCTCTCCCTCTTGTACTTCTCCCACAATAGTACAAATTCTGAATAATAACTCTTATGAAATGTGAAATCGGTGTCCGATTTTGATCAAACGCAGAAAAACTTTATATTTTTGCCAATATCAGAACAAGGGTGAGCATTAAATATATCGGTAAACTCTTTCTGATATCTCCTCCACAAAAGTTTAAAAATTGCGTGAATACGATTATATATATCTGACTGACACCCAGGTGAAATTGCTGAAACTAAAATCTTAGACTCAAAGCTATAAGTGTGGCTAGATATCTTAAATTTGGAATAAGGGTCGCCAATGCATACTGGATTTACCAAAGTTACCTCCAACCAATACCACTTTTAGTACTGATCCAAATTTAGTACTATTTAGTACTTTCTGTACTATTATAGAACTCATTTGCAAAACCGCCAACAGATCTCAACACCAGTACTTTTCAAACAATTATAGTACATATTTCGAAACCACCTCCATATCTCAATTCCAGAAATTAACAGAGACCTCAATATGAGACCTCATCCATGTATCCAATAACCTAATTCGAATCACTTAGTACGTTTCGAACAATTATAGCACATATTTCGAAACCACCTCTATATCCCAATTCCAGAAATCAACAGAACCCTCAATATTAAATTTCGGCATTCTGGTTCTTACCCTTTAGCCAATACCCAAATTAGAATCACTTAATATTTTTCGAAGAATTATAGCACCCATTTCCAAAGACACATCCATATCTCAATTCCATATACCAACAGAGAACTGAGAATTTGTGGATTCCAGCTCTATGCCTTCACCCAATTCAAAATTTAGTACCATTTAGTACTATTCGTACAAATATAGGATTTCAAGATTTCAGCTCGTTTGCTTCACCGAATACCAAATTTAGTATTTTTCGTACAAATATAGGACACATTTCCAAACCACCGCCAAAATCTCAAACACAGATACCATCAGTTATCTAAATATCTAATTTCAGATTTTTTCTCTACCTCTTCATCCAATACCAAATTTAGTACCTTTCAGTACTTTTGCTACAATTATAGCACATAGTTCGGAAACCACCTCCATATGTCCAGGCTATACATGAACAGCAACGTTAATACCGAAATTCAATTTTCAATCACTATCTGTACACACAATAACAAATTGTACCAAAACCAGTTCTTTATCACAAACCTACCAGCAACAGGGACCCCAATACAAAATCCGTTTAGCACAGTTCGCACATTTAGCACACATTTCCAAATCCATTTTTATGTATCAATCTTACTGTCCAACATTGATTCTCATACCAAATTTCAACTTATAATCTCTATCCGTTTACATAATACCAAATAGCACAAATTTCAAAAGTTAAGTAAAGTTCGAATTTCCAAAAAAGTCTTTGATACATCTATCCTACACTCCGTCAGTGACTCTCATTCAAAATTCAGAATTCTAGCTCATTCCGTTTTTCCTATACAAAATATTCAATTTTTAGTTCATTGAGAACTTCAAAAACCTCGTGCTAAGTTTTAAGATTCTACATTCAGCCGCCTTGTTTGGGCGTTGACAGTCAATATCAGATACATTCGATTTTCAAAAAAAAAAAAAAAAAAAAAAATATTTTGCGGACCCTTTACTTATCGAAAGTTGCCATTTCACATTCTAATCCATGCGGCAAGTAACAATAATATGTGTTTTCAGTTGATTAATAAAAAACGTCGACAATGACATGACTACGGTGGCGTATACGTTTCATCAACACTTTCAAAGCATACGTATACGCCACCCACCACCTTAAGTGATTGTCTCTGGGTTTAAGAGGAATCTACTACATTTGTGTTGCTCTTTAAGAATTACTTTTTGATAAATACCGACATTGCGATCCCGTTTAATTACGTACGTTACTTGAAATTATTACAAAGACACGTATAACCCTAGCCCAATGAACTGATTTTAAAGCCATGTAATTGTCTTCCCTTGTTGTTATTAGCCTAAAATAATGGCTTTCTGTAGCTGACATGGCTCCTTATTTCCTGATATATGAAAAAAAAAAGACAAAACACTCGTACCCCTAGATATTTTTGCCAACTCAAAAAAAAAAAATATATATATATATATATGTAAACATGACTACAATTTGAATATAAATATATATGTATATGGCAAATGACAGTTAGCTTGTCTTTTTTGGGTCACATGGCGCCCAAATTGAAAAACCCATTTCTATTTATACAATGTAAAACAATTGCAGACAAGATGTCGCCAATTCGTTTTAGGTTTTTTTTTTTGAAGTTTGTATTATAAGACAGTCTAACACAGAGACAGTTTGAAACTGGTGACAACTTTTAAAGTCGTAAATTTAAGAATATATGAAGAACTGTAGTTATGTTCCAGACATTATTCCATGCCAGTTATTTGCTGCAGATAAGTGTCATTGCAGAAATGGGATTGGTCTTGACATGACGATGCTAAAAATTTAGATAATATCTGAGTGGAATTTAGTTAGATAATCAAAATGTAGTATATTTGTATTTCGTCGGGATGGGAGAAATAAAAGCGTTTCGACAACTTATTTATGATTGTCTGAATAGAAAACATTCGTAGGTTTTCTAGTTCTAGAAATACCAAAAGAAAAGTCTTATAGGTCTTTTAACAATGAAGACCTCCTAAAAATCCTGACTAGTAGACGAAAGGGTACTTCCTACAGAAAAGTCTTCTATGCATAGAAGACCGAATAAGAGCCTTCTATACGCAGAAGTCCTCCTTCTTAAATCTCCTATATTTAGAAAATCTGCTAAAGGTCTCCTGTACACAGAAGTTCTTCTAAAGGTCTCCCATACTTATAAGATCTGCTAAAGGTCTTCCGTACGCAGAAGACCTGTTAAAGGTCTTCTATACGCAGAAGACCTGTTAAAGGTCTTCTATACGTAGAAGATCAAATAATGGTCTTCTACACAAAGAATACAGGGTTGCCCATATTCGACGGACCCATGACTCTTTGGGCCCATTCCAATCGACGAGGCTTGTCCGCAGGCAACATTCTTTGCGTCAATTGAATTTTGTACCGGAACAAATGCAAATCAATGCGAATAATCCGTTGTAAAGTGGACCGAGCCATGCCCAACTGCTGAGAACGGCGTTTTTGGGATGTTCTTGGGGACCACTCAACACTGGCTCGTACAGCAGCGATATTCTCGGCCGATCGCCTTGGTCGACTTTTATATGGCCTCTTCGGATTAGAAAGAGCCTTACCAGTCGAAAATTTATCGTATAAACGCTTAATGGTGTTCTTAAAAGGCGCACTTCTCACATTTTTTAATATTTTAAAAACACGTTGAGTTTTCACAATTAACTTCTTCTGTTGAATGTATATTTCAACTATTTCGCGTGGCGTGTATTGGTTAATGGTAAAAATCTGCTTGTGCTGACGCTTCAAACGCGGTATGTCATTAAGCGATGTGACATCTCTGCCAAAAGTTATGGCGTTGCCAGATGGGTCCGTCGAATATGGACAACCCTGTACCTCCTAATGGTCTTTTATACATAGAGGACCTCCTAAAGGTATTCTGTACATAGACGAACTCCTAAAGATCTTCCTTACATAGAAGACTTCCTAACGGTCTTCTCTTCATAGATACCTCCTAAAGGTCTCCATGCATAGAATATCTTCTAACGGTCTTCTATATATAAGACCTTTTAACGGTCTTCTTTGCATAGAAGACCTCCTAACGGTCTTCTATACACAGAAGACCTCCTAACGATCTTCTACTCATAGAATACCTCCTAAAGGTATTCTATACATAGAAGACCTCAAAAAGGTCATCTATACATAGAAGACCTCCAAAAGGTGATCTATACATAGAAGACCTCCAAAAGCTCTTCTCTACATAGGAGACCACCTGAATGGCTTCTAATCATCGCATACCTCTTGAAAGTCTTCTACTCTTAGAATCCCTACTAAAGATCTTCTACACATAGAAGAACTCATAAGACACTTTAGAGGTCGTCTATACGTAAGATATCTCGCAGAAGTCTTCTCTCCATTGAAGACCTCCTTAATATTTCCTATTGACTTTATTTCCTTCCTTTATTAGATCATAAGTATGCACTCCATTTGCCATTACTTGCCATGCAGGTTTTAGTTTTTTTCTGGCATTTCTCCCTTCATTTAAATGGAAAACTTCACCAGCAGAATCTCTTCTCTTTTTTTTTGTTTCTCCCATGGAAAATCGTTTTTTTTTATGGCATAGTGACTCCATGAAAAAGTGAGTCTGCAAATGATTGATAATTTTCAAATCATGAGTTCCACTTCCAGTGCACAATATAATGGAGTTAAATTAACATTTCACTTTCATGGAACAAAAAAGCGAACTAAGAATAGCTTGAACAATAAAAAGGTCCGTGGAGATGCTGGAGCTGATGGTGGTGGCATAGATTTCATTAGAAGTTTGCATTTTTCTCGCACAACTTTGTAATGAGTATTGAGGGAGTCATTTAGGGTTGTCTTCATTGCAATGCCCATTCCATTGACATTCCATATTATGCAGTCGCATAAAAGCAAACTGCAATGACTCAATGGTTGGCTGGCTGAATGACACTGATATAACCAACAATAATTTATCGGTCTGTCATCATTGAATGGTGGGCGGGTGGATGGTGTTCTTCTCTCCCCCCAACATCATGGACATTGATGAGAGAATGTTGATCATAAAACTGGGTATAGAAATTAAATTTACAAGGACTTCAATATCCTTTTTATGGCAATAGAAAGAGGATATTGTCCATTGCTGGCGCTGCTGCACAAGCAACAGCATTTAAATAGATGTTGCCTTGGGGATCAATTAGACACCCTTCACACTCGCACTCATCCATAAAATGAAAAAAAAAAAATATTAAAAATTGTATGCATTTCGCATTGGACCAACAATAACAATCATCCACAAAACACCCAAGCCATCATTATCCTCTAAATGGCCAAGAACAATTCAGATGGAGATAGAGAGAGACGGGCAACAGAAGAATGCAAAAACGCTTCGCCATATCATTCATCCTAGACATCTTCCATTTGGGGGTCTATATTTAACACCAAAAAAATAAAGCGTGATTATATATGTGTTGAAAATAATGAGGCCATATTTCATATTACTGCTTGTTTTTCCATAAGGCCATTATCACAGCGCGGGTTTTCTGCTCGCGCATGTTGTAGAACTTTTTTAATTAAACTTGTCATTAAGGTCTTAGTCTGAGATGTTCTTTTTTTGGGGGAGAATATCTTTATAATAATGAATATTCATGGTTTAATGTTTTGTAAAATTCTTAAAAGTTGATATGCAAATCAAGTAATATACACATTTCGGAGGAGGGACCATTTTTTGAGGTAATATTTATTGGCAGAAAAAGGTGCAAAAAAAAAAAAATCAAATGAAAAATCACATTGAAATGAAGGTTCGTAGATACAACTGCATTTGAAAATCATATCGGGGTGATTGGGACTGTAAAAATTAACTTTTCCATATAAAATGTACATAAATTGTCAGAAAAGCAAAATTTTGGAGGACTCGTGGCTCAAGACTGCTAAAGGAGTGCAATTGAAGGGTTTCGTTTTAAAGGGGGATATACAGGGTGAGATGAAAAAATTGTAACCAATTTCAGACTGCTGTGATTTCTAAGCCACTCGTCCCGCAGCTATTAGATTTATTCCAGTGACAGCTCATTATCTTGTTTACAAGTGTACAAAAGCATTTTGAGAATTGAGTGAGTGTTTTCCAGGAAAAAAGTTATTCGTGATGGAATTCAAGCGTGATTTCTTTATATTTGGCGGGAAAACCACAAGCGGCTATCGTTAGAGCACTCCAGCATTTAAATGTAAATAAATCGTTTGTGTCTCATACCATCGCTCATTGCCGTGATACTGGTAGCGTAGCCCGACGTCAAGGAAGTGGACGGAAGAAAACTGGAACAGCCGCCGAAATGGTTAAAAAAGTAAGGAAGCGACTTCGCAGCAGTCGAAAAATGGCTCGTGACCTGAACATATCGCGATATTTCATTCGGCAAATATTGAAAAATGAGCTCGGTGTAAAGCCATTGAAATTCCAAAAAGTGCAAGAACTTACACCGCAACAGAAAGAACAGAAACTAGACACAAAAGAGCTAAAGAGTTGCTTCGCTTGGCCGAAAGTGGTGAACTGCCGAATTCGTTTTCTTCGATTAGAAAACATTCGTTGTCCAACAGGTTGTAAACAACAAATATGATCGTGTTTACTTGCCAAAGAGGTCAGTTAAAAATGTGCACCTATCGTTGGTCACCTGATCTCAAGCGCCGGTCATGATGGTGTGGGTCGCTATAACAGCCGATGGTCGCTCTCCGCTCGTATTATTATTCTGGAGGGTGTGAAAATATTCTGGAGGGTGTATGAAAGCCTTGGGCACCCAAACATTTTGGCCGCAGACCATGGATATTCCAACAGGACACAGCATCATAGCACACAGCACGCGCCACAAAAGAATGGTTACAAAATGAGGTTCCTCGCTTCATTTCCAGCTCACAATGGCCACCAAACTCTCCCGATACCAATCCGTTGGACTATTGTGTCTGGAGTATTTTGGAAAGCAAGATTGGCACTAAAAAATACCAAAGTGTCGATCACCTCAGGCAAGTGCTTCACCAGGAATGAGCCAAAATACCGAAGGCCAACATCCGGGCAGGGTGTGACGGTTTCATTCTTCGTTTGAAGGCCATAATTAGTACCAAAGGTGATCAATTCGAACAAATCTACATTTTTTTCTAAAATGATGCTATTTCCGACATTTTTGCTTTCATTAAAAAAAAAAAAAAAAAAAAAAAAAAAATTAAAAAAAGAAAATAATAGAAATTATGGCGTTTGACTTTGTTGCAGTTTTTTTATCTCACCCTGTATGTATCAAAATTCACAATTTTAGCTCTATTCCTTCACTCAATACCAAATTTAGTACCACTTAGTACTTTTCGTACAAATAGAGAATGCATTTCCAAAACATTGCCAGATCTCAAACGCAGAACACATCAGTAATCTAAATATCAAATTTCAGAATTTTATCTCTAATCCCTCATTTAATACCAACTGTAGTACTCTTACTACAATTATGATACTCTCTTCCAAACCATCTCCATATCTCAATTCCAGATTCTAACAGAGGCCACAATATCAAAATTCTGGATTTCAGCTCTACTCTTTCACCTAATATATACTTTATTACCATTTAATACTTTTCGTACAATTATAGGACGCATTTCTAACCCACCGCCAAATTTTAAGTTTTAAATAATCTAAATATCAAATTTCAGAATTTCACCTCTATCATCAAATTTCAGATTTCAAGCACTTTCTATTCACCCAACACCAAATTGTACCAAATATAATACTATTTAGAAATTGTTCTGCACTTGTAGTACACATTTTCATAACCATATCTTTATCACAAAATTGTCACCAACAGAGAATTTCAAAATCACACTTCATCCGTTCACCCAAAACAAAACTGTTCCAAATTTAGTACATTTCGCACACTTAGTACACATATGAAAAAAAACACAAATTTCTTATCCGTTTCTATAATACCAAATAGTATCATTTTGTAAGTTTTAGAACATTTCGTATGCTAAAAGTTCAAATTTTCAAAAATATCCATCCTGCACTCCATCAGTAAATTCCATTGCATATTCTAGCTTATTCCAATTGTCCAATACAAAGTATTCTATTTTTAGTATTTTTCTTAACTTTTTAGTGCGAATTTTCAAAACACCATCTTTATCAACCGCCTACCCACCAACATTGATCCTCAAGGTGCTAGGTTCAGCCGTTTCGTCTTAGCAGTCGTTCAGCTATTTCACTACTCTTTCATGTATATAAATAAGATTGTAGGATATCTTGACTTGCTACGATCTCGTTTAAAGGGGAGATTTAAATCATATGTTCAATAAAGGACCGAAAATACCCCTTTGTTGACTTGCCTCAGGGTTAAAATAATCCACCTAAATTAAACGGATTTCAAGGCAAAATTTCAATGATAATTTGTATGTAGAAGGTTAGTTTGCGAGGTCTATTGTGTCTGGAAAGCAAAGTTGGCACTAAAAAATACCAAAGTGTCGATCACCTCAGGCAAACGCTTCGCCGGGAATGGGCTAAAATACCGCAGAGCAACGTTCGGGCAACGTGTGACGGTTACATTGGTCGTTTGAAGGCCGTAATTCGTGCCAAAGGTGACCAATTCGAAAAAATCTAAACAGATTCTAAAATTTGATGCTATTTCCGACATTTTTATACCCTCCACTTTGGAAAGGAGATTCGTCGTAGACCCCATATATTCATGATCAGCATAAAATTCAAAGTCGATTTAATTTAATATAGCCCACATTATTCCATATGGAGCTTCCAAATTTTGGCAGAACAATTTGTATTGTATCTAGGGATAGTGGGTATTGAAAATGTTTGAAATATATCAGTCCACGTTTTGGTATAGCCGCCATATATCGATACCACCCGACATTCGGTAGTTTGATGATTTTTGCCACAATTTTCTACGGATTTGTATTGTGTCTTGGATGATTTGTATTGAAAAAGACATATATCGATCCACGTTTTGGAAGAGCTGCTATATAACAGTAACCCCGATATTCGGTATTTTTATGATTTGGCCACACTTTTCCACGTATTTTGTATTGGTATTTGTAGTTCATAATGCATACTAGTCCGGTGACGAAACATTGTATGCATAGGTCCACGTTTTTCTATAGCCTACATATAACAGTTTCCGCCGATATTCGGTATTTTGATGATTTTGCCACATTTTCCCACGGATTAGTCTAAAAAATAGGTATTTGTTGGTCATAATGGGTTCTAGCTCCTGTGACGAAACATTGTATGCATGTACCTCCATAGGTTCTCATAGAAGGGTACCTCCTGATATTCGGTATTTTGATCATTTTTGCACATTTTCCCACGAATTTGCCTAAAAGTTGGTATTTGTAGTTCGAAATGGCTTGTAGATCCCTTGGAGAAAAATTCTATATATAAGTCCATGTTTTGGTATTTAGGATTTAGAATCTAGGATTTGTCCAAAAAATGGTATTTGTAGTTCATAATGGGTTCTAGTTCCGGTGGTGAAATATGGTATATGTAGGTCCACTTTTTAGTATAGCCCCCACATAATGGTATCTCCATTCAGTATTTTAATGATTTCTGCCACATTTTTCCACGGATTTGCCTAAAAGTTGGTATTTGTAGTTCGAAATGGGTTCTAGCTCCGGTAGAGGAAAATGGTATACATAGGTCAACGTTTTGGTATTTAGGATTTAGAACTTAAAATTTGTCAAAAAATTGGTATTTGTAGTTCATAATGGGCTCTAGCTCCGGTGGCAGAACATTGACTATTTAAGTCCACGCACATATGAAAATACCCAGTACCCGGTATTTTGATAATCCTAGTCACATTTACCCACGAAATTTTTTCAAATTTTGTATTTAAGAAGATTCGGCACATGTTTTTAATTAAAAAGTTTAGCAGCATTATCCAAACCCTCTTACTGTTTAAAGTGGAACACATTTGAATTTTGATACTTTTATATAAAAATATTTTCATTACCATTAGTGGAGGGTATGAAAAGTTCGGCCCGGGCGAACGTCATGTTTTCTTAATTGTTACTTCTATTTTCATAATCTGCTGTATTTTACCGTAATTATTAAAAAAATCGAATCGTGTCGCACATTGTTGTAGTTTAAGTTTTAAAAATGTATATGAAGGACTTCTAAAGTCATCGATAAACAGACGGACGAACATGACCCAACCACAAACATTCGAAAATTGATTGGATATATTGTTATTTTTTTTTCGATTTATTTATTGTTCTAACTATATATTGGCATGATACTAAAAGTATTTGTCATTTTGAATTGATAAATTTCACAATCCCACATTTTCAATCGCTCCCTTCTACTGCCACATATAATAGACATGAGTAACAGGTTCACACCATATGCAATTGTCTGACAATGGATGTAGTTGTGACCAGTTAGGGGGAAAGCAGAAATATGTGTGACCTGCACACTTCTTGTTAAAGGAGGAAGGAACTATTTATATATTACACACTATATTATATACATATATGCTTAACATGTAAAAAAAAGTCCGTCTCCATGGCACATTTGCAATTACCTTGAAAATTTACACGCAGCTGCCTACCAACCTTCCTTACGCCTAATTAACAGCTAACGATGTGTGTGTGTGTGAGCAATTTAACTTTTGCAATTGTAGTTTTAAAAATAAAATTCAACAAAAAAAGAGAGAAAAACGATATTATAATAAATGCTGTTGTGAAGAATGTAACAAAAAACTGAGTTTTAATATGTTGAAAAATTAACAAACAATGGACTATTTAGAAGAGGTTTTTTTTTTGGTATGAAATCTTTTTAAGTTTACGCTTGAAGAATATTGGAGAGGTTTTAAAAAATACAGAAATTTATAATATTCAAAAGGTTTTAAATAGTGTTTTATTTTAATTTCTTGAAGGATAAACCGTGAACTTTTACAAAATTAATATTGGAATGACTGATCCCAAAATTTTCTAAAGTATTTCTACAAAGGTATAAATAAAATGTCTGCTTTTAACTCAAAGCTATGGGCTTCAGACTAAAAAACCCCCAAATTGAGACCTTTTTTTTGGTGTTTAGGTAATGTTTATAAATTTCCTCAATAATTCTCAAGAATTCAAGGACAATTTGTGACTCTAAACCATTTTCCCTTTCGTGCTTCGTTCCCCCATCCCTCTTTGTCCTACTTATAAAAAATTTACAAATTGTTTGTAGTTTTTTTTTTCTCCTATGGGAGAAATTCATTTTTTTCTCAATCCATAAATGTTTAATTTAGAGACAAAACAACGATAAACAATTTTTCATAAATTATTAAAGATAAATGAAGGAGATACGTGTGGAACAACAATAAAAATGAATAATAAATATCAACAGAAAAATGAAAATAAATCTTAAATATTCATATTGGTTGTGCGAGAGCTCTGTATCCGCGAGAGGGAGAGAGCGTGAGCATTTTTATGTGGCTTAATACAAAAAATATCTTCCCCCAAAATTGCTAGCAATAATAGTAACAACAACATAAAAATAACCAAAATTTATGTCCATCATTATCGGAAGCAATTAAAACCGCAATCATTGTGGTGGCCTTTGGCTAAAACACAGCATCATATCAGGAATACATAGGGTGAAATAAGAGATAATATGATGTCGGGATTTTTTGACAAAAAGTAATTGGAGGATGTTGTCAATGGCATATCAGAACTAAACTTGCTGTAATATTGAATATTGTTTAAAGGATTATTAGATTTTTCGTGAGTTTGCGAATATTTCTCAAATGACATCAAGGGAAGGTCTCCAAGAGTAATAGAGGGATACTGCCAAAACGTGCCTCACCAAAATAACGGTTTTAAGCCCTTGGTACATCGTAATATTACTATGACGCCTTCTGGTACCTACCCATTAAAGGTCGACATTAAAAAAAATACAAGTAAAAAGCTATAAGTTCGGCCGGGCCGAACATTGAATAAATAAAATTCGTTAAAAATTCTAGTAAAATCTTAAAAATGCCGAATGTAGCCGTTATATTAGGGTTTATGGGACGACATGGACCTGCATCATCAAAATACCGAATATAGGGAGCTACTATTATATGGGACTATACCAAAACGTAGATCTGCACAGACAATTTTCTGTCATAGGCTGTAGTATCCATTAAAAACATCAAATATCAATATGAAACAATTCCGGTGTACAGGGTTGCCCATATTCGACGGACCTTTATGCCCTTTGGGCCCATTCCAATTGACGAGGCTTGTCCGCAGGCAACATTCTTTGCGTCAATTGAATTTTGTACGGGAACAAATGCAAATCAATGCGAATAATCCGTTGTGGACCGAGCGTGGACCGAGCCATGCCCAACTGCTGAGAACGGCGTTTTTGGGATGTTCTTGGGGACCTCTCAACACTGGCTCGTACGGCAGCGATATTCTCGGCCGATCGCCTTGGTCGACTTTTATATGGCCTCTACGGATTAGAAAGAGCCTTACCAGTCGAAAATTTTTCTTATAAACGTTTAATGGTGTTCTTAGAAGGCGCACTTCTCACATTTTTTAATGTTTTAAAAGCACGTTGAGTTTTCACAATTGACTTCTTGTAAATTTCAACCATTTCAGAGCGCTCGCGTGGCGTGTATTGGTTCATGGTAAAAATCTGTTTGGACTGACGCTTCAAACGCGGTATGTCATTAAGCGATGTGACATCTCTGTCAAAAGTTATGGCGTTGCCAGATGGGTCCGTCGAATATGGGCACCCCTGTATTATGTCGTTAAAATCCTAAAAATACCGAATATCGGGAGGTACCGCTATAATGGGGGCTATACGAAGACGTGGACCTACACAGATAATTTTCTGTGTTAGGATGTAGTATCCATTACGAACTTCAAATACCAAATGTGAAACATTTCCGGCGAATATCGTCGCAAAGATCATGAAATTATTGAATATCGGGAGGTACCGTTCTATGGGGGCTATACGAAGACGTGGATCTGCACAGACATTCTTCTGTCATAGGCTGTAGTATTCATTACAAGCTTCAAATACCAAATTTGAAAATATACTGGTGAATAATGTCGCTAAAATCATTAAAATGTCGAATATCGGGAGGTACCGTTATATGGGGTCTATACCAAAAGGTGGACCTACATGGCCCATTTTCAATACCAAAAGTCCTGCAGACATAATACATATTTAAGTAAAATTTTATCAACCAAATACATTTCGTTCGGAAGCTAGATTGATTTCCTCAGACGGACGGTCGGACGGACATCGCTAAATCGATATAGAATTTTATGCTGGTCAAGAATATATATACTTTGTGGCGTCTAAAATGTAAATTTCGAGGTGTTACAAACGGAATGACAACTTTAATATACCCTCCATACTATGGTGGATGGTATAAAATGGAAAAGAAAGGATGATCCGATTTGGCTCCAACTTTCCACATCCAAAGATTTGCATCAGTGATAGGTCGGGTATGAAGAACACGAAATTAATATCTGATTCCATTCAGACGTGGTACACCTCAATATTTCTATAAACACAAGATCTGTTATAAAGATGATATAGATCGGTCCACTTTTTCTGGTACCTCCCCCACAAAGGGTCAACATTTTGAATATCCATGAAGCTCAAAAAAACGCGAAATTCTATTCAGACTTGGTACATCTCAATATTTTCATCAGCATAAGATATGTTGTAAAGATCGGACCATTTCCCCTGGTACCTTCCCCACACAGGGATCAAGATTTGAAGCATCCAACTCTCTTCAAATTTCACGCACACAAACATTTTTGTTAACACAAGATCTGTTGTGAAGATGATTTATATCTGCAAACCCCTTCTAGTAACTCACCCACCAAGGATAAACATTTTCAGTACTTTTATCTGTCATAACTTGGGAAACAAGTGAGCGATTCTTAACAACGGACTATATCCAAATGTTTCTCTCAACCAGAATATGTAATTCATGATTTCGGATAAATTTGGATATAAATGTTCGATTTTCTTGTAAATTTGCCCATATCAACATTTTTATCTGTATTAGTTAAAGTATGAAAATGGAATACTTCGCTCAACTAGATCTGGTACCTCAATCACGTTTTAACAATTTCTAAAAATTATCAAATATATCATATAAGGTGAATATAGTCCAAACCTAGCACGTCACAATAGTTATTTCATATTTATTTAGGTCCCATACGAAATGGACAATATTAACCCATTCCTTCGGAACCTGCTCCAAAGAGGGTAAAAAAATTGAATAACCATAACAGAAGTCAAAACATATTTAAATAATCGATAATTGCCTGAGGGTATACATCTGTCGACAAAACCAACTGATACTCTTTAACTTGTTAGCCATAAAATTTGACTTTTGTAAATTATTTCGCTAGGAGGAAAAATGTTTTGCACTTTATGAATTTTAAGCAATATTTTGCATGAAAGTGGATTTTTGAGGAGTATTTCATAAGCCATATTTTATTGAGCAAACTGAATAACTTCTTTGTGTTACAATTAAGTCGTGGATATTTCCGTTTTTTGTTTCTTTAGACATCCGCCTATTTTCTTTTTGCTAGGTTTTCATTAAGAAAATGTAGTCAAGCTTCGTTCTTCGTTCACTGCTGTTTTACAAAGGACCCAACAAATGACAGAAGTATGTGAGTGGGAGGGAGTGTGTGTGTGTGTGCGAACGATAAGTGGCACTCGGAGTCTGTTTACTTAGCATGTTGACATACTTAAGTTGTCTAAAATCTAGCTGTAGAGACTGTCAAAAACGTTTTGTCCTTGACCTACTACACACACACACACACACACAACCATACACCGAAATCAGCACAACAGCCACCCGCTTACGCACACACACACACATATGGCATGCATATTATGGCAGTTTAAAATGGGGGACAACTGGAAGTTGTTTGAAAGTCCTAAATGAAAGAACATTAAAAAAAATAATTCATTACAATTGTCAAATATTTAATGGCAAAGCATGTTTGGTCCACTTTTGTTTGTTTTGTATTTTAGATTTTAACAAAATGTTCTTTCTAATCCAGTTTTTTTCCAATTTTCCATTTCTATGTTTTGTTCTTTTTGTTGTTGTTAGTCAGCTAGTGATGCAACCAATGTTTAAATATTAATATTCTGCCATGATCTGTGAGTACAGATTTATTGCCGATTATATGTTGTTTTTGTTGTTGAAATTTCCATTTAAGTGTTTGTGTTTGTTTTCCCTCCTCCACGATGCCACCCACCCTTTCTGGCCCTATTCTAATATAAGGCTTGTTATGTATGTTAATGTTGAAATATTATACACTCTGTATGAATGTTTGTTTTGTTTGCAATGGGTCGGTGGAGGAGATGAGCGCAACTGTGCTAAGCCCAATGTGGGGGATGGGAAATGGTGGCTTTTCTGTTGGCTCGTGACGATGTCAATGAGGTGGTGGCGGTCGGTCGTTGCATGTCGTCTTCGTGGTATTATTGTCGTCACAGTCGTACCATCATCATCGCCTTCATCCACATTTTGTGCTGCTGTTATGTTTTGCAGGCTTTTTCTGTCAATGAGAGCAGCCGGTGGCTGCTCTTGCTTTGTTAGCTAAAGTTCTGGGCATGTGTGAGTAAGTGTGAGACGAAAGCTCTATGATAGAGATGAAAATTCGGTGGGATTTGTGTTACATCTTTTAGAGAATACCGAGAATGTGTCAGCTGATACCACTAAATCGGTAAAAATATGAGAAAAAGTAAAGTTTTCATAGAATTGACTGAGATCTTTAGATATACAGGGTGAGATTATAAAACTGCAACAAACTTCAGACTGCTGTCATTTCTAAGTTGTTAAAATCATTCCAGTGACAGCTCATTATACGTTTCTCAGAATTTTCCTTCAAAAAAGTTATTCGTGATGGAATTCAAGCATGATAGTGTGATTTCTTTATATTTGGCTGGAAAACCACAAGCGGCTATCGTTAGAGCACTCCTGTATTTAAATGTGAATAAATCTTTTGTGCCTCGTACCATCGCTCGTTACCGTGATACTGTAGTGTAGCCCGACGTCAAGGAAGTGGACGGAAGAAAACAGAAACGTCAGCAGAAATGGTTCGAATAATAAAGAAGCGACTTGATCGAAACTCGCGTCGAAGTGGCCGAAAAATGGCTCGTGAGATGAACATATTGCAATATTCCATTCGGCAAGTATTGAAAAATGAGGTCGGTGTAAAGCCATTGAAATTCCAAAAAGTGCAAGCACCGCAACGGAATGAAAATAGACTCAAAAGAGCTAAAGAATTGCTTCGCTTAGCTGAAAGTGTTGAACTGCCGAATTCGTTGTCCAGCAGTTTGTAAACAAACAAAATGATCGTGTTTACTTGCCAAAGAGGTCAGCTGAAATTGTGCACCTTCGGTTGGTCACCAGAAATCAAACGCCGGCAATGGTGATGGTGTGGACCGCAATAACAGCCGATGGTCGCTCTGCGCTCGCATTAATCGACCGTGGCATCAAAATAAAAAATACTTTAGTGTCGATCACCTCAAGAAAGCGCTTTGCCGGGAATGGGCAACATTCGAGCCGGGTGTAACGGTTTCATTGGCCGTTTGAAGGCCATAATTCGTGCCAAAGGTGACCAATTCGAACAAATCTAAACTTATTCTAAAATTTGATGATATTTTCGACATTTTTTTGTTTTCATTCAATAAAATTTAAAAAAAAATGTACAAATTATGGCGTTTGACTTTGTTGCAGTTTTTTATCTCACCCCGTAAAATTCGTTAAATATGTAGGACGTCGCAGTTATATTAGGAAGACCTAAACCAGCATAGGCAACTTTTGTCATAGGCCATTACAATATTCAAATACGAAATTAAAAAAAATATCCGCTGAATAATGTCGCTAAAATCATCATAATACGGGATATAGGAAGGTACCGTTATATGGGGGTGGACCTATATAGACAATACTCTTCCAGGGGGTAAAGTTCTCAGAAGAAACTCCCTGTGTGGATTTTGAGACAATTCCATTGAAGAACTTGGACTGCGCATAGAGTACAGAAAACGAAAGCCAACAAATCCAAGAAAGTCGTCTCATTGTGAATCGTTTTTTTTATTGGGGAGGGACCTCCTCTAATAAAGGATCAGAAATTGTCTATTGTGAAATTGAAATTGTCTATTGTAACGGATATATGAACAATTATGCCTTACTTATGCTTACCATTTTAATTACTGAAGGATCTTAATGTACCGATGTATCTTAATTATACCCTACACCACAAAGTGGTCAGGGTATTATGTCTTTGTGCATATGTTTGTAACAGGCAAAAGGAAACGAGATAGACTCATAGTTCCTTTTGATGATCTGCATAGAATCACTTTCTGAGTTGATTTGTGCATGTCAGTCCGTCTGTCCATGTATTCTTGTGAACAAAATGCAGGTCGCATTTATGAACCGATTGAGATGAAATTTTGCAAACAACATTTGTTTGGCCCAAGGACGAACCCTATTGAAATTGGAGATAATCGGTAAAAATTTAGATGTGGCTCCCATATATATCTTCGTCCGATTTGCCTTTTATTGTGCTCCAAACGTGTAATATCAGCCCAAATAGTATGGAATTTTGCACATACAACCAAATTAGGCCTGAAAATAAGTATGCCAAATTTGATCGAAATCAGTTCAGATATAGCCGTAGCTCCCATATATATTGTTCATCCGATTTGTTATTTTTGTCCTCTGCAGCCGTAATATGCACTCTGTAACAACAATATTTGGGGAAATATATCAAATACAGCTCAGAAATACCTTTGCTAAATTTTATCGAGATCGGTTCAGATTTGGATATAGCTTCCATATATAACTTCGTCCGATTTACCTTTTATTGTGCACCAAACGTCTAATATTTGCCCAAATGGGATGGAATTTGGCACATACGACCGAATTTAGTCTTGAAGGTAGTATGTCAAATTTAGTGAAGATCGGTTCAGAGATAGCTATAGCTCCCATATATATTGTTCATCCGATTTGTTGTATTTTTTACCTACAGCCGTAATATGCACTCCGTAACAACGATATTCAGGGAAATATATCAAATACAGCTCAGAAATATCTTTGCAAAATTTTATCAAGATCTGTTCAGATTTGGATGTAGCTACTATATATATCTTTATCTGATTTGAAATTAATTTTGCGCCAAATGGGCAATACAAGTCCGAATTTAAAAGATACAAATGCTTCGGCATATTTAGTCCTTTGAATTTTAAATTATAATTATAATCATAGCGTGTATGATTGAATTCTCATATAAAAATTTTTAATTATTAAGTAAAGCTCAACTAAATTAGCAAAGTGGTGAAGGGTATCATAAAATCGGCCCCGCCGGACTTTAGGAGTTTCTTTACTGGTTTTAACCTTCAAGAAGAGGATCCACTTGGATTGAGTTGTGCCAATTTAATTCGATCGGACGGACAAGTTCTTTGTCTTGCTCCATGGACTCCGGTTGTTCGTATGAAAACTCTGCGTATGAGTAATATGAAATATATTAAATTTATGAAATCACTTATACGTCTTGGAACTGGTGTACTGAACTATGAACTTGATTGGCCCAACTCTACACTAAAATGATTTTTAAGTTTCTGACGACTATTTCAAATATAGAAGTATATTTAGAAGTTAGAAGTACATTTTTAGTCCTCTGCATTAGATTTGTGTAAGTCGTTGAGGGGAATGAATTCCCGATACTATTATTAGTCTCTTTAGAAGCACATTTTCAGTTCTCTATCTATCAATAATTTCCTACGTCAATAAGATAGGTTTTTGGCCTTCTATGAGAAGATATACAGCATATATCCTTTTAAGTCCTTTTTAAAAATTATATTTTTTAAAATATTTGTCATATCTATAGGAGAATAGCGTGACTTTTTCAGTTCTCAATATTATAATATATAGAGCAGTCCATATGAGATCCTTCTATTCTATAAATTAGGGTCTTTTTGGTCTTTAAGTTTTTTTTATCAGCCATGTCCGTGTGCTAGCACGTGAGTCCGCAAAAGGGAAAATTGATATTCCGCTTTTCTATGTATTCTACGATTTATAAAATCACCTTTAGGCTTTATCTTGAGCCTTTTTTAACCTATTCGGTTACGGTTCTTGTAACAACGGTTCTTGGCTAAAATGATCAAAAACGGAATATCGGGAGGTACCGTTATATGGGGGTTATACGACATCGTGAACCTATGTAAACAATTCTCTTCCAGGGTGTACTCTTTCTGTGGATTTTCAGACAATTCCATTGAAAAAAGGGGCTAATATGTGTTTCAATATAACACCTTTTCGACATTTGAGGGAAAACACTTTGGAAAGGTCCAATGAAAGATATTTCTGGCATTTTAGAAATAAACTTGGCTCCCTTTAAAAAATATATTTTTAATATTATGTCGGAGAAAAGTTTGGCCTCTATCTCTTCTAGATAGTATATTCTATCGACTTTTTTCTGATCTTTCGAAGAAGGATCAAAATCTTGGCAAAGAAGCTCTCTGGACTAAGAAATCACTTATTACCAAAAGAGATCTTTACTTTCTCCTGAAAAGATTTACAGTTGACACCTCTTGTTTTATGTTGCGCGAGGCATATACCTCACAATATACAACACACAATTTCTTATTGTGGTTGTTGCTTTTTGTATTGTTTTTGTTGCTGTTATTGTTGTTCGTGTTCTTGGTCTGTAGCAATGATATGGTCGGCTGCCATAATGTCGTTCGTTGAATACGTTCTCGTTTTGGGTGTTTTTTCACAGACTATTTTTAGGAATAAAATGTGAATGTGTTGGTTGGTTGCTTCGTTGGTTTGAAAACGAACAAGCTCGCTACGGACATTGTACTCGTCATTATGTGAGTTTCAGAAGGTTTAGAAGCCTTAACCCAGCAAACAGTCTCACGCACACACACACAGATACACATTGCCTGCTTTGTATTATTTTGCCATGGGGGGCTATTATGTGTTGTTGGTGTCTCAGTTTGTATGAAAGGATATTTTGTTGTTGTTTTTGCTGTTGGTGCTTCTTATTTTGTCTGTTGAGACCAAGTATTGCCTGCAAGTATATTCATAAAACATGGGAGTGTGTGTGCGTGTCGTTGTTGTTTTTGTTGTTAAATTTTATGTTGCGTTGAAGGTTGTTAAGTGTCAATGCGTGCTTTTTTGGACAATTCACACAGAGAGAAAAATGCGGGCATGTGTTAATGTGTGTGTGTGTGTGTGATGTTCTGAACTAAGAATGCCGACAACAACATTTTAATTCATATTCTAAGCATAGAGCCGAACACACACACTCGCACTTACGCACAGACAACACATTGTAGATCAAAGTCTCAAAGATGTTCATCGTCATAGCAGGTTGCTTTTTATACACTCCACCACAAATTAGAGGGTCATTCAGTTTGGGATTTTGTTTGCAACTTCTTGAAATATATGTCGAAGACCCCATAAAGTATGTATATTCGAGATAAGCATAAAATTCATTTATCTTTCGCTGAAAGTTACTCCAGCTTCGGAACGGAATAAAGTGGGTTTTACTAGAAAGGTTTTAGGTCTTAGTTCTTTTATTAGAAGTCTTCTGAGGCATTTTGTTAGTAGCCTTTTCAGGACTTCTGTTCGAGATCCTGTAAAGGCATTATTTAGAGGTTTCGAGGATAACCCATTTGGCCATACATCAAGTTTTCACATGACGAAGGGCATTGAAATATCAAGCCTGCCGAACATAATGTTGTTTTTACTTGTATCTAAACAGTTGTTGTTTTTTCTTTACCTTCTCTATCTTCCTTGTTTTTTTTTTATTTTTTCCTCCCCTCTCTCCCCTCCCTTCCTCGTGCTTCGTATGAGTATGTTAATATTGTCTGTGGGCAATACCCATTTGCTTTGCCTTCTTGGCTTCTGGGCAACATAAGTACGTGTTTACGTGTTTTGCCTTGCATTATCTTCCATTTCATTCCGAATAACTGACTCTATGACAATGTATGTCCCTGCACGTTGTCATTGTATTATATTTCAAGTTGAGCGCCCTACACTGTTCACCCACACCCCACCGGCAGAAAAAAATTAACAATGAAAAACGCCAGCAACAACAACATCCAGACCATTGACAAAAAGCTGAATATGTTTAAGCATGTCTTCTCATATTTCGTTGCCATAGACATTTTTCCATACGAAAAAGGAAAAAAAGAGAGAAAACAAAATCTGTCTGTCATTACTTTAAAGTTAACATTTTTGTAGAGATTTGAGAGCTCGTGTTACTGGGGCTTCTTCCTCTGTCATCTTTACATTTTTTCCTTCGTTTAAGTAATATTAAATACAAGAGTTGACTGTCAGGGCTACTTATGGATCTAGCTATAGGGTTTCTGAATATACAAAATATTGTACAATTTTTAAGTTTTGCACCCTTCAACATTTTTTATAATTTTCGAATTAAGATTTTTTTTGCTTTGAAGGGCATAATATTGATTTTTTAATAATTTATTTGAAGGAACAATCAAGTTTTTTTTTTTAATTTATTTGAAGGACTCTTCATTAAAATTTCTCAATTATTACAGGAAAGTCCAGCAGATATGAATGTAGAGATAAAAATAGAGGACACGTGTATTGATATTTTAAAATCACCTAAATAGATGCAGGGCAATTTGTCCCCTGTTCCACATTTTATAAATTTTCGAATTAAGATTCCTTTGAATCACTTAATTTTATGTTCATAGTGCCCTTAACAAAATTACTGATAACAACAGGATGATTATTTTTTTTTTTTGGTCGCAATTGTTAAACTTCAAAAAAGTCACTGGAGGGGTCTTTTTGATCCTTTTTTTCAAAATTAAATTCAAAACTTCCTTAAAACGGTGTTGTAGCAATTTTTTGGCCGACTATATGATACCCTGCACCACTATGCATATTTAGTAGAGCTCCCGTAACAAAATAATTTATTTTAAGTGGATCATACCACCTATCAAAATTTTGCTTTAGATCTGTTATAGTTTCCTATAGATTGCATGATAGCACTTGGAGCAGAATCATATAAACAAACATACATATCGGAGCCGAGTTGCAAAAAATGGATACGTAAGTCCCGAAATTCTCTCCATTTGGGCTAATATCAGCCATTTTTTGCACAATAAACTTGAAAACGGATTAAGGATATATATGGGAGCTACATCCAAATCTTAGCCGTTCTTGATAAAATTTGGCAAAGGTATATTCGAGCTTTATAAGAAGTCTGTCATTGTTGTGGCGTGTATATTACGCATGTGAGAGACTTTAAATCCCAAATCGGATAAAACATATATATGGGAGCTTTAGCTATATCTGAACCTATTTTCTCCAAATTTGATGCGTTTTCTTCTAGACCTAATTCGGTCGGATGTACCAAAAATTCAGGATTTTTTGAGAAATATTGGCCATTTGGTGCAACTTTAATGCGAAATCGTATGAGGATGTATATGGGACCTATATCCAAATCTTAGCCGCTCTCGATATAATTTGGCAGATGTATTTCTGAGCTCTATAAGATGTCTGGTAGCAAATATCTTTGTTGTCGAATGCAGATTACGAATTTGAGGGATTTTAATATCAAATCGGATGAAACATATATATGGGAGCTATAGCTATATCTGAATCGATTTTTCCGAATTCGATGTAATTGTTACTAAACAGAATTCGGTCGGATGTACCAAAATACAGAATTTTTGGACTAATATTGGCCATTTGGTGTCTAATTAACCCTAAATCGGTTGAAGATATATATTGGAGCTGTATCTAAACTTGAACCGATTCTCACCAATTTCAATAGAGTTTGTCTTTGGAAAATTTCATTTCAATCGGATAATAAATGCGACCTGCACAAAAATACATGAACAGACGGACTGACATGCATAAATCGACTCAGAAAATGATTCTATGAAGATCCTCACAAGTAACTATGGGTCCATCTCGCTTCCTTCCCCTGTTACAAGTGTACAAAGACATAACAGTATGCGTATTGTTAAAGCCAAAAGCCTTTCCATAGACCTCTGTCTTCCAGAAAATGAAAATATGTTAGAATTTTAATTTTAGAAATATAGATAGAAGACTCTTTACATATTGTTTACAGATAGAGTCAATCGCTAGGTTTCTTCGTTTATTGTAAATGAAATGACATGATTATGGGAGAACTCCTATGGACGAATTATACACCTTCTATATACCAAAGACACGTCATAGGTAGAAAATCTGTTAGTAAACTACCTTCCAGTCTTTAGAAAGGAATAGCAAGGAAACATACAATAGTTTTATAGATTTTCCATTGAAAGATGTATAACTGTGAGATCTTTCTACAAAAAGAAGGCTTATATGGCGTTGAAACAGCTGACCTCGAGAAAAGAAGGAATATGTCAAATTTAGTCCGCATACCCAAGGGGTTTGTCCTTGGGATTGATTAATTTTATAGCATATGCCAAGCGTGCTGGAAATTGCAATCATTTGAAGTTGAGTGGCATTTCTGTTGCAATTAGAGAATTCGAGGAAGCAATATGCTTCCCCGTAATAATCCGTTCCTCAATAAAATTGTTACGTCGTTTTTATACCCTCCACCATACTATGGAGGGTATATTAACTTTGTCATTCCGTTTGTAACTCCTCGAAATACTCATATCAGACCCCCAAAAAATTCTATGTCGATTTAGCGATCCGTCTGTCTGTCTGTCCGTCTGTCTGTCTGTTGTAATCACGCTATCTTTCGAATGAATTGAGATAGATGGCTAAAATTTTGCACACATGTTTATTTTTCCAGTAGGCAGGTTAAGTTCGTAAATGGGCCATGTAGGTCCACGTTTTCATATAGTCCCCATATAACGGTACCTTCCTATATTCGGTTTTTTTATGATTTTAGCGACATTATTCACGGGAATTGTTTTAAATTTGGTATTTGAAGTTCAAAATGGATACTACACCCTAAGACGGAAAATTGTCTGTGCAGGTCCACGTCTTCATATAGCCCCCATATAACGGTACCTCCCGATATTCGGTTTTTGATGATTTTAGCGACATTATTCACGGGAATTGTTTCAAATTTGGTATTTGATGCTACTACAGCCTATGATACTACAGCCTATGACAGAGAATTGTCTGTGCAGGTCCACGTCTTCATATAGCCCCCATATAACTGTACCTCCTTATATTCGGTATTTTGATGATTTTAGCAACATTATTCACCGGAATTGTTTCAAAATTGGTATTTTAAGTTCGTTATGGGAACTACAGTCTGTGACAGAAAATTGTCTGTGCGGGTCCAGATCTTCGTATAGGCCCCATATATCGGTATTTTGATGATTTTAGGTACAATACCCACCGAAATTGTTGAGATGTGGTATTTGAGGTATATACCTCCATTGAAATTGGAGGTATATACCGTGTTTGGTGCATCAAATGTGTGAAATCGGCCGAGAGTATATATATGAGAGCTGTATCCAAATCTTAACAGATTTCTAATTAATTTGTCAAATTTATTATTGTAACCACATTCCGCCACACATACAGAATTTCATTGGAATCGAACATACATATCGTGTTTGGTGCATACCATGCATGAAATCGGCAGAAATATATGTGTGGGAGCTACACCCAAACCTCAACCGATTTCAATATAATTTGGCAATTTTTTTTTGTATCAAATTTCGTCTCTCTGTCCGAATTTCATTGGAATCGGACATATGTATGGTGTTGGTGCATCAAATATATGAGATCGGCCGAATATATATATATGGGAGCTATATCCAAATCTTAACAGATTTCAATATAATTTGACAAATTTATTTTCGTATCAAATCCCGTTACACATTCCAAATTTCATTGAAATTGGACATAAACAACGGGTTTGAGGCATCAAATAAACGAAATCGGTCGAAAATATATGAGGGAGCTATATCCAAATCTTTACCGATAATTTTGCAAATTTATTTTTGTACCAAATTTAATCACTCAAGCCGAATTTCATTGGAATCGAACATATAGCCTATGTTATTTTAAGGCGATGTTGTAGTATACATGGACATTTTCAGGAAAATCTGTTCAGCGGTTTTCGAGTCCATAAATTACAAACAAAGATATAAACATTTCCCTCTTTTATAGATATAGAAGAAGAGGAAGAAACAATCAAGATTATATTTATTAAACCCTAAGTTATAAATTGATGGGTTGCATCATAATTTTTCCTTTCACAAATTAACTGAAATACATTCGAAGACAATAAATTACTGCGAAATGATTATCGCCAATATAAAAAGTAAATGGCATCGTCAAAACAATATGCATTAAAGAAAATTTCATTGTTATTTAGAAACGAAAAAATTGCAGTACATAAAAGTTAAAAAAATCGAAATTTAATGATTTTTTTCATGGAACGCTCATTTTATAGATGAAACAATCAAATATTTATACAACAATCCCTGGCGTACGTATTCACATAGGATAGAGATATTCACGTTGTTATATCCAATTTAATTTTGAAATAAAATAATATGGTCTATTTATTTAAGAGAAGATCGTTGGAAAAAGTAGGGAAAACTCATCAATGGGGAAAATATGATGATTCATTTTTATAAGCACAGTTAAATAAGGTCTTTCAAAATATTAGCCCTGTAAAGCTACTGATGTTAGCTTGAAGGTAAGGCGAAGATATGAAGCCAAAATTAATTTCAGGTTAAGTCGATGGTTTGACATAGCCCTCCTATATAGGTAAATCAGAATTAACTGTGGTTTGGAATTTTGTGTTGCTGCATATAGGAACCCTGCCCTTAGGCTCTATATATCAGCAGAGACCGATTTGCTTTTGATTTGTTTTGTTTGAGAATTTGTCTATTAACTTTCAACTGATACAAAACTTTGTTGTAAAAAACTGTCAAAATTTTATAAAGTTTTGAGATGGATTTTCTCTGTCACTCTTAAATAAATAAGAAATTGTTTCAACCTGACTCTATTCCCAAAAATCTTGCTATTTTCATGAAGAATTTAAAGCTATAATATGAAAAAAGACTCAAACTAAGAATGGTGTTAAATTTCAAAAAAAAAAAAAAAAAAAAAAAAAAAAAATCGTAACCTTCTGGTTCGTCTTGACTACCATGGATTTGGACTGAATGTTTCAACAAGGAGATTTTAGCCGATAAAAATTACCATCAGATATTGCCACAATCGTTGGTGCAGAATCGTTATTCCTGGTCGAAATTTTGCAAATTTTGAATGGTTTGTTTGAAATGAATGATTGTTGAGGAATTAAAGGTCAAAGTGAACTTTTTGCAATTGTTCTTTAATTTGGCAATATCATGGGGGATTTTGTTATTTTTTTAGGGTAAGGGTATTGTGCCTTTGTGCATTTGTTTGTAAATGAAGAAGACCTATTGTTATTATGGAAGATCTTCATATAATAATTTTCTGAGTCGTTTTATGCAGGTCAGTTCGTCCGTCCGTCTGTCCATGGATAAAATGGACAAAATGCAGGCCGCATTTATTATCCGATTGAGGTGAAATTTTCCAGAAAATATTAGTTTGGCTGAAGGACAAACCCTATTGAAATTGGTGGGAATCGGTTAAAATTTAGATGTTGCTCCCATAAATATTTTCAACCGATTTCGAACCAATTGTGCACCAAATGACCAATATCAGTTCAAATTACCTGAATTTTGGCTCATCTGACATAATTCGGTCTAGAAGCAAGTACTTCAAATTCGGTTCAGATATAGATATAGCTCCCATATATATCTTCAACCGATTTTGGGTTAATTGTGCATTAAATGTCCAATATGCCTCCAAATTCTGGTTTAGAAGCAAGTACTTTAAATTTGGTGAGAATTGGTTCAGATATACCAAGAGCTCCTATATATATGCCTCATCCGATTTAGTGTTAAAGACCCTCACATTCGTAATATGCACCCCACCAGTATGACATTTGATACCAGATACTGCTCGAAACTAACTCAGCCAAATTTTATCAAGATCGGTACATACTTGGATATAGCTCCGAAATATATCTTCACGGTTTTCAGGTTAATTTGCACCAAATATCAGTCTAAACAACCTGAATTTTGACACATCCGACAGAATTCAGTCTAGAAGTAAGCACATCAAATCGCTTCAGATATAGCTATAGCTCCCATACATATGTTTCATCCAATTTGATGTTTAAGACCTTCACATTTCTAATATGCACTTCACAACAATGATATTTGGTACCTCAGATTTGGATATAGCTCTCATATATATTCTTAATCCGATTTCATGTTTATTATGCAAATAATGGCTAACAGCAGACCAAATAGAGTGAATTTCGGGACGTACGTTTCTATTTGGTTGAATTCGGCCCCGATATACATTTTTTTTAATATAATCCTTCTCGAAGTGATATCATGCAATCTACTGCAATGTTGTTTGGTATAAAAGATAGCAAGTAAAAAACTGTAAGTTCAGCCGTGCCGAACGTTGAATAGCCTCCGCCATTTGAACGAATTCGGCAATTTAAAAAAATCCGTTAACAATTCTGTTAAAATCTTAAGAAGGTCGAATGTAGCAGTTATATTTTGGGTCTATATGACGACGTGGACCTGCATAGGCAACTTATGTCATAAGCTATTATAATATTCAAATGCGAAACTTGAAAAAAATCGGTGAATAATGTAGCTAAAATCATCAAAATACCCAGATTACTATCATAGGCTGTAGTATCCACTACGAACTTCAAATACCAAGTTTGAAACAATTCCGGTCAAATAATGTCGCTAAAATCATTAAAATACCGAATATCGGGAGGTACCGTTATATGGTGGCTATACAAAGACCCACGTCTGCACAGACAATTTTTTATCACAGGCTTAAGTATTCATTACAATTTTCAAATACCAAAGTTTGAACAATTCCGGTGAATAATGACGCTTGAATCTCCAAAATACCGAAAATAGGGAAGTGCAGTTGTATGGCGGCTATACGAAGATTTGGACCCGCACAGAAAATCTTCTGTCATAGGCTGCAGCATCCATTAAGAACTTCAAATACCAAATTTGAAAAATTTCCGGTGAATAATTTCGTTTGAATCTCTAAAATACCGAAAATAGGGAGGTACCATTATATGTGGGCTATACCAAAACGTGGACCTACAGGACCCATTTTCAATACCAAAAGTCCTGCAGACATAGCATACATTTGAGTTAAATTTTATCAAATTTTGTTTTCAACAGACAGACAAACATCGTTAAATCGACAAAGAATTTTACGAATTCTGAAATTAGAATTCTGAATTCTTAAATTAGAGCAGCTATCTAAAAATTAGCAAAATAATTAGAATAAATATATCAAATGATCAAAAACGAAACATTAGTATGACACCGGTGATATTGGAGAGGATACTATTTTTTAGCCCATTCAAGATGAACTCAATTTCACTTTAGGTATTTTTAAAGAACTTCAACACCTAAATAAACTTAAAATTGGCTTCGATTTTGAAATAAAAATCTTTATGTGTTACATGATTGTATTATGTTTAATTAAAAGGAATTTGACATTTTTAAAGGCTTTCTAGTTAAAAAAAAAAAAAAACTGGCAGCCGCTATACAACTAGCTAATTATAATAATCATAGTAGGTAATAGATTTCTAAATCTTGGCTTCAAAAATAATACAACAAAAAGAGGATTTAAATAACATTGTGCCAATTAAATCCGTTTAATTGCAACTTTTTTATGTCTATGACCCTCAGGTCATATTTATATATATATTTTTTTAATTTTCTTAAATGTCATTATTGAGGTAAAATTGTTTATCAATGTGTGTGTGTTTTCTTTATACGAATATGTATAAATGAGCCTGTCTGTCTGTCTGTATGTGTGTGCAATTCTGTTGTGAATGAAAATAATGATTCGATTGCTTCATTAATTTTCTACTTGCTCTGCTCTTGTGTGAGTGTTTGAATGTGTGTGTGTGTAAATATTTTTTATTTGCTTGTTAATATTTTTTTACATAATTTATTTTGTTGTTGCTGATGCTGTCGATTTTTGTTAATGAATTTTTGTAGCTATTAAATCTTGCCGTTGTTTAGGTCGTTTGTTGTTTTTGTTTCTCTCTCTTGTTCAAGAGATAATGTCGTCGTCTGGTTTATGGATGAAAAAATAAGGATGAATCTTATTGTCGATGTCGATGTCGGGGATGATGATGAACGATAAACAAAGGTGAACAACGATGAACGGATGATGAGAATGCCTCATCACCATCACCGTTGACGGTGGCAACATCATGGCGTTAAAGATAGAGATTCAAGATAGAGCAATGAATAGGTTTAAAGATGCTGATTAATACGTTCCGTTCGTAAGAGATGTCATTTTAGAAAATACACATGGCGAAGATGATGATGGTGATGTTAGTGAAGATCATGTGGTTACAAAATAGGTAACTGTTTATTCGAATACCTTATAGTAGACGTAGGCATTGTCCATAAGTTTTGTTTGCTAGGAGGGTCTAGAGTTAAAGGCTGATGTGATTAATCCTCAGTGGGGGTGGGGGAGAGGTTTGGTTTATCGAAATTTATTTTTTTAATGCCGTGTCTTTGTCTTTCTCTGGAAGCTGCCTCCTAGGCCCCAGTTGTGACTCTTGTAGTTATCGTCGACGTCGTCGTAGTAGTAGTAGTGGTTGTGGTGGTGGTTGGAGAAGTGATGGCGGTCGTGATGTGTAGTGTTTTTTGTTGAATAGTAGTTGTAGTGTAGAGTAGTCGTAGTAGTGACCAAATGTTTAAAGGTCACTATACAAAAGCTATACTTTTCCTGCTGTTGTCGTTGTTGTTTGTTTTTTTTTTCTGTTCTATGCTTATTTTTATGTTTGCTCAGCTTATGCTCGGAGAGAACACAGTTCTTGTTCTCTTATTTCGGTTTTCTCGATATCTTATGTTGCCTGTGTGCTCGTGTGCGTAACAAACAACCACTGCGTATGAGTGCTTTTATGCTCTCTCTCTCTCTCCCTCTTTGGGCTTTGATTTTTCCAAACTTCTCTCTCGGTCGTTTCTTTGCTTTTTTTCCTAGTTTCGTTTCGTCATTAAAGTTTGTTACTTGTTTGCTGGCTGGCTTTCGTGTTCTGCTTATTGTTCTGTTTGGAGGTAATGTGATAGCTTCGTCTGCTCCTCTACTGCTTCACTTAATATGATGTTTCCTGGTTATTATCTTTTATGTTATTATTGTTGTTGTTGGCATTATTGCTTTATAAATTATTCACCGAATCGAAGTGAAGCGAATCTTGCGGAAAAGGGCCTCAGAATAACCCAAATGCGGGTGTATGTGTGTATTTCTTTAGTCAGTGAGCCAGCCAGTCTGTCTGCCTGCCTACTAGCCCGTCTAATGCCTTTTGTGGTTGTCCTGCTCTTGGACAACGTCTACCCCTAAAACAAAATTTCTTTAAAAATATTTAACGTGTTGTTGTTGTTTTTTTGTTTTGCTGGTTTTCCTATATTTATTGTTATTGTTTCAACGTTGACGTAGGGTTGTTGTTGTTGTTGGCTAGGCGAAAAGAGATTTTTTCGCCCCCTTTTGTAATTCGTTGTTGGTAATTTGCTCTTTTGGCTGTTGGGTATTTTTTGCTGGGGCTGTTGTTGTTGGTGTTCCTGTCGACGTCGTTTCGTCGCAGTTGTCGTCTACTTGCAAATGTTTTGTTTTTTGTCCCGATTTCGTTGTTTTTGTCGCAGTTTTAGCTTTTGGTTTTTTTCTTGTTGTTGTTGTTGGTTTCAGGCCCACCAGCCTTTGGGCTGTTTTAGTTGTGGGGTGTTGGTGGCCTGGCTTGTTTTGGGGGGATATTTTAATGCTTCTGAACGTTGTCGTCGTTGTTGTTGTTGCTGTTTCTGCTGCTGTTGGAAATTATTGATTTTATATTTTCTTCTTGGTCTTCCCGGGCTTAACAAGAAACAATCCAGGGAATTAACACTTCTCGAAGAAAACAAACACCGAGAATTAAAAAAAATGTTTTTCTTGTTTGTTTTGCGGTTTTACGTTGTAGAATGCTTGTAATTGCTTTTTGTTGTTGTTGTTGTTGTGAAGGCACCAAGGTTTTCTTATGAAAAGACGCACTCACGCAAAAAAAAAAAAATCACCGAAACTTAAGCCAAGAAATTATGTGTATATCCTTTTCAAAACAAGAATATTTGGTTTCAGATATTTTTTTTCGTATTTTTTTTTTCGCAAATTATTGCAACCTGCACTTCCTGTGTGATAGGTGGGGAGGGAACGAAAAAACACACACAAAGAAAGCTAATACATATATTTTTTTCCTGTGATTTTTTTCACGCGCGTTTTTCCAACATTTTTTTTTTGCTACACAAGCAAAAAGGGATTTTTTTGCTTTCTCGTTGGGTTGGCTTTTGATTTCTTCTTCTGCTTTTTTTCAAAACCAAATTATTTCTTTTTTTAATTTTTTCCTTTTGAAGAAACTTTTTTTTTTATTTTTTCTTCTTTCTTTTTTTCTGGTATTTTTTTCTTTAAATCAAACAAAAAAATTAGGAAAACGGCACTCTCGCGCGTTGCTTCGTTTTCGTGTTTCAAAACCTTTAACGTTGCTTATACAACTGGCCTAACATACGTAGCTTTTATGCTCCAAAGGCCTTCAAAAACTGCATTCCAATGCATTATGGCCGAAAAGCTTTTCGACATTTTCATTGGCCAAGAGCTTGGTGTTTTGAGGCAAAAACGGCACTCTCAAGTGCAATGCACATTAGTTGTCACATGGCGTGAAAGCTTTAGAGAGCACAGGACCAACACACATGATTCATGAGAGAGAGAGAGAGTGAGAGAATTCAATGTACCATTTTTGAAACACAATTCCAAGAGCAGATTGAAAGCAAGTGTGATAAAAACCATTTTACAGAGAGCAAACATCATATGTGCCACAACATCTCATCACATGAGCCAATAACAAAGCTTTGGTCATATTTCTACATTGCTTAACATGAAAGCTTGACCCCAACAGTTTTCTGTTAACAGTTTCAAGCTTTTTATGCTGGCCACCATCTTTGACAACATTTCCTGTGAACGACAGCAAAAACAGTGTTTGTTTTCGCTGCTTTCGTCACATCACCAGTTTGCTGCAACTGCTAATGTTGTTATTATTGTTGTTCTTGCTGCTGCCATTCTTATATCCTTGTTCTCATTTAAGCACATTTAGTATTGTAGTTTATGCGGTATCTCGTTTGTGTAGATGTGTGAATGTGTTTGCATTTTTTATATGTTGTTTTTTTTTCTCTTCTCGTTTTGCATTTTAATCGAGAAGTTTAGTAGGGACGAGAACGAACTCGTTTCTCTAGATGGACCTATATCATATGTATATACATATGTGTATATGTACATTGGTAAATATTATGTAGGCATGTGTGTGTATATATGTAATGATATTGTGTTTTCATATATTAGGATGCCAATATAGAGGTGATGCTTGAAAGATATGGGTTTCCAAAAGGAACATTCGCCTGGGGCTTGTATTTATGTTGATTAAACAAAAAATTGAAAAATACCAAAATTTTAATTTTTGAATTTTTTTTTTATAGATTTTTTTTCAAAACTAATCAATAATTTGAAAAATGTACAGCAGTCATGGGTTTTATGTTGGCATTCACTTTCCAATCGATGTTTCTTTTGATAAGTGAGTAATTTTCAATAGACATTTTTTAAAATACGCCTATACTATATGAAAAAAGTCTCAGTTAAATAAAAAAATACATAAATTCATTGACTTGTGCTTGTAAAGTCAAGGTATATTTCGACCAAATGGAAGCTATTCTGATTTTAGAATATTAAAACACAGTCTTGTCGACTGGAAATTCTGGCAAGGATTTTAAGCACACCTATTTCTTTTAATATGCTGGCTTGACTTATTTTTAATATTTCTTAATTGAGAGTCGTTTTTAAGACTCATTGCATAGTGAATATAAAGATCCACGATGGTGGACAATTAAGATAACAATATTATATGAAAACCCGTAAGGGAAGGTCAAAAGTAGGGCAGTGCTCATAGTACCAACTATTAACCTTATTTTAATGCCTATCATTGCTTTAGAATAGTCACAATTTGGGAACTGTATCCAACTGTGAATCGATTTTCAACAAATTTGACGGAGGCCATTGTACATCTAGTACCAAATAACATTCCTTATAGTGCATGATATGACTTCGATAAGAATTATATTATAACAGTAAGGAAAAGTCAAAAGTCGGGCGGGCCGACTTTATGATACCCTACACCACTATGCATATTTAGTAGAGCTCCCGTAATAAAATAATTTATTTGAAGAAGATCATACCAACTATCAACATTTGGCTTTAGAGCAGTTATAGTTTGTTTTCAAAGGGAACTAATATAGGCAGAGAGAACTAATAATATAATACATATAGGCGGCATATCCAATTCTGAATCGATTTTCACTAAATTTGACGGAGACATTTTAATTTTTTATATCAAACAAGATTGCTATAGAGTGTATGATATCACTTCGAGAAGGCGAGTTCCACAAAACGGAAATATACGTCCCGAAATTCACTCCATTTGGGCTGATATTAGCCATTATTTGCAAAATAAACCTGAAATCGGATGAGGGATATATATGGGAGCTATATCCAAATCTGATCCAATCTTGATAAAATTTGGCAAAGGTATTTCGGAGCTCTACAAGATATCTGGTACCAAATATCATTGTTGTCGAATGCATATTACGAATGTGAGGGACTTAAAAACCAAATCGAATGAAACATATATGTGGGAACCGATTTTCACCAAGTTTGATGTACTTGCTGATAGAGTTGGCTTATATTGGCTATTTGGTGCACAAATAACCCGAAATCGTTTGAAGATATATATGGGAGCTATATTTGACAGAGGTATTTTCGAGCTGTATCTGATGTCCGGTTTCAAATATTCTTATTGTGAAGTGCATGAAACATATATGTGGGAGCTACAGCTATATCTGAACGGATTTTAACAAAAATTTAAGTACTTGCTTCTGGGCTGAATTGGGTCGGAGGTGCTGAAATGCATGTCCTTTCGACTAATATTGGTACACAAATAATCCTGATATCGAATAAAGATATTTACGTGAGCTATATCAAAATTTGAACCGATTCCCACCACATTGTACAGGGTTCGTCCTTGGGCCAAACAAATATTGTTTGAAAAATTTCATCTCAATCGGCTAATAATTGCGACCTGCATTTTGTGATCAGAATGTGATTCTTTGAAGATTCCCAAAAATAACTGTGGTTCTATCTCGCTTCCTTGTCCATGTTACAAACAAACGCACAAAGACATAATACCCTTAATACTACACATAGGCCTTCGTGTTGTATCTTTATTACTTCTGGAAGCAAAATTGATTTAAGCGGTTTTACTTTCTCTCTTGAAAAGTTCTCAACCAGGACAAGGCAGAGAATGTCAAAATAATTTTCTGTTTGTGTTTTTTTTATTTTTTAATATAAACAAAATTTCAAAGTATCAGTCGTTTTTGCGACGTGCCAGGTTTGGAGTACTTCCTTCACTTTATATGAGATATGTGGTAATTTATACAAAATGTTAAAATGTGCGACCAAAGTATTCCATTTTACTTCATACTTTATCTAACACATCTAAAAATATTCTTCAAGAATATCGAACATTTAAATCCAATTTTATGCGAAATCATAAATTCAGATAAAATGCATATTCATCTCAGGTTTCTGGTTAAGAGAAATATTTTGATATTACAAGTTGACCTGTTTCGCAAGTTATGACAGATAAAGGTACTGAAAATTATGACCCTTTGTGGGTGAGGTATCAGAAGGGGTTCGCAGATATATGTCATTTGGACTACAGATCTTGTGTTAGCAAAAATGATTTTATGTGTGAAATTTAAAGAGAGTTGTGTTTTTCAAAATCTTGAACCCAATGTGAGGAAGATACTAGAAGAAGTGTTTCGATCCCCACCATCTTTATAACAGATCTAGTTTTGAGAGAAATATTGGAATGTGTCAAGTACGAATGGAATCGGATGTTAATTCCGCGTTTTATGAGCTTCACGAGCATTCAAAATGTTGACCCGTTGTGGATAGGTACCAGAAGGGAATGGGCCGATATATACCATCTTCACAACAGATCTTGTGTTAGTAGAAATAATGGGGTGTGTGAAATATGAAGATTACCGGATGCTTATTTCGGATTATATCATCGTTTTGTTTATTCAAAATTGTTACCCTTTGTGAGGGAAGTACCAGAATAAATGGTCCGACCTCTTCTATCTTGTGTTGCTAAAAATATTGAGATGTGTAAACTCTGAATGGAATCGGATGTTAAATTCGTGTTTTATGAGCTTCGTGAATATTCTGAATGTTGATCCTTTGTGAGGGAGGTACCAGAACGACTCGACCAATATATTCTATCTTCACACCAAACGGTGGTTTAATAAAAATATTGTAATGTGTGTAATTTGAAGACAATCGGACTCTTGCATAACATTATTCAAAATGTTGACCCTTTGTGGGGAGGTACTTGATGGAGTGCACCGATATTATCCATTTTTGCACCTGACCTAGCACTGAGGCAAATATTAGGATTTGCAGTGGTGGAGAAAAATAGGATTCTCGTTTCTCTTTCGGTGCAGACAATTATTTTCTTGGAAAATGTTGACATTTTGTGGGAGGGGGGGGGGGGGGGTGCATTGGAAGGAGTGGACCGCTATTGCCCATCTCCGAACTCGATCTAAGTTTGACAATAATATTACGATGTACCAAGTTTGGACTACATCGGATACGGACGGTCGACAGACGGACGGACATCGCTATATCGACTCCAATGTCCTGAAACGGATTTGCTTTGAAAAGACCTAGGGTCTATAACCGTTATATCGGTTATATCTAGGGTCTATAACTCGTTATCTTTAGCTTTATGGCTGGGTGTATAAAGATACATGTCTACAATTTAAAGTTTTACAATTAAGCAAATAATTTCTAAATATTGTAAGTTATATCTATGAACTTCAGTATTTCTAACGTTGTATTCTTTAAAATATCGCAAATATTATCAATTTTTGTGTTTCACATTCATTAATAAATAAAGTTAATTTGGAAAGCCCAAAGTTTCATCTATCAGTTTTTTTTTAGTTTTTTAAAACTGCTTTGTATTTTATTAAATTTAAAATGGTTTTTTAAAAATCAGGTCATTGTACTTTGTTTTGGAGAGCACATATTTGATTATTGATGACTTGTTGTGGTATCGTGTGGTGAATGTTATATTCTCCATAATTTTCTGCTTATATGCACCACATTATTCTTCCATTTTTTATTGTTTCCGTTCAGGGTGGCGTATGCACAACGAGAGTGCCATAAATAGCGTATACGCCACATTGTATAATTCCGTTTGTTTTGGCAACAGTTTTGATATCTCTAATTGTTTTTGTATTATTATTATTACTATTTGCCTTATATAGTTCATTGGCATCGATTCAGAAGAATATGTGTTTCTTTAAAAATTTTAAAATTTATGACGTTGCAGACAATAATTTTTATTTTATTTGGGGCATTTTGTGGCAATAGTTTGTTGCTTGTTTATTGTTCATAAAAATGCCTTTCTCCATTTGGCATTTCCATTGGAAAAATTCAATGGCATAGAACTATTTTCAACAAGCCCATTTCAGCAGCATTCTTATGGTCTACATTGATGACTTAAATAGCACGATTTCATTGAAAATCTTTCTGTTAGAGATGAAATCTCAACTTGATGATGCAAGTTTATGTATTTGTTTGCTTTTGTTGTTATTTTTGACTGACCAACAGAATTTTTTATTTTTTTTTTGGAAGGATGACACAAAAATTGAAATGTGGCCATTGGAAAGAAAATGAAAATGTGGGTGAAGTTAGACGTTTAAATAGTATTCAGCCTAGATAGACGGTTGCAGTTTTTGTGACATAAGAAGTTTACCTGATGTTTTTTTACTCTGCGGGAAAACGAGAATGGAAAGTGAAAAAACACAATGCGACAAAATTAATTATTTTCAATAATTTCGGGGAAAATCCAGCAGATTGTGAAAGTAGAGCTACAAACAGAAGACACGTGTAACGGCATTTTGAAAGATTGCATCGATAAGTAAACAAAAAAGAGAGGAAAGTTCCCCCCCCCCCCCCCCCCCCATCCACACGTTGGGAATTTTTCGGATAAAGTTTCCACGGATATTTTTTGTTTATAATTTTAACCTTCAACAAATTTGAATAGTTTGGTATTCATTTTAAATTTGACATAAAAAAGAAAAAAAAAATATTTTTCATAAAATTCTACAATATACTACTATAGGATCTGGAAGACGTCAAGAGTGTATGGTCAAAACCTTGGGTATTGTCAAAGCTTTATAAGGGCCCTAACAACGTTTAACCTGGAAATTTTCACAACCCATTTTTATACCCTACACCACATAGTAGTAAGGGTATTATGTCTTTGTGCATTTGTTTGTATCAATGGAGAAGGACGCGAGATAGAAACATAGTTACTTTTGAGGATATTCATAGAATCACTTTCTGAGTCGATTTATGCATGTCAGTCCTTCCTTCCGTCCGTCCATGCATTCTTGTAAAAAAATGCAGTAGAATTTATTATCCGATTGAGATGAAATTTTGCAAACAATATTTGTTTGGCCCAAGGGCGAACCCTATTGAAATTGGTCATAATCGATTAGATTTTGATATAGCTCCCATATATCTTCAACCGATTTCGGGTTAATTGTGCTCCAAATGACCAATATAAGTCCTAGTGACCTGAATTTTGGTACATCCCACCGAATTCAGTCTAGAAGCAACTAAACCAAACCATAGCTATAGCTCTCACATTGATGTTTCATCCGATTTGGGACTTTAAGTCCCTCTCATGAGTAATATGCACTCCACAAAACTGATATTTGGTACCGGACATACTGCTTGAAAATACCACTGCTTGAAAATACCACTGTCAAATTGTATTGAGATCGGTTCAGATGGATATAGCTCCATGTAATCTTTATCCGATATCAGGTTTATTGTGCACCAAATGACCAATATCCGCCCAAATCGACTGAATTTTGCAATTACGACTGAATTCAACCTAGAAATCAATACTTCAAATTTGGT